>NC_133330.1:264112642-264457449 GCF_042186555.1 Aquarana catesbeiana
GGCATAAAATGTGGGAGTGCGTGGGTATTGTACATTGATGAATTTATAAGTGTCGTCATCGATGAGGCCCTCGAGGAAGGCCCCACCGATGAGTCCCCTAAATTCACCAATGGTTTGTTGAATAGGTAGATACAATTAGGGTTGGAAAGAATATCAAGACACATGGTCTGATATTGATGATGAGTCATCAGCACCAGGTTACCACCTTTGTCAGATTGCTTTATGACTAAATTGGTGTTTTTTTTGTAGTTTGGTGACCGCTCGAAATTGTTGTCGGGTCAGATTAGAGGGTGATGTTTGCCATCGTTCTTTTTTAAGGGAAAGAATACATTCATGCAAAAAAGCCCAGATGGAGGGGCAGGTCAGTAAATCAGGAAAAGCTTTGGACTTTATTTTTAGAGGAGTTTTGGGGATGGAATGTTGGGGTTGGGAGGTACTGATCGTTTGGCAAACAGGGAGGGGGTCGGAGTTGCCATCTGAGGGGTCCGACTCGACCATTCCCTCGTCAAGGAGTAGCATGAGATCTCTTAGTGCTCTGGACTCTGCTATTGTGAAATTTTTGGTCCTTTCGGCTAGTTCCTTTTCCAGGTTAGCACGTTTGCGGTCGGGGTCAAACATGTAATTAAAAGTCAATTTGCGGGCAAACAGGTAAAGATCTTTGATTGTCTCATATATATCGATTGGTTCCGAGGACAGAAGCCTAGGCCCAAATGAAGGACCTGTTCCTCCTCCGGAGTCAGCCGGTAAGATGTGAGATCATGATGTTCAGGGAGTGAGATTCATTGTCGTTAGTGGGGGTGATTACTCGTGGGACGTGCTTGGGGTTGGGGTCTTCTGCACAAACATGTCCAGATTCCCTTGTTTGGGAGGGCTCCGGACCTGGTTGTACTAAAAAACCGGGCTGTGATAGGAGTGTTTGGATGTTCGGTTGTAGGAGTTTAGGGATGATGTTGTGTAGGGTAGAGTGGAGAGAGCCCGTGGAGGGGTCTGTCCACCTGGCCTGGGCGTTTGTGGTGTTTTTAATGCTTTGCCGTGTTGTTTTCCTTTTTTAGGGTGTTTAGTGGTTGGGTTGTCACCAGTGAGAGACCTCTTGCGAGGGGCGCCTGGTGCTCGTGGTAAGGTGGGGCGGGTAGTGATCTGTGAGGATACAGAGGATATTGATGAATCAGATTCCGTATAATCTGTTGCCATTGAGGCTGAAAATTGTCGATTTTGACGTTTATGTTTGTAAGAAGATGATTTCCCAGACCATTTGTATGCATAGCCCTCCGTGAATGCCAATTTATCCTGGGAAAATTTTCTTTGTTTTTTAATTATAATGTCTTTGTTAAGGCCTTCACTTTTGTCTCGTATTTCCTTCCATTTATTGGTGAAAGAACCTGACTCTTGAATGTTGGGAAATTGATTCAAAAGTCTATCAATCTCTGCATCAAGAGACATCATGTCAGAGCGATACTGGGCCGTCAGCTTTGACATGAGTTCAATGCTACATTTAGTTAACGTATTTTCCCAGGATTTTTTGAAATCCGCAGAGGGATCTTTAATAGTGGGAAATAGTTGGACGCGGAGTCCGAGGGGACAGACTTTTTCAGTGATGTATAATTCAAAATACTGGATATGCCAGTGTAGATGGGATTTTTTCTTTAGGAGATTAAACAGCCTATCTAGGAACGTTTTGGTTTCGTCCTCTAGCTGTTGATTGGCTAAACATCCTGCCTGTATGGTGGACATGAAATCCCCCCAGGCAGTACCCAAAACATCCATGACTAAAAATATACAAGACAACAGAAAAGAACCTGGACCATAGACAAGGAAGACTCAATCCAGGTAATATAGTTAACTAAGCGGCTGCTACAAAACCAGAAGTAACCATAAATTAGAAGTATAGCATCAATTAAGCAAGTGGCAAAGGGGAAGGGGGGGGGGGGAAGCCCGGAGGGCAAGTTGGGAAAATATGGATCCGAGGATCCGGGGTGTGTTATCCACCCACTATATTAGAATTTATGGGTATGCCACATGGTTTACAGAAGGGGTAAACATACATTTGGGTACCATCATCCTAAATATGACTAAGATCAGAAAGTGGGGTAAAAGAGGGATCAGAGCAAGGACCTCTCCAATAATGTCCTGCCTCTTTTACAAAAACAACGGACTATTGCGGTACCATGAAAAAAGACTTGAATTAAAAAGCATAAATTTATTTCAAAACATGATAAAAAAGTCCCATAAGGGACATCAATTGTACATATTCATAACATGACATGCATAGACAATGATAATTGTTTTACAGCGTTGTTGATACTAGGTTGGTATGGCTAATGCCCACACAGATATATGGACAGAAATTGTATGGTGTAATACTTGCAGACGTGACCTCTACGTTTCGCGGTCACAGCCGCTTCTTCAGGAGGCGTCTAACAGTATATAGTCTATGAGGGTGAAGAACAATACAGTATCAACATAGTAAAAAAACATACATGGTTTTACAAAGAGTACATAGTTAATATTGGAGAACATATTTGAAATTTGAAGTTTAAAAATTGCACTCACCAAACTATAACCATTCTCTGGAGCGATATTTGTGAGACGCCCTCACGAGGCGTTCCCCCGGGGGCGGGCCAGGGAGGCAAATTAAGGTAATGCTATTGTGAGAAATTCAATGGGATAAGGTTTTAAACAATCAAACGGTATGTCTGAATGAAGAGCACCCGGGAGTGTTGGGGTGGGGGTGAAGGGATGGAAGCGGTGCCAAGGAAAATGGCTGGAAAGGAAGGGGGGGGGAAGGGGGGAAAAAAAGAAGGGGGGGGGGTTTGGAAGGGGCAGAAGGGGAAAGGAGAAGGAAAAGGAAAGAGGAGGACAGGGGAAGGAAAGGGGGGAGAAAAAGGGGGATGAGGGGGGAAGGGACAGGGACGGTAGTGGGAGTGGGGAGAGGGGGAGGGAGGGAGGGGGAGAAGGAGCGGGGAGAGGGGGAAAGAGGGAGAGGGAGAGGGAAGGGGCAGAGGAGGGGTGAGGGGAGGGGGGGGGAAAGGGTGAGGGGGAAAAAAGGGGGGAAGGGAGGGGGAGGGAAAGGGAAAGGAAGAGGTACGGAAAGAGGAAGGGTGGGGAAGAGGGAAGGGAGAGGCAGGAGGGAACAAGGGAAGGGGGAAAAAAGAGAAGGGAGAGAGGAGGGAAGAAAGGAAAAAGAAAGGGATGGGGAAGGGAGAAGGAAAAGGGGGGGGGGGAGAGGAAAAAAGGGAAGGGGGTAGGGGAAGGGGAAAGGGAGTGAGGGGGTGTGGAATGCTAGCAAGTATCCCTATGTACCTGGTTGAGAAACTCCCTTTCCCCTTCCCTACCCCCTTCCCTTTTTTCCTCTTTCCCCCCCCCCCTTTTTTCTTCTCCCTTCCCCATCCCTTTCTTTTCCTTTCTTCCCTCATCTCTCCCTTCTCTTTTTTCCCCCTTCCCTTGTTCCCTCCTGCCTCTCCCTTCCCTCTTCCCCACCCTTCCTCTTTCCGTCCCTCTTCCCTTTCCCTTTCCCTCCCCCTCCCTTCCCCCCTTTTTTCCCCCCTCACCCTTTCCCCCCCCTCCCCTCACCCCTCCTCTGCCCCTTCCCTTCTCCCTCTTTTTCCCCTCTCTCCCCGCTCCTTCTCCCCCCTCCCTCCCTCCCCCTCTCCCCACTCCCACTACCGTCCCTGTCCCTTCCCCCCTCATCCCCTTTTTCTCCCCCCTTTCCTTCCCCTGTCCTCCTCTTTCCTTTTCCTTCTCCTTTCCCCTTCTGCCCCTTCCAAACCCCCCCCCTTCTTTTCCCCCTTCCTTTCCAGCCATTTTCCTTTTCACCGCTTCCATCCCTTCACCCCCACCCCAACACTCCCGGGTGCTCTTCATTCAGACATACCGTTTGATTGTTTAAAACCTTATCCCATTGAATTTCTCACAATAAAAACCATGTATGTTTTTTACTATGTTGATACTGTATTGTTCTTCACCCTCATAGACTATATACTGTTAGACGCCTCCTGAAGAAGCGGCTGTGACCGCGAAACGTAGAGGTCACGTCTGCAAGTATCACACCATACAATTTCTGTCCATATATCTGTGTGGGCATTAGCCATACCAACCTAGTATCAACAACGCTGTAAAACAATTATCATTGTCTATGCATGTCATGTTATGAATATGTACAATTGATGTCCCTTATGGGACTTTTTTATCATGTTTTGAAATAAATTTATGCCTTTTTAATTCAAGTCTTTTTTCATGGTACCGCAATAGTCCGTTGTTTTTGTAAAAGAGGCAGAACATTATTGGAGAGGTCCTTGCTCTGATCCCTCTTTTTACCCCACTTCTGATCTTAGTCATATTTAGGATGATGGTACCCAAATGTATGTTTACCCCTTCTGTAAACCATGTGGCATACCCATAAATTCTAATATAGTGGGTGGATAACACACCCGGATCCTCGGATCCATATTTTCCCAACTTGCCCTCGGGCTTCCCCCCCCCCCTTCCCCTTTGCCACTTGCTTAATTGATGCTATACTTCTAATTTATGGTTACTTCTGGTTTTGTAGCAGCCGCTTAGTTAACTATATTACCTGGATTGAGTCTTCCTTGTCTATGGTCCAGGTTCTTTTCTGTTGTCTTGTATATTTTTAGTCATGGATGTTTTGGGTACTGCCTGGGGGGATTTCATGTCCACCATACAGGCAGGATGTTTAGCCAATCAACAGCTAGAGGACGAAACCAAAACGTTCCTAGATAGGCTGTTTAATCTCCTAAAGAAAAAATCCCATCTACACTGGCATATCCAGTATTTTGAATTATACATCACTGAAAAAGTCTGTCCCCTCGGACTCCGCGTCCAACTATTTCCCACTATTAAAGATCCCTCTGCGGATTTCAAAAAATCCTGGAAAATACGTTAACTAAATGTAGCATTGAACTCATGTCAAAGCTGACGGCCCAGTATCGCTCTGACATGATGTCTCTTGATGCAGAGATTGATAGACTTTTGAATCAATTTCCCAACATTCAAGAGTCAGGTTCTTTCACCAATAAATGGAAGGAAATACGAGACAAATTGAAGGCCTAACAAAGACATTATAATTAAAAACAAAGAAAATTTTCCCAGGATAAATTGGCATTCACGGAGGGCTATGCATACAAATGGTCTGGGAAATCATCTTCTTACAAACATAAACGTCAAAATCGACAATTTTCAGCCTCAATGGCAACAGATTATACGGAATCTGATTCATCAATATCCTCTGTATCCTCACAGATCACTACCCCGCCCCACCTTACCACGAGCACCAGGCGCCCCTCGCAAGAGGTCTCTCACTGGTGACAACCCAACCACTAAACACCCTAAAAAAGGAAAACAACACGGCAAAGCATTAAAAACACCACAAACGCCCAGGCCAGGTGGACAGACCCCCTCCACGGGCTCTCTCCACTCTACCCTACACAACATCATCCCTAAACTCCTACAAACCGAACATCCAAACACTCCTATCACAGCCCGGTTTTTTAGTACAACCAGGTCCGGAGCCCTCCAAACAAGGGAATCTGGACATGTTTGTGCAGAAGACCCCAACCCCAAGCACGTCCCACGAGTAATCACCCCCACTAACGACAATGAATCTCACTCCCTGAACATCATAAATCTCACATCTTACCGGCTGACTCCGGAGGAGGAACAGGTCCTTCATTTGGGCCTAGGTTTCTGTCCCTCGGAACCAATCGATATATATGAGACAATCAAAGATCTTTACCTGTTTGCCCGCAAATTGACTTTTAATTACATGTTTGACCCCGACCGCAAACGTGCTAACCTGGAAAAGGAACTAGCCGAAAGGACCAAAAATTTCACAATAGCAGAGTCCAGAGCACTAAGAGATCTCATGCTACTCCTTGACGAGGGAATGGTCGAGTCGGACCCTTCAGATGGCAACTCCGACCCCCTCCCTGTTTGCCAAACGATCAGTACCTCCCAACCCCAACATTCCATCCCCAAAACTCCTCTAAAAATAAAGTCCAAAGCTTTTCCTGATTTACTGACCTGCCCCTCCATCTGGGCTTTTTTGCATGAATGTATTCTTTCCCTTAAAAAAGAACGATGGCAAACATCACCCTCTAATCTGACCCGACAACAATTTCGAGCGGTCACCAAACTACAAAAAAACACCAATTTAGTCATAAAGCAATCTGACAAAGGTGGTAACCTGGTGCTGATGACTCATCATCAATATCAGACCATGTGTCTTGATATTCTTTCCAACCCTAATTGGTATCTACCTATTGAAGATCACTTTATTCAACAAACCATTGGTGAATTTAGGGGACTCATCGGTGGGGCCTTCCTCGAGGGCCTCATCGATGACGACACTTATAAATTCATCAATGTACAATACCCACGCACTCCCACATTTTATGCCTTACCAAAAACTCATAAAAACCTTTCTGCACCCCCAGGTCGACCTATTGTCTCTGGGAAGGGTTCCCTAACGGAAAACGCCAGCAAATTGGTGGATACTTTTCTTTTACCTCATGTCATGAGACTACCTTCTTACATCAGGGACACAACCGACCTGTTGAAACACATCGAGGGGATCCAGATCCCTCCGGACGCCCTCCTCGTGGCTATTGATGTTGAGGCCTTGTACTCAAGCATCCCCCACGAGCAGGGCGTCCGGATGGCTGGCTCCTTTCTGATGGAACAAGACCATCATACCTGGCCCACCAACACCTTCATCTTAAAGCTCTTAGAATTTATTTTGACCAGAAATTATTTTTTATTTATGGATCAAATGTATCTTCAAATTCAAGGCGTTTCAATGGGCACATCTTGTGCCCCTTCATACGCGAACTTATACCTTGGTGGTTGGGAACGAATGGTCTTCAGTGATGACCTTATGGAACCATTCTTGGACCATGTTTTAGGATGGTTTAGGTTCATTGATGACCTCTTGGTCATTTGGACAGGCACCGAGCAACTTTTACAGACATTTATTGCAGAGTTAAACATTAACTCTTTCAACCTCCATTTCACTTTTTCCTATGACAGACTAAGCATCCCATTCCTAGACGTCTTGATTACTAAGGATTCCACCGGTCACCTAACCACGGACCTCTATCGCAAACCCACCGCAGGCAACACCTTGTTGCACGCCTCTAGTCTCCATCCCCGTCCTCTGGTTCGCAGTATTCCCTTCGCTCAGTATCTCAGACTGAGAAGAAACTGCACAGAGGACGGGGATTTCTACAAACAGGCTAGGGACTAACACATAGTCATTACAGGATTCCTTCCCCTGGTCCATCGGAACCCAGAGGCACATACAAATGTGGCAACTGTCCACATTGCCCCTGGATCCAAGAAGGACAACACTTTTTACTTCCCAATGGTGAAATGTTTGTCCCCAAACACTCGGCCCATTGTGGCACACGTGGAGTCATTTACCTCATGACTTGCGCGTGTAGCGCCTTTTATGTGGGGAAAACAATTAGAGAGCTACGGCAGAGACTGGGGGATCACCTATACGCTTCTACGAATGGCAAGCTTACCACCGTAGGCCGCCATATTGGCATCTATCACCGTTTCAATTTGGACTATATCCGGTTTACAGTATTAGACGTTGTCCCGGAAGACCCCCGCGGGGGCAACTGGGACCGCGAAATTTTAAGACGTGAATCCCTGTGGATTGAGCGACTTAATGCATGTGTCCCTCCTGGCATTAATGAGACACATTCATATAAATATTTCCTTGAATAATCCAGTCATAACTTGTTCTTTCTTTTCCCCAGCCCCTGCCGTGACCCAACCACTTATATATAAGGGATCTCCAAAACCAATAAATTAATAATAAATAAAAAATCGTTTGTGTGTATATTCATATAACAAATCACATCAATTATCGCATTCAGAAAAACCCTTTGAACTTTATCAGACTTCAGGTTTTTTCCTTAGGACTATATACCAGTGGACTCTTTATATATATAGTCAATGTTTTTTAATGTTTCTGTTTGTGGCTGACTTCATTATTCCAGTAGATGACTTGCTGTTCAAGTTAAAGTTATGTATATTTAGATTGTAATTGTTGTACACTGCCCTGGGACGGGCTGCGATGCATGCCTCCGCAGCTGTGGGCGTTCCCGCTGCTGGAGACCATGCACCGCTCCCCCCTCCCAGTTTACTGCTTTGAAACACTATGTGCACCCAAATGATTATTCAATTGCACCTGCCTCTCTGCTCTGAGGGGATGTGAGGAGTTTATTCTCCCCCTGTGGCGGGCTTGCGTTCCTCCGGCGGTGGCCTGGGCTATTTTGAGCTCAGCTGCCGCTTCGTTTCGACCAGTGCTTATGCACTGGTCAATGTTGAGCTATGCGCCTGCGCCGGACGTAGTGCCCGCGCCTGCGCAATAGTGGAGGATCGGACCCGGAAGTATATGCGACGGTTCTTTCCGCCGTTGAACTTCCGGGTTGGAGGCATTTAAGATGCCCAGACTCAGCTGCTCACAGCTTCTGACGGACACCCAGCACCGCACCAACGCTACCTGGAAACCCTGTAAGTACTTACTGTACATTCTCCATGCAGGACGGGATTACCCATCACTTCTGTGTGGCATCCCCCCCTCCTGCTAAACACTAAAAAGAGTCTACCATGTGTGTCTACTCTTATCATCCGTTGTTAACATTTCCTCTATGGATTTATATCCCTTATAGTGATTCCTCGCGACGATACGGTGTGGCGTTTTGGCCACTCACGTTAATCTGGGTGTCAGCAGCCTTTAGGTCTGGGTCTTATTATAACAATGATAGGTAAAAACTTCTTTACCACCTTTAACTCTCCCTCTGTTAATTCTGTTATTAATGTTTCTCAACCAGGTACATAGGGATACTTGCTGCATTCCACACCCCTCACTCCCTTTCCCCTTCCCTACCCCCTTCCCTTTTTTCCTCTCCCCCCCCCCCCTTTTCCTTCTCCCTTCCCCATCCCTTTCTTCCCTCCTCTCTCCCTTCTCTTTTTCCCCCTTCCCTTGTTCCCTCCTGCCTCTCCCTTCCCTCTTCCCCACCCTTCCTCTTTCCGTCCCTCTTCCTTTCCCTTTCCCTCCCCCTCCCTTCCCCCCTTTTTTCCCCCTCACCCTTTCCCCCCCTCCCCTCACCCCTCCTCTGCCCCTTCCCTTCTCCCTCTTTTTCCCCCCTCTCCCCACTCCTTCTCCCCCTCCCTCCCTCCCCCTCTCCCCACTCCCACTACCGTCCCTGTCCCTTCCCCCCTCATCCCCTTTTTCTCCCCCCTTTCCTTCCCCTGTCCTCCTCTTTCCTTTTCCTTCTCCTTTCCCCTTCTGCCCCTTCCAACCCCCCCCTTCTTTTTTCCCCCCCTTCCCCCCCCTTCCTTTCCAGCCATTTTCCTTGGCACCGCTTCCATCCCTTCACCCCCACCCCAACACTCCCGGGTGCTCTTCATTCAGACATACCGTTTGATTGTTTAAAACGTTATCCCATTGAATTTCTCACAATAGCATTACCTTAATTTGCCTCCCTGGCCCGCCCCCGGGGGAACGCCTCGTGAGGGCGTCTCACAAATATCGCTCCAGAGAATGGTTATAGTTTGGTGAGTGCAATTTTTAAACTTCAAATTTCAAATATGTTCTCCAATATTAACTATGTACTCTTTGTAAAACCATGTATGTTTTTTACTATGTTGATACTGTATTGTTCTTCACCCTCATAGACTATATACTGTTAGACGCCTCCTGAAGAAGCGGCTGTGACCGCGAAACGTAGAGGTCACGTCTGCAAGTATCACACCATACAATTTCTGTCCATATATCTGTGTGGGCATTAGCCATACCAACCTAGTATCAACAACGCTGTAAAACAATTATCATTGTCTATGCATGTCATGTTATGAATATGTACAATTGATGTCCCTTATGGGACTTTTTTATCATGTTTTGAAATAAATTTATGCCTTTTTAATTCAAGTCTTTTTTCATGGTACCGCAATAGTCCGTTGTTTTTGTAAAAGAGGCAGGACATTATTGGAGAGGTCCTTGCTCTGATCCCTCTTTTTACCCCACTTTCTGATCTTAGTCATATTTAGGATGATGGTACCCAAATGTATGTTTACCCCTTCTGTAAACCATGTGGCATACCCATAAATTCAAGTCCAGGATGTCACATGACGTCCTATGGGCGGAAAGTGGTTAAGATTTGTACCCTGGTGATTTGACAATGATTCATGGAGTCAGTCATGTAAATCAAACAATTAAAACATGTCCTTAACATTATGGCACCATGGGATTGGATTATATAATTAGTACATAGTTGTTTCACAAACTTTTACACTTCCTATCATGTTCTTGGACAATCAACATCTTCCTTGACACATTTCATTATTACTGGATTAAGGTGATTGTGCTATCTGTGTAGCTATAAATCATCCCAATGTGTACAATACTTATTAGAACAGAATGGATTGAACCATCGTCAGCGTTACAGAACAAATCCAGTTATATGTGACTAGCTACTACTAGGTATAACGTGACCTGGATAGAAAATTATTTTTACAGACACATTGGACAAAGAACTACCGGTATCTTGCAGATTTGTAACCCAGTATCCTGTTTACTCCAGTTTTACATCATTTGCCTAAAGTACATAAAAGTTGAAAATATATTGTAATAGCTGGACCCAAAAGGCTCTCTGAATGAAGCATTATGAGACCTGTTAGGTAAAATGGTACAACCTTGGTTTATAAGTTCCTTCTTATTTAAGAATTACCAAACATGTAATTCCGTAGAGGGATATTATTGGTATTTGGATCAAAAATTGTTTACATGTGATGTAATGGCATTATACTCTTCAATCCCTTACCAATTAGGATCAGAGGAGTTAAAGTAACAATACAGTGATTATTCTGAGGACCTCAATGGTTTCATTGTTTTCTCACAAGATTAGCACAACTGTTTTTGAACTAGATTTAGCTCCAGCATGCATTTCAGTATTGTGGCAGGCTATGAAAGGAGTTCCCCCAGAAAATGCTGAGAGACATCCGTCTCTTTTTCACCCCCGGTGCCCACTAGGAATTGCCAGCAAAGGGGGCCTATGTACTATCTACCTTTGTCCTCTTGGGGATCTAGTAGTTGGCGGCCCCTTCCCTGGTAAACTGGTTTACGGGTGCCTCAGACCCCTATATTATTCTTTTTAAGTAATTCTTACCTTTCCAGCTAATTTCAAATGTTAGACCACACTGGGCATGGTTTTAAATGTCAAGGGAACTCTGAGGTGGAGTGACATCATTGTTGGTATTTGGATGTATTCCAAATACGGGCAGTTATGTGTGACATAATTTCCCATATTTGGTACTCCTAAAACCAACTCACAGAGAAGGGGGGTACACCTTTCTCCTCCCCTTCCCCCTTGCTGACACCCCCCTCCTGGGCACTGGGGGTACCAAGAAGCCCAGTAAAGGCAGTCCCCAAGTTACGAACGACTCCTACTTACGTACGGCCTCAAATGCCGGCCACTTGTGCTCTACGCTGGTCCTGGATACCTTTCGAGCACCTCCGGATACATCCCACACTGCGGTACTACGCCCCAGATAACATAACAAGCGCTCGGAACATCCCACACAGGGCCGGTGCTCCCACTTGGCGAACTAGGCAGCCGCCTAAGGCGCACTGCCACCTAGGGGCACAGCCACAGCCTCTGGGTCCCCTCCAGAGGATCGGATCCCCCAGCAGATGGTGGCTGGTGCGGTGCGGGAGGCGGCTCCATCTAGCTGGCTGCATAGTTGCTGGGCGGGGAGAAGATGCAGGCATATTCCCCCCACCCCTTCCCCAGAGCCAGGGGCGACCATGCCATTGTCCAGCAATCGTGGGCGTCAGCTCTCAGCCCGCCCCCCCTCCCACCTTGAGTGATGTGCAGCCATTGGAGGAGCAGGGCGGGCGGCATTGTGCACAGAGACGGCTGGGATGAATCCACCTAGGTCCGGACTGGCCATAGGACACTCACTGGGCCAAGGCCGCTGGGTCACTTGAGGAGCGAGTAGCCCAAAGCAAAGCTACTACAGCAGCCTGCCCTGCTTCCCCAGTCTGTCCGCGGCCGGCCGCCAGAGCCCGGGGGTGGAACCGAATGATCAGCTGATCTGATGGGGGAGGAGCTGGAGGAGGTTTCCCATGCATGAGCAGTGAGTTGCAGCCTGTAGGAAACCCCATCTCCTGTGACTGCTGCCCGTTGCCTTACATGTGCCAGTGACCCAAGGTAAGAACTTGTCAGGTGGCGGGGGCGCTGGGGCTGAAGACTTCCAGACCTTTTCACTGGTGTGTGACCCCCTCCACTTGTCTGCACCCCCTCTCCTTTCCACCTGGCTCATCCCTACACCTGGCTCCATTTATCCACCTGGCTCATCCCTCCACCTGGCTCCATCCTTCCACCTGGTTCCATCCCTCCATCCCTCCACCTGGCTCCATCCCTCCACCTGTCTCCATCCCTCCATCCCTCCACCTGGCTCCATCCCTCCACCTGGCTTCATCCCTCCACCTGGCTCATCCCTCCATCCCTCCACCTGGCTCCATCCCTCCACCTGGCTCCATCCCTCCATCCCTCCACCTGGCTTCATCCCTCCATCTCTCCACCTGGCTCCATCCCTCCACCTGGCTCCATCCCTCCATCCCTCCACCTGGCTTCATCCCTCCATCTCTCCACCTGGCTCCATCCCTCCACCTGGCTCATCCCTCCATCCCTCCACCTGGCTCCATCCCTCCATCCCTCCACCTGGCTTCATCCCTCCATCTCTCCACCTGGCTCCATCCCTCCACCTGGCTCCATCCCTCCACCTGGCTCCATCCCTCCATCTCTCCACCTGGCTCCATCCCTCCACCTGTCTCCATCCCTCCATCCCTCCACCTGGCTCCATCCCTCCACCTGGCTTCATCCCTCCACCTGGCTCATCCCTCCAAGTGGCTCCATTCCTTTCACCCCTCCACCTGGCTCCATCCCTCCACCTGGCTCCATCCCTCCACCTGGATTCATCCCTCCATCTCTCCACCTGGCTCCATCCCTCCACCTGGCTCCATCCCTCCCCCTGGCTCAATCCTTCCACATGGCTTCATCCCTCCACCTGGCTATCCCTTCATCCCTCCACCTGGCTCCATCCCTCCACCTGACTCATCCCTCCACCTGGCCCCATCTCTCCACCTGGCCCCATCTCTCCACCTGGCCCCATCTCTCCACCTGGCCCCATCTCTCCACCTGGCCTCATCCCTCCATCTGGCTCCATCCCTCCACCTGGCTCCATCCCTCCACCTGGCTCCATCCCTCCACCTGGATTCACCCCTCCACCTGGATTCATCCCTCCATCCCTCCACCTGGCTCCATCCCTCCACCTGGATTCACCCCTCCACCTGGATTCATCCCTCCATCCGTCCACCTGGCTCCATCCCTGCACCTGGCTCCATCCCTCCACCCGGCTCATCCCCCCACCTGGCTCCATCCCTCCACCTGGCTCCATCCCCCCACCTGGCTCCATCCCCCCACCTGGCTCCATCCCTCCACCTGGCTCCATCCGTCCACCTGGCTCATCCATCCACCTGGCTCCATCCCTCCACCTGGCTCCATCCCTCCACCTGGCTCATCCCTCCATCCCTCCACCTGGCTCCATCCCTCCACCTGGCTCCATCCCTCCACCTGGCTCATCCCTCCATCCCTCCACCTGGCTCATCCCTCCACCTGGTTCCATCCCTCCACCTGGCCCCATCTCTCCACCTGGCCCCATCTCTCCATCCCTCCACCTGGCTCCATCCCTCCACCTGGCTCATCCCTCCATCCCTCCACCTGGCTCCATCCCTCCACCTGGCTCCATCCCTCCACCTGGCTCCATCCCTCCACCCGGCTCCATCCCTCCACCTGGCTCCACCCCTCCACCCGGCTCATCCCCCCACCTGGCTCCATCCCCCCACCTGGCTCCATCCCTCCACCTGGTTCCATCCCTCCACCTGGCCCCATCTCTCCATCCCTCCATCTGGCTCCATCCCTCCACCTGGCTCCATCCCTCCACCTGGCTCATCCCTCCACCTGGCTCATCCGTCCACCTGGCTCCATCCCTCCACCTGGCTCCATCCCTCCACCCGGCTCATCCCCCCACCTGGCTCCATCCCCCCACCCGGCTCATCCCCCCACCTGGCTCCATCCCTCCACCTGGCTCCATCCCTCCACCTGGCTCCATCCCTCCATCTGGCTCATCCCTCCATCCCTCCACCTGGCTCCATCCCCCCACCTGGCTCCATCTTTCCACCTGGCTCCATCCCTCCACCAGGAGTTCTGGTGCTAAAATTATTGAATTAATTTTGGTTTTTTTTTGGGGGGGGGGGCGCAAGTAGCTGGTCTCGCCTAGGGCGCAAAATAGTCTGGCACCGGCCCTGATCCCACATCCATGCACAGGCGGCAGTTATGCCCCGTACACACGGTCGGATTTTCCGACGGAAAATGTGTGATAGGACCTTGTTGTCGGAAATTCCGACCGTGTGTAGGCTCCATCACACATTTTCCATCGGATTTTCCGACACACAAAGTTTGAGAGCTTGCTATAAAATTTTCCGACAACAAAATTTCCGATCGTGTGTACAGAAATCTGACGTACAAAGTGCCACGCATGCTCAGAATAAATAAAGAGATGAAAGCTATTGGCTACTGCCCCGTTTATAGTCCCGACGTACGTGTTTTACGTCCCCACGTTCAGAATGATCGGATTTTCTGACAACTTTGTGTGACTGTGTGTATACCAGACAAGTTTGAGCCAACATCCGTCGGAAAAAATCCTAGGATTTTGTTGTCGGAATGTCCGATCAATGTCCGACCGTGTGTACGGGGCATTACACTTACGAACACTTATGAATGCAGTGTTCCGACCGGAAGTTACACTTACAAATGCAGTGTTGCGACTTACGAACAACTTTGACTTATGAATAAACCTACAGTCCTTATTGTGTTCATAACTTGGGGATTGCCTGTACCTAAAATAATTGGGCATTAGTGTTTTGATGTGGCATCCCAATTTTTGTGGGAAACCCCTCTCAAAGCCAAGCAGACTAGTATGCAATTAACAGGAGGGCTGCTCTGTGCAAGTGGGGTCCTAGCCTGATGTTGAGGGCATTATGCCCTTAGGCATACCTAATGCTCAGGAGGGAGGTTCTTCAAAGGGGCATATGTACCACCTAGCTGACCTCATTACTCTCCATCCTTGGGCCAGGTATCACTTTTGTGGGCATGGGAATAATATTGTCATGGCATCATCCAGGCACTCCGTATTTTGAACTGTATAGTTTTTGTAAAATTATTATTATTTTTTCTCCTAAAGATTTTAATGCCACAATTTTTAGCTGGCTTTGTAAAATGCTGTAATTTCAAACTTACAGTCTTCCTGCTTCATGCTATGCCCATTTAGTCCAAATATGAGTAATGATGTTACAGGGAACTCCTTCCCCAAAATTCCATGGGCACTAAAAAAAATGCTAGTGGCAGGAAATTCCTCATTGATCTAATAGATCTTACAGTGTTCGCTCAGCATACTGTATCTTTGGAGGAGCAGTGTTGCCACCCGAGGACTGAAAGCATGTTAAGTCACATTCTCCTTTTCTCTATACCATAAGAAGAAGACATTCTGTAGTCTACAGAACAGATATAACCAAACCTGTTCCATGGTATATGTAACAGACTGATGGAATCAAATAAAAGTTTATTGTTAAGGTTCGGATTCACTTTTTGTTCAGCACAGAATACTACAGGAAGACCTCCCGGAACTCCTTTTGTAGGCATAGGTATTGGACTATAAAGGCATCATTCAGACACTTCAGGTCAAGGGTGCATTTCAGCACATTTTGAACCGCATTGTTTTTATAAAATTATTTCTTGTCTTTTGTGGGGCTTTTTTCTAAATATTTGCTACAGCACAAATATAAGCTGGCTCTGTAAAATGCTGTAATTGCAAACTGACAATCTTCTTGCTATACCCATTTAAAGCATGAATGTTGTCTTACATTTATTGACATAATTGTGTGTTTTATTCACCAATTGAAACAATTTGTATAAAAAAACGTCCTTTAATGTATGTAGCACCAGTACAGAGCAAAATAAATACATCACATTTGGCAGAAAGACAGCTTTACAGAAATACAGCTTCTCTTGTGGTAAGCAGCTCTAGGCCCATATGCCAGTGTTTGCCTACACAAAGCAGCTGTTCACAATCTCTGCAGGTAATTAATGTAATAAAACATTTTTCTCTCCAGTCAGATTTCTGCAGGGTTGTGTTGTGTTCTTAACCCTTCCTGTGTCACCTACACACTCCAATATATGGCTAAATCTTCACTGTAGGCTGCACAGAACGCCTCGTATACACCCCTACAAACATACTTAGCAACAGGGAGGATCTTTGCCCTCCATCTTTCTGTCAGGAAATGATGTTGTTTACACAGCCATGAAGCACTAAAGCAGCATGATATGTTAAATGCACAGTGTCTAGGTAGCACTATATTTAGCCTCTGCCATTTAATAATGGTGCCATCTTCAAAGAAATCCGGCGCATTGACCATGCATGGGTGAAGGATAGGCAGGCATTTGTTACTGGGGAGGGGGGAAGCAATAAATTTACTTTAAAGAGCAAGATATTCCTAACAATAGCAAGCAAAAGGTCAAGAGCTAGTCCCTAGTACATCCATACATATAGTGAATAGTACAGGCAAGCTTTTCATTGCCATTAGCGGCCACTACAGGAGGTATGCTACATAGGCTGGAATTGGTGAACCAGTAGGGACGATATTATCTACACCTCGGCTGACCCCTCCATCTGGTGTGGTTACTTTTGATGTCAAGTAAATAAATTGTGGGTAGACAAGGTCTTTAGGTGATGGTTATGGATGTAGTCATTTTTATTGCAGTAGTTGTGTAATTTCATTGTTTTAGATGTGCCAATAAATGTATACTTTTTATATCTATATACTGGTCTGATGGAAAATGATGGACAATCTCAAGGCACCCTTTAAAAATTGTGGACAGTCTTGAGGCACCCCATTCTAAAATGTAAAAACTATTCTAATAGTTTTACATAATTCAGCAACATCCACACATGTGGGATACCCAACATTAAAGGTGATTTATTCTCCAAAGCAAATATACTTTTGCAAACTGGTACTGACTAGTATTCCTCTGTTTCTCTTCTCCCTCTTTTTCTTCATCACTCAGCTAATGTGATCCCAACGCTGATGGTGAGGGGCAGGGTAAGGTCAAACAAGGATGCAATGCAGGTGACTTGCATCCTCCTTATCAACTGATTATGCCAATGGTTGTTAGGACTCCGGCAGCTAGAAGGTTGTAATGGTGCACAATGAAAACATGTGGCTTTGTGTAACTAAAAGGCAGGTTTGGATACAATTTTTTGGGCAATTTTTAGGCATTTTGCCAAGGCACCACATGGTGCCTGGGCATCCTGGTTGAAAAAGGCTGGTGTAGAGTGTGTCACTGACAGTCAGAAACAGGATGTGAAACCCATCCATGTGAATGCAAAAAAATAAATGCCATGGCATTCTATTTTTACCAGCAGGTGTTGCTGAAGGTGAATTGTACAATTACTGTCCTGAGTACAGGAAAAGATCAGGGAATGCATAGGTAATGCCTGCTGTTTACCGGCTACTGCATGGAGGAGTGACAAGTAGATGGATAATTGCATATTAATTTTCAGACAGGTGCATTGTGTCATTATTACAGATGAAATGGAGTCTGTTAGGGTAACTTCCCCTTATGGACTGTCAGTGTCTCAGAGAAGCCATCTGTCCAATTTGATGCTGCAATCTCTCAAAATCTCAAATGGCCATCTTGGTGTGGGACTTTATATAATAGGGTACTAGCATCATTTGGGCACCCATGGAAATGCCAAGGTCAGGAACAGAGATCCTGCTGGCTAGGGAAAGTGATTAGTACAGGGAGAGGTTCCTGGCGAGTAGGGTCAGGACAGGGAGGACAGGGACAACATCTGCAGAAGGAAACATCCTGTTAACCAAAATAGTAATATGGGGCTATTCCTAGCAGCATCACAGTGCCACCTCGATACATCGCAAGCCTCCACCCCTCAAGCAGAAGCTGTCCTCCGGTAATACAGGTCCAAGCCTGATGCTGAACCGGAAGTCTCTGAAAAATTCCCCGGACAAAGACACAGCCATTCGGAATAGCTAACGCAAGCGGCGTGAATCTAGCAAGCGGCATCACAGTCACCTTTCATGGTCTCCTAACCAGAGGACATATCGTGCGATATTATGTCGTGGCAAAGCCAGCTCAGCACAGGAAGAGTAAGCGCCCAATCAAGGCGAACATTACTTACATACTTCTTCCCTTCAGTGAACCATTATGGTGATTACCCAAGGATTCAGCTTGAACTGTGATGAACGCCCTACTCCTACTTGCAGCCCTTTACACAAATCAATACAGCTAATATTTAATTAGCATAAGGTGGCTACTGCTGCTCATTGTGAGACTGGGCGAATGTTGAATACCACATATTGCAATTGATAGCCATGATTTGTTGATGTGAAAGGCAGACCTACTCCACTAGCGGAAGCAAATGGCCGGGATGCTATGATTATCAAGTTGTTTTCCTTCTCTCCTATTATATGACCCTACGCTGCAATATTTGTACAAGCCCTTTTATATGGACACAAGATATTAATTAGTTAATTAAAAGGCGAAACTTTAATGGGGCATTGTTGCATCGAGCAGGACAACATTAATTAGCACCATCTTCTACTCCTGTTCTGGAGACGGGACTGCTATAGTGGGAGTTGTGGGGTTTCTGGGTTTAGCGTGTTTTTAATGACAACATTGTTAATTTACTACAGTGATTCTTTTTATCTATTGCTGGGTACCTTGGAGGAACGCAGTCCACCCGAATGGTCATTGTACAAATTCGGCTGGACTTTATTTATACTGTGTATTTCATCAATAAAGCCATAATTCTGTTTAATAATACCGTTGTTGACCCTCCCCTGATTTGCTTTCTGGTGAGGTGACATCTCTTTGTCCATCCATCCTTGTTCATACAATCAATTGTTGCTATTGGGGAGGTATCCCGTCTGCAGGACGAATCGGTTATTATTCAACTTTAAATTGATATTTTGTCGGGTGGATTCGAGGATTTTTTAATTCTATGTCCAAGCTTGGTAACACTGTGTTAAACAAACCATTTCATTGCCTTATATCAGTGCCTTCAAGAACTGCCATTACTCTTTACCTTTAAAGATTTTGTTAACCCCCAAAAAAAACCCAAATACTGTTCCTTTAAAGCATGTTATACAGCACAGTGCTTGTGCTGGGTAATTTGGCCTCCTGTATAACCTAAAAAACCTGGCTGATCCTGCCTGGCTATACCCTCCTTCTGCAAAGAGACCATGATAATCATGGCTGCTGAGCCCTGACATCATGGTCCATTTGCATGATTCCGTCAGCCGCAGCCCTGCTCTCTGCAGCTCTCCCTGTGTCTGTGTCCTCTGTGCTCTTCCTCCCTGCTTGTACCAGCGCCCCCTCCCCGCACGTGTCCCTGTGCCTGTTTAATGTAAAAATTTGCCGATGTGTACCTTGTATGAGCGCGGCTCCAGGCGCTCAGCTGACTGTCGGCTCTCTGTCTCTTCTCTCCCTCTCCTCCCCGACATGTCAGTGGGACAGCTCGGCCCCGCCCACTGCAGCTGTGAGCCGGAGAGAGAAGGAGGAAAGGAATCAGCTGTGCGCCCGGAGTGGAGCTTATATTAGTACAGATCGGCGGATTTTTTATAGAACACAGGCACAGAGACATGTTATTAAGGTACAGGGGGGATAAGAAGATTTCATAGAAGTGGGTTAACAACCACTTTAACCTATATACAATATACAAGATAATTAATAACAATAAAAGACTGTGTGTGGTCTCTCCATGACTGGGTACCTTTGACTTAGGCCCATCCTACACTTTGAAAAGTCAGCATAATATGGAAAGGCTGTCTTTTTCACAGGGAGAGGCCCCAATTGCCACCATTGTACCCATGGAAGCTGCTTTGACACTGATCCCAAAATATATTAGCACACATATCCCACTGGCTGATTGGGCGGACAGATTAAAGAGTGCAGCCCACCTATTTGAAGTAGCAGATAAACTCCTCCCTGATTTAGCCATCAACTCCCTCAAGGGGGATGCTAGGAGGGGCATACTAGTGTTTCCAGACACAGAGCAGTCCACCTTTAAATGTCCTGTGAAAAGTGAAGGTTATGCGTGTCAACTATGCAATTATGAGCACCCACCATGTCAGCACCATCTACACTATGTGAACGAGGCGCTAGTTGTATTGGGTCCTCTGTTCCTGCCTCAATCCCACCAAAGTCCTCAGTCCCCCTCCCAGCTTCAGCTCATAGCCAGGGCGATTAACCCAGACCCTGCTCAGGAGTTGAATCTTGCAGATACAACTGCTAAGCTCTTTAGATTTACAGGTGGGATGGGGGTTGCTGAACGGTTGGAAGCCTTGCAGTTCAGTAAATCGAACAAACTGTACCCCACTTATAATTTGATGCAAAAAATTTGGAACAAAGTCAGAACACTACAACAGGTCATTATAATGAGATAGAGAAATTGCTATAGGGCCAAAAATGGCAACAATACTGGGTTATATGTGTAACGGTCACATTTTTGCTCAATGATTTAATGTTATGTTATAGCTTAGTATATAGCACCATCTAGCGGCGGTCAAAATAGGGAATGAACTGCATTTTATTTCATTATTCAAGAAGATGACAGGAAGTGTTTTGTTCTGTTTACTTTGGACATTAACTTGACCTATCCACAATGCTTAGTGAACTCCCATGAGCATCAAGAGACTGAACTGCATGCTGGGTAGGTTATAAAAGGGCCATTTTTCTTTCTCTTGTTCCTGGGACGCATGGCCTGCCAGCAGAGCTCTGTGGGTGTGTGTGTCCCACAGAGTTGCGACCTACCTCGTGCGGAGCGGAACAGCCAGCGATCCTGCCTTAGATCACAGCGTGCTGGAGCAGCAGTGTGATTGATCCAGAGACCCTTGAAGGAGGTAACTGAGGACTCCCAGTCGTCTGTGAGAAGCTTTGATCCTGCCTTACATCACAGCGTGCTAGTGCAGCAGTGTGATCATTCCAGAGGCCCTTGAAGGAGGTAACCGAGGACTCCCAGTTGTCTGTGAAACGGAACAGCGTGACGGCGTGGCCTCAGCGAACAAACTGAGATATTGTGGAGCGGAGGCATCCATCTACCTGGACCCAGTGTGGTGAGAGGGCTGCTGCTTAAAGTTTCATTGACGCACTTTCACACACTTGCATCTATAACACAGTGCTGCTAGGACCTGTAGTCCCACAGAGGAGATTTAAAAGGATAAAGACTGAGTTTAATATAGGCCTCAAGCCTACACTTCACTACAGTTTGACACTGTGTTTATACCAAATTACTTGCACCGGAGATAGTCGCAGTGCTGCTGCACCACAACAATAGTTCAACATTCAGTTTGTTTTGACCCGGGTTTTGCTAATCACTGGATTACAAATTAACCTACACATAGCTAGAAGAAGACAAAAGAGAAGAAGGACTGCCTCTGTAAACGCAAGGCCTTATACTCTATTGCTTTCAGAGTTATTGTAATATAAAGCAGTGGGAGCTCCCTAGGTATTGTGCTATGATTTGTTAAAATAGCATTTGCCTTTTCTACAGTTACAGAGCGTGCTGAGAGTGGGATAGTGTCCATAGTGAAGGCAGTTCACTCTGTCATTGTTCCCACTTCATAGACACATTGCTAAGAGGTTAATTTAAACACTTTACATTTGTGCAATACCTTTGTGAATTAAATCTGTTGGCTGTCACACTACGTTGGTCTGACGGTACAACTGCTGTAACTATTATTTTGAAGTAGATACAGTAAAACGTTATTCTTGTTTAAGTATTCCTGTGTGGAGTGTTGTTTCCTCTTATTTGCTGACCAGGTGGAAGCTGGAGGTAAAAGGTAAAGACTAAAGGTATATTATATTGTATGTTGAGAAATTGTCTTTAAGTTTCTACCGCACACTAATATTACACCACAGCTGTGTCAAGGTGACTGAGTCAAATTAAGGGGGCGTAATAGCAGAGTACAGGCCCAATCAAAATATCAGCAGCTCCTTCGGGGGTCAGTGCTACATATACTTGTATCAAATATTTTGAAACGGAGAGTTGCCTCCTTTTTCGCTCTCCAGTCGGACTTTCAGCTCCCCCCGTCCATGCAGTTCTATTATTTACAACTCTAACATGCAAAAAAGGTTCAAAAGAAAGTTGAGCCATGGATACAAAGTCCTACTTCTAATTTTACTTACATGTACGAGGTGTGGTCTTATAAGGGCTTTATCTCCTGCAGTTACACTATGTTACTTAATGTGTTTCTTCCGGACTATACCCATAAGGTAATGTCCCAATGGGAGCGGGATGTTGGGCCCTTTGAAGAGGAATAATGGGAGGAAGCGCTCTTAGTGGTTGCTCAGTGCTCTTTAAATGTTGCCCAACGCCTGTCTCAGTTGTATTTACTCCTACAGATTCATTATATAAGTCAGCAAGAATGGGAGTATGCAATGATCCATCCTGTACTCGTTACATGAGGGATCATGGCGATCTGATACACATTCTACGGCGTTGCCCTAAATTGCATGTTTACTGGAAGGAGGTTAAAGGTATTATTAACCGGGTTTTTCAGATTCAGATTAGAGGAACCCAAACAATGTCTGTTGGGAATCATAGAGGATATTTCAGGGAAGGAGGCCCCTAGGCAAGCAATAGCTAGAGCTCTTTTTCAGGCCCGGAAATAAATTCTGCGTCACTAGAAATCTACAGAACCCCCTACGGTGAAGGAATGGATAAAGCAAATACTTGAGGCTAGAAAAATACATTTACCAGTATAGGGGCAGCCTAAACAAATTTGACAAGGTGTGGGATGCCTGGTTGGGTATTCATGGCCTGGCCCCGGTTGATCTTGTTCTGGACCAGATGTTATAGCCAAGGTGCCCTGGTATCGCCATCTGTTGGGTAACTCGCTCATGATGAGTGGGGGATGTAATGTGCCCTTTTATATGCGTAATTGTGTATGGATTCATGTTAAGTCTCTGCAAATAGGCCATGTGTTGATGCTTATTGTTTCTATAATGTAGATGTTGTTATTGAATATGCTTGCTTGATACCCTTGGTTTTGTATGATGAGCTAAAGAATGTGAATGTATAGCAAACTGTATTGCTCTAAAGCCTGTAACAGATAATTTATATATCTTAAATACAATTTGCTTTGAGATAGCAAGTCCCTCAGTCCCTCTGACACTCCAGGTTATACTCATAGAAATAGGTAGCAACTCGCAAGCTTTTTGGCAAAGAGTGGTCAAACCTTAAAATTAGTCCCAAAACAGGTTAGCAAAGTCACTGAACATATTATCACTTAACAATGATGAACCAAAACCAAATAATAATTTCCAGCAGTGTGAAGTACCCAAAGTACAACTGATTTCACAATAGACATGCAGGCATGAAATGTTGTACTTTCCCTAGGTCAGCATAAACAATAGCCTTCCCACCTATTAGTGTAGCAACAGGCAACTGTTTAAGACCCCTTTCACACTGAGCTGCCCCAGGCATCAGCGGTAAAGCGGTGCTATTTTTAGTGCCGCTTTACTGGCGTTTTAGCAGCGCTATTCGACCACTAGCGGGGAGGTTTTAACCGCAGCGGCGCTTTGCCGGCAGTATCACGGCGCTTCCCCATTGTTTTCAATGGGCAGGAGCGGTGGCAGGACTTTTTGTGAGGCCCTGCCAGCGCAGCACCTCAGTGTGAAGGCACTCGGGCTTTCACACTGGGTTTACAGCTGAGGCTTTTTTCAGGCGCTTTACAGGTGCTATTTTTAGCGCTGTAGCGCCTGAAAAACACCTCAGTGTGAAAGGGGTCTAACAGTATTAGTGGCTATGCTGCTGGTGCACACTGGTGGCGTAAAAGCTAGGCATAGGCCACCACTAAACTTTAAATACTTGAATATTACCAGAAGCTCAATAACTGAATAAGAAAAGGAACCAATTCACAGCTCTTAAAAAGTAATTCTTCTTACAGCTGACGTTGGGGCCCTTTGGTAATGTTGTTGCACCAGAAGGTGGTAATCAATCAGACTGCATGCAGAACTGTGAATCAGTGTGCAGTGCAACAGACTTGTCCAACTGAAGATAGGATCTGCTAACGGCACTGAAAGTATTCAACTGAGTTGAAGGAGGAGTGGATAAAAGTTGATTCTGCTTACAGTATGTTTTTCCCTGAATACAAAACAAGACGTTCAGAGACCCACTTACCAAGTCCCTGAATTCTAGTAGCTGTCTGTAGTGAAGGAGGGGACTCACAGATGTGGCAATGGACGCTGGCCACAGGAACCTGGCGTGCAGCGTGGATGGACTGGCCCAGAGTGCAAAAGTGCTAGTACCCTGTAGCAGATTGGTATGCTGTGATGTTTACACTGGTCCCACTGGAGCAACCATCTGGACTGTAGAGCCGTATCAGAAAGATGGGCAGAGTGCGCAGGCTCACTGGTGTTCACTTATAGAGTAGGAGTGTAGTACTGTTGTGACACACAGGGCACACAGTTCTGTCAGCGGGCTGTGTTAAATACCTAGGCCTCTTAATCATCTTCCCTACAGCTTCCCCTGGAGAAGCCTCACCGACCTGTGCTTGGTACCAACAACCCCAGCTCTTCAGGCTTAGTCTTTTCAATATAAACACTTATTAGAACTCTTTTTGCTTCCAGAGTTTATTGGGGCTTGTAGTTCACAGGCACAATTATTGATGTAGCACCCTGATGTTTAGGCAGGGTTGCTAGTAAATTTATTTGCCAAGTGATAGTTGCCTTGGCCAATTGATAGGAGGTCAATTGATTTCACCCTAATTCTGATATTGTTGCACTTCTCTCTTCTGTCACTAGATGGCCAGGTATCTGGGGCCATTAGATAAAACAAGGGCATTGCATGGACAGAGTAGGAATGAATTGGGTGTCTCAGCCAATGGGCATGGATTTTCTTAGGTCCCTTAGCCTGCTGGGAAGAACTATTTATTTGGGTGGAGTGAGGTGATCGGGTTTCTGTGCCACATGGACGGCTGTCTGGGTGGACGTGTGTCGTGTTGCCCCGGGCTGCTAGGCCAGAGACCTGAGGCCTATCCTGAGGACATCTGACTGCTAGGCTGTCTTATAGCCTATCCAGAAGCAAGAGAGCTGCATAGGGTTGGGATTGCAGCTTGCAGTCCAAAAAGTGACGGTTCTGCCGGCTTGAGAACCTGTCGTGGTAGGAGTTAGAGGGGAAGCTTTTGCCACTAAGGGACCATCCACCTTATTATCGGGGACCCCTGTGAGTAGCTGAAGCAAGTACCAGAGCAGTATTCTCACCAACCGGGGATGGTAAAGAATTGGGAAACTTCAGCAAATGTCAAGACAGGGACCCAGCCAGTGGAGGTGACGCTTGCAGAGCATTATTGTGTGCCAAGCCAGGGACCAAGCAGGCTAGTGGGGTGATGCTTGAAGAGTATCTGTGAGTGCCAAGCTAGGGACCCAGCAGGGTGACTTTTGAGTAAGATACTGAATAAGAAGATTGGAAGAGCTCAGGCGATCCAGTGGCAGTGGATCAGCAAGTCTAGTGAAAGACTGGGAGCTCAGTTGAGTGAACATCTACAATAGGAGATTGTAGGAGAAGTGAAGAAGTTCATTACAAACTTTGTTAGAAACTGTTTTAAGATTGTTGCCATAGGAGACAGCAGTCCTACTCATGCAGATGTGGTGTCTTGCTAGATGCCTTTCCCTGCATGGCTGTTTACCTATAGAAGTCTCGGAGTCTGCTAAATTAACATTGCAACTACTAAAGGGTGTCCTGGCCCTAAACCTCTCTCCCACAGTTCTGTTTAAGAGACAATAAATTTCTTTGCATTCAAGAAATGTCTGGCGCCCATGTATCTATCTTACATTACACACACCATGCCTCATAACCCACTCTACACAGAAGGATGTCAGCTGTCTCTAACTCTGGGGGTCACCATTAGGCCTGGAGAGGCCCGGGACGTGGCTATGTTACATTCACACTGTTATGGCCCAGAGTACATCTCCCAACATTCTCAGTTCTCTGAATTGTGATCCAGGATACTAACTTGCACAACATCTCTCCCCTGAAGCTGAACAAAGGGCATTGTTCCTGTTAGCAATACTGTATATAGTGCTACAGAACTGACAGGGCACAGTCCACATGGGCTTTGCTGCTTAACTGCAGACAGGAACGGAAACTTTATTATACAGATAAAAGACATAGAGTTTACCCATAGATGCAGCCAAAAATCTATAAACACTGCCATCTATTAGTTGATGTAGTTGTTGCACAAAATACATGAACAATGTATTCCAGCACCCCCACTCAACAACTACTTCTTATGTTAATCCCATATCGGATGTCAGTTCTATAAATCTGTGTCTTGTAGGTGGTTTTGTCAAAACATCTGCAATCATGTTATTAGTTTCACAATACGTAGCTGTAGCACCCTGGAGTTTAGGCAGGGTTACTCTTAAATTTACTTGCCAGGTATAGCTACCTTGGCTAATTGTTGAGGATCAATTGATTTCACTCTAAGTCTGTAATTGCTGCACTTCGCTCTTTTGCCGCTGGGTGGCCAGGTACCTGGTGGCATTAGATATGAGAAGGGCACTGCAAGGTCAGATTATGGGTATATGGGGTATCCCAGCCAATGGGCAGGGGTTTTCTAAAATCCCTTGGCCTGCTGGGAAAGTCTATATATTTGGATGGAGTCAGGTGATCGGTGTTCTGTGCCACCTGGACAGCTGTCTGGGTGGATGTGTGTTGTATTGCCTGGGCTGCTAGGCCAGAGATTGGGCCTATCCAGGGCACATAAGGGCTTATCTAGAAACAAGAGAGCAGTACAGGGTTGGGATTGCGGCTTGCAGTCCAACCAGAAGTGACAGTTCTGCCTGCCGGAGAACCTGTCGTGGTCGGAGGTAGAGGGGAAGCTGTCGCCATTAAGGGACCAACAACCTTATTACCAGGGACCACATTGAGTAACTGAAGCAAGTACCAGAGCTGTATTCTCACTAACCAGGGACGGTGACGTGATTGTAGTGGAGGTAAAGGAACTGTTAAAACTTGTTTTAGGAACTGTTAAAGACTGTTAAAGACAGCATTCCTACATATGCAGAAGTGGTGTTTTGCTGGATGCCTTTCCCTGGATGGCTGCTTTCCTATTGAAGTCTGCCAATTAACCGGTTCCCGACCAGCCACCGCAGTTTTACTGTGGCAGAATGGCACGGGTGGACGAAACAGCGTTACCTTGCGTCGGTTCGCCTTTTGACCCCTGGGCACCCGCGATCGCTCATGACAGATTGAGAACCGGGATCTGTGTGTGTAAACACACAGATCCGGTTCTCAGGGGAGAGGAGACAAATCGTGTGTTCATGCTAAGTATGTTAACCCCTTGATCACCCCCTAGTGTTAACCCCTACCCTGCCAGTGAAATTTACACAGTAATCAGTGCATTTTTATAACACTGATCGCTGTATAATGGTCACTGGTCCCAAAAATGTGTCAAAAGTGTCCGATCTGTCTACCACAATATCGCAGTCCCCATAAAGAGCACTCATCACCGCCATTACTAGTACAAAAATAATATTAAAAATGCCATAAATCTATCCCCTATTTTGTAGATGCTATAAGTTTTGCGCAAACCAATCAATATACGCTTATTGCAATTTTTTTACCAAAAATATGTAGAAGAATACAAATCGGCCTAAACTGAGAAAAAAAATAGTTTTTTTTTTTTTTAAATTGGGATATTTATTATAACAAAAAGTAAAAGATATTGTGTTTTTTTCAAAATTGTCGCTCAAATACCACAAAAGAAAGCTCTATTTGTCGGAAAAAAAGGACGTCAATGTTGTTTGGGTACAGCGTCACACGACCCTGCAATGTGCAGTTAAAGCGACGCAGTGCCGAATCACAAAAAATGCTCTGGTCATTAAGGGGGTAAAGCCTTAAAGTGGTTTTAAGTGGGGCTGAAGTGGTTAATCTTGCAACTACCTAAGGGTGTCCTGGCCCTAACCCTCTCTCCTAAAGTTCTATTAAGAGAAATAAAAAATCTCTTTTGCATTCAAGAAGTGTCTGACGCCCAATGACTTTAACTACTTTGCACTCACTATGCCTCACAACCCACCATATACAGAAGGATGTCAGCTATCTTTGGCCCTGGAGGTTCTCATTAGACTGAAGGAGGCCTGGGACCTTGCTACATAAGCACTATTACATTTTGTTCAACCGGATCATGAATGTAATTTATTTATTTATTTATTTCAGGTACTTATATAGCGCCGTCAATTTACGCAGCGCTTTACATATATATTATACATTCACATCAGTCCCTATACCCTCAAGGAGCTTACAATCTAAGGTCCCTAACTCACATTCATACCTATACTAGGGCCGATTTAGACAGGATCCAATTAACCTACCAGCATGTCTTTGGAGTGTGGGAGGAAACCGGAGTACCCGGAGGAAACCCACGCAGACACAGGGAGAACATGCAAACTCCAGGCAGGTAGTGTCGTGGTCGGGATTCGAACCAGCGACCCTTCTTACTGCTAGGCGAGAGTGCTACCCACTGCGCCACTGTGCTGCCCCATGTAATGATTAGGGATGAGCTTCGAGTTCGAGTCGGACTCATGTTCGACTCGAACATCGGCTGTTCGCCAGTTCGCCGAACAGCGAACAATTTGGGGTGTTCGCGGCAAATTCGAAATCCGTGGAACACCCTTTAAAAGTCTATGGGAGAAATCAAAAGTGCTAATTTTAAAGGCTTACATTCATGGTATTGTCATAAAAAGTGTTTGGGGACCCGGGTCCTGCCCCAAGGGACATGTATCAATGCAAAAAAAAGTTTTAAAAAACGTCCGTTTTTCCGGGAGCAGTGACTTTAATAATGCTTAAAGTCAAACAATAAAAGTGTAATATTCCTTTAAATTTTGTACCTGGGGTGTGTCTATAGTATGCCTGTAAAAGGGCGTGTGTTTCCCGTGTTTAGAACAGTCTGACAGCAAAATGACATTTCAAAGGAAAAAAAGTCATTTAAACACTTACCGACCGCCTCACGCAGATATACTGCGGCAGAATGGCACGGGCAGGCAAAGTAACCTACGGGTACGTTACTTGCCTCCCGCGGACGGGGGGTCCAATCGGACCCCGGTGTCCAAGGCGGTCGGCTTCTGTCCCCAAGCGATCCGTGCTGAGGGGGAGGCCATCCATTCGTGGCCACCCCCTCGCGATCGCTCCCAGCTAATGACAAGCTTCCTCTGCTGCTGTATAATAAACAGCAGCAGAGGAAGTGATATCATCTCTCCTCGGCTCGGTATTTTCCGTTCCGGCGCCGAGGAGAGAAGACATCGATGTGAGTGCACAACACACACAGTAGAACACGGCAGGCACACATTACACCCCCCATCACCCCCCGATTACCCCCTGATCACCCCCCGATCACACACACACGCCCCCCCCCCCCCCCCGTCACAGTGACTCCAAGCAGTTTTTTTTTTTTTCTGATTACTGCATTAGTGTCATTGGTGTTTGTGATAGTTAGTGTGGTAGGGCAGTTAGTGTTAGCCCCCTTTAGGTCTAGGATACCCCCCCAACCCCCCCTGATAAAGTTTTAACCCCTTGATCACCCCCCGTCGGCAGTGTCACTAAGCGATTGTTTTTCTGATCGCTGTATTAGTGTCACTGGTGACGCTAGTTAGGGAGGTAAATATATAGGTTCGCCGTCAGCGTTTTATAGCGTCAGGGACCCCCATATACTACCTAATAAAGGTTTTAACCCCTTGATTGCCTACTAGTTAACACTTTCACCAGTGATCACCGTATAACTGTTACGGGTGACGCTGGTTAGTTAGTTTATTTTTTATAGTGTCAGGGCACCCGCCATTTATTACCTAATAAAGGTTTAACCCCCTGATCGCCCGGCGGTGATATAAGTTAGGTTTTACGGTCAGATAGGGTCTGCATCGCCCCAGGCAGAGTCAGGTTAGCGCCAGTAGCGCTAACACCCACGCACGCACCATACACCTCCCTTAGTGGTATAGTATCTGAACGGATCAATATCTGATCCGATCAGATCTATACTAGCGTCCCCAGCAGTTTAGGGTTCCCAAAAACGCAGTGTTAGCGGGATCAGCCCAGATACCTGCTAGCACCTGTGTTTTGCCCCTCTGCCAGGCCAAGCCCAGCCCAGCCCACCCAAATGCAGTATCGATCGATCACTGTCACTTACAAAACACTAAACGCATAACTGCAGCATTTGCAGAGTCAGGCCTGATCCCTGCGATCGCTAACAGTTTTTTGGTAGCGTTTTGGTGAACTGGCAAGCACCAGCCCCAGGCAGCGTCAGTTTAGTGCCAGTAGCGATAACACCCACGCACGCACCATACATCTCCCTTAGTGGTATAGTATCTGAACCGATCAATATCTGATCCAATCAGATCTATACTAGCGTCCCCAGCAGTTTAGGGTTCCCAAAAACGCAGTGTTAGCGGGATCAGCCCAGATACCTGCTAGCACCTGCATTTTGCCCCTCCGCCCAGCCCAGCCCACCCAAGTGCAGTATTGATCGATCACTGTCACTTACAAAACACTAAACGCATAACTGCAGCATTTGCAGAGTCAGGCCTGATCCCTGCGATCGCTAACAGTTTTTTTGGTAGCATTTTGGTGAACTGGCAAGCACCAGTGGCCTAGTACACCCCGGGCGTAGTCAAACCAGCACTGCAGTAACACTTGGTTACGTGGCAAGTCCCATAAGTGCAGTTCAAGCTGGTGAGGTGGCAAGCACAAGTAGTGTCCCGCTACCACCAAGAAGAAGACAAACACAGGCCCGTCGTGCCCATAATGCCCTTCCTGCTGTATTCGCCAATCCTAATTGGGAACCCACCACTTCTGCAGCACCCGTACTTCCCCCATTCACATCCCCAACCAAATACAGTCGGCTGCATGAGAGGCATTTTCTTTATGTCCTCCCGAGTACCCCTACCCAACGAACCCCCCCCCAAAAATGTCATGTCTGCAGCAAGCGCGGATATAGGCGTGACACCCGCTATTATTGTCCCTCCTGTCCTGACAATCCTGGTCTTTGCATTTGGTGGATGTTTTGAACGCTACCATACACTAGTTGAGTATTAGCGTAGGGTACAGCATTGCACAGACTAGGCACACTTTCACAGGGTCTCCAAAGATGCCATCGCATTTTAAGAGACCCGAACCTGGAGCCGGTTACAGTTATAAAAGTTACAGTTACAAAAAAAAAAAAAACACAAAAAAATATACAAAATAAAAAAAAAATTGTTGTCGTTTTATTGTTCTCTCTCTCTCTATTGTTCTGCTCTTTTTTACTGTATTCTATTCTGCAATGTTTTATTGTTATTATGTTCTATCATGTTTGTTTTTCAGGTATGCAATTTTTTATACTTTACTGTTTACTGTGTTTTATTGTTAACCATTTTTTTGTCTTCAGGTGCGCCATTCAGCTGCAGCGCGGATTTATTTATCTTGACAGCAACAGCGTTTGCTCCCACGATATATAAAGCCGTGACTCCAGTGGAGGCTGTCAAGATAAATAAATCCATGCTGCAGCTGAATGGCGCACCTGAAGATTTGCTCCTAACTTTTGGGGCGGATGCCCCCATGCTTCGGCATATATAAATGGTGCATGTATGCCCATCATTAGAAGTGGGTGGATGAAGGGAGGTATTCTAATGGTGGGCATACCCACCGATCAATCTCTTTTTTTCGTTCAGCCCACAGGCTGCATGAAAAAAAAATTACAATATATGCCCAACAAGGACCAGCAAGGTACTGGTATGTTGCTGGACTTTGAGTGGTTATACCAGAATGATGCCTGCAGGTTTAGGTATCATCTTGGTATCATTCTTTTCAGCCAGAGGTCGGCTTTCATGTAAAAGCAATCCTAACAGCTAATTAGCCTCTAGACTGCTTTTACAAGCAGTGGGAGGGAATGCCCCCCCACCGTCTTCCATGTTTTTCTCTGGCTCTCCTGTCCCAACAGGGAACCTGAGAATGCAGCCGGTGATTCAGCCAGCTGACCATAGAGCTGATCAGAGACCAGAGTGGCTCCAAACATCTCTATGGCCTAAGAAATCGGAAGCTACGAGCATTTCATGACTTAGATTTCGCTGGATGTAAACAGTGCCATTGCGAAATTGGGAAAGCATTTTATCACACCGATCTTGGTGTGGTCAGATGCTTTGAGGGCAGAGGAGAGATCTAGGGTTTAATATACCGCAATTTTTTCAAAAAAGAGTACCTGTCACTACCTATTGGTATCATAGAGGATATTTACATTCCCTGAAATAACAATAAAAATGATTAAAAAAAAATGAAAGGAACAGTTTAAAAATAAAATAAAAAAGCAAAAAAATAATAAAGAAAAAAAAAAAAAGCACCCCTGTCCCCCCTGCTCTCACGCAAAGACGAACGCAAGCGTCGGTCTGGCGTCAAATGTAAACAGCAATTGCACCATGCATGTGAGGTATCACCGCGAAGGTCAGGTCGAGGGCAGTAATTTTAGCAGTAGACCTCCTCTGTAAATCTAAAGTGGTAACCTGTAAAGGCTTTTAAAGGCTTTTAAAAATGTATTTAGTTTGTCACCACTGCACGTTTGTGCGCAATTTTAAAGCATGTCATGTTTGGTATTCATGTACTCGGCCTAAGATCATCTTTTTTATTTCATCCAACATTTGGGCAATATAGTGTGTTTTAGTGCATTAAAATTTTAAAAAGTGTGTTTTTTCCCAAAAAAATGCGTTCGAAAAATCGCTGCGCAAATACTGTGTGAAAAAAAAAATGAAACACCCACCATTTTAATCTGTAGGGCATTTGCTTTAAAAAAAATATATCATGTTTGGGGGTTCAAAGTAATTTTTTTTGCAAAAAAAATAATTTTTTCATGTAAACAAAAAGTGTCAGAAAGGGCTTTGTCTTCAAGTGGTTAGAAGAGTGGGTGATGTGTGACATAAGCTTCTAAATGTTGTGCATAAAATGCCAGGACAGTTCAAAAGCCCCCCAAATGACCCCATTTTGGAAAGTAGACACCCCAAGCTATTTGCTGAGAGGCATGTCGAGTCCATGGAATATTTTATATTGTGACACAAGTTGCCGGAAAAAGACACTTTTTTTTTTTTTTTTCACAAAGTTGTCACTAAATGATATATTGCTCAAACATTCCATGAGAATATGTTAAATTACACCCCAAAATACATTCTGTTGCTTCTCCTGAGTACAGGGATACCACATGTGCGAGACTTTTTGGGAGCCTAGCCGCGTATGGGACCCGGAAAACTAAGCACCGCCTTCAGGCTTTCTAAGGGCGTAAATTTTTGATTTCACTCTTCACTGCCTATCACAGTTTCGGAGGCCATGGAATGCCCAGGTGGCACAAACCCCCCCAAATGACCCTATTTTGGAAAGTAGACACTCCAAGCTATTTGCTGAGAGGTATAGTGAGTATTTTGCAGACCTCACTTTCTGTCACAAAGTTTTGAAAATTGAAAAAAGAAAAAAAACATTTTTTTCTTGTCTTTCTTCATTTTCAAAAACAAATAAGAGCTGCAAAATACTCACCATGCCTCTCAGCAAATAGCTTGGGGTGTCTACTTTCCAAAATGGGGTCATTTGGGGCGGTTTTGTGCCATCTGGGCATTTCATGGCCTTCAAAACTGTGATAGGTAGTGAGGAGTGAAATCAAAAATTTACACCCTTAGAAATCCTGAAGGCAGTGATTGGTTTTCGGGGCCCCGTACGTGGCTAGGATCCCAAGAAGTCCCACACATGTGGTATCCCCATACTCAGGAGAAGCAGCTAAATGTATTCTGGGGTGCAATTCCACATATGACCATGGCCTGTGTGAGCAATATATCATTTAGTGACAATTTTTTGTAATTTTTTTTTTGTCATTATTCAATCACTTGGGACAAAAAAAATTAATATTCAATGGGCTCAACATGCCTCTCAGCAATTTCCTTGGGGTGTCTACTTTCCAAAATGGGGTCATTTGGGGGGGTTTGTACTGTCCTGCCATTTTAGCACCTCAAGAAATGACGTAGGCAGTCATAAACTAAAAGCTGTGTAAATTCCAGAAAATGTACCCTAGTTTGTAGACGCTATAACTTTTGCGCAAACCAAAAAAAATATACGCTTATTGACATTTTTTTTACCAAAGACATGTGGCCAAATATTTTGGCCTAAATGTATGACTAAAATTGAGTTTATTGGGTTTTTTTTTTAACAAAAAGTAGAAAATATCATTTTTTTTCAAAATTTTCAGTCTTTTTCCGTTTATAGCGCAAAAAATAAAAACCGCAGAGGTGATCAAATACCATCAAAAGAAAGCTCTATTTGTGGGAAGAAAAGGACGCTAATTTCCTTTGGGTACAGCATAGACATGTGCATTCGTTTTTGTCCGAATGCATTTTCGTCCGAATTTCAGGTATTTTCGTTATCATTTTAACAAACGATAACGAAAGTGCAGAATCCAAAAAACGAAAGATCCGACATAAACAAATGCTTTATTTTCGTTTTCGTTGATACAACAGTTCGATATAGATAGGAGATTCGGCATGATGATGACAATAACAATCTGTGTCCATCAAACTTGTGATCAAATGTGCCTAACCTAACTCTATTAGTCCAAGATTATTCTACATAGAGAGAAAAGATTCGACATAGAGAGAAAATATTCAACGTAGGGGAGAAAAGATTCGACGTAGGGGAGAAAAGATAAATAAAAATAACGATGATGATGAATGTTATTGGCTGATTGTAACCGAAGAGGAGGAGCAGTAAAATAGCTAGAACTAAGTACACACTTACTTTGGCTTATGGTGTCTGTTGAAAGTTCTAAGAAGATTCGACGGAGCAGGTAAACTATATGGCGTCGTACAGTTTAGCTGCTCCGCCGAATCTTCTTTGAACATTCGACAGACACCATAATCCTTCATTAACAGATTCGACCTTAATTTGGATTTTCGAACAAATGCATTTTTAAAGAGAAACAAAATAAATAAAAACGAATTTCGGGAGTAACTAAATACATTTATTTTTTGGATGAAAAAAAATTCCGAAACAAAATATTTCAGTATGCCTAGTACAGCATTGCATGACCGCGCAATTAGCAGTTAAAGCGACACAGTGCCAAATTGTAAAAATTGCTCTGGTCAGGAAGGGGGTAAATCCTTCCGGGCCTGAAGTGGTTAAAACTACTCGCGGCTATTAATGAATTGCCGGTCCAACAATACACATAAAAGTTAATTGATAAAAACTGCATGGGATTTCCCCACAGGGGAACCCCGAACCAAAAATTAAAAAAAAAAACTGTCCCTTCAGGTCTGGTATGGATATTAAGGGGAACCCCGCGCCAAAATTTAAAAAAAAATGACGTAGGGGTCCCCCTCAAAATTCATACCAGACCCTTAAGGTCTGGTATGGATTTTAAGGGGAACCCTGCGCCAAAATTTTTTAAAAAATTGGCGTGGGGTCCCCCAAAAATCCATACCAGACCCTTATCCGAGCTAGCAACCTGGCAGGCCACAGGAAAAGAGGGGGGACGAGAGAGTGCCCCCCCAAACCGTACCAGGCCACATGCCCTCAACATTGGGAGGGTGCTTTGGGGTTGCCCACCAAAGCACCTTGTCCCCATGTTGATGAGGACAAGGGCCTCATCCTCACAACCCTTGGCCGGTGATTGTGGGGGTCTGTGGGCAGGGGGCTTATCGGAATCTGGAAGCCCCCTTTAACAAGGGAACCCCCAGATCCCAGCCCCCCCTGTGTGAAATGGTAAGGGGTACAAAAGTACCCCTATCATTTCACAAAAAAACTGTCAAAAATGTTAAAAATGACAAGAGACAGTTTTTGACAATTCTTTTAAAGTCTTCTTTTTTCCATCTTCTATCTTCTTTCTTCTATCTTCCTTCGTTTTTTTCCTCCATCTTCTTCTTCGTCCGATCCTCTGCTTCTTTCTCCAGTTTTGTCGTCCGACATCTCCCTCCGCGGCATCTTCTTCTCTTCATCTTCTTATCTTCATCTTCTTTTCGGGCCGCTCCGCAGGGCCAGGGCCTGGTATGGAATTTAGGGGGACCCCCACGCCAGTTTTTTTTTACATTTTGGTTCGGGGTTCCCCTGTGTGGAATTCCTATGCCGTTTTTATCAATTGTTGTCGGACGGCAATTCATTAATAGCCGCGTGTAGTTTTAAATGACTTTTTTCCTTTGAAATGTCATTTTGCTGTCAGACTGTTCTAAACACGGGAAACATGCGCCCCTTTACAGGCATACTATAGACACCCCCCAGGTATGAAATTTAAAGGAATATTACACTTTTATTGTTTTACTTTAAGCATTAAAATCACTGTTCCCGAAAAAACCGCCATTTTTAAAACTTTTTTTTGCATTGATACATATGCCCTGGGGCAGGGCCCGAGTCCCCAAACCCTTTTTAGGACAATACCATGCAAATTAGCCTTTAAAATTAGCACTTTTGATTTCGAACGTTCGAGTCCCATAGACTTCAATGGGGCTCTAACGTTCGTGCAAAGTTTTGGTCTGTTCGCAAGTTCTGGTGCGAACCGAACCGGGGGGTGTTCGGCTCATCCCTAGTAATGATGTCTGGTGTCAATATGCTTTGTTCTTGCATTGATCTTCTCATTGGTGGCAAGTTTGATACATCCTTAATTGTCCTCATTAAAGATTGTAGCCTGGGTCATTGGTTCTTTAAGATCTTTAACCACTTGAGCCCCGGACCATTATGCTGCCTAAGGACCAGAGGTCTTTTTCCAATTTGGCACTGCGTCGCTTTAACTGCTAATTGCGCGGTTATGCAATGCTGTACCCAAACGAAATTTGCGTCCTTTTCTTCCCACAAATAGAGCTTTCTTTTGATGGTATTTGATCACTTCTGCAGTTTTTATTTTTTGCGCTATAAACGGAAAAAGACCGAAAATTTTGAAAAAAAATTATATTTTCTACTTTTTGTTATAAAAAAAATCCAATAAACTCAATTTTAGTCATACATTTAGGCCAAAATGTATTCGGCCACATGTCTTTGGTAAAAAAAATGTCAATAAGCGTATATTTATTGGTTTGCGCAAAAGTTATAGCGTCTACAAACTAGGGTACATTTTCTGGAATTTACACAGCTTTTAGTTTATGACTGCCTATGTCATTTCTTGAGGTGCTAAAATGGCAGGGCAGTACAAAACCCCCCCAAATGACCCCATTTTGGAAAGTAGACACCCCAAGGAAATTGCTGATAGGCATGTTGAACCCATTGAATATTTATTTTTTTTGTCCCAAGTGATTGAATAATGACAAAAAAAAAAAAAAAAAAAATATTTACAAAAAGTTGTCACTAAATGATATATTGCTCACACAGGCCATGGGCCTATGTGGAATTGCACCCCAAAATATATTCAGCTACTTCTCCTGAGTACGGGGATACCACATGTGTGGGACTTTTTGGGAGCCTAGCCGCGTATGGGACCCCGAAAACCAATCACCGCCTTCAGGATTTCTAAGGGTGTAACTTTTTGATTTCACTCTTCACTGCCTATCACAGTTTCGGAGGCCATGGAATGCCCAGGTGGCACAACCCCCCCCCAAATGACCCCATTTTGGAAAGTAGACACCCCAAGCTATTTGCTGAGAGGCATATTGAGCCCATGGAATATTTTATATTTTGACACAAGTTGCGGGAAAGTGACACTTTTTTTTTTTTTTTTTTTTGCACAAAGTTGTCACTAAATGATATATTGCTCACACAGGCCATGGGCCTATGTGGAATTGCACCCCAAAATACATTTAGCTGCTTCTCCTGAGTATGGGGATACCACATGTGTGGGACTTTTTGGGAGCCTAGCCGCGTACGGGGCCCCGAAAACCAATCACCGCCTTCAGCGTTTTTAAGGGCGTGAATTTTTGATTTTACTCTTCACTGCCTAACACCGTTTCGGAGGCCATGGAATGCCCAGGTGGCACAAACCCCCCCCAAATGACCCCATTTTGGAAAGTAGACACCCCAAGCTATTTGCTGAGAGGCATGGTGAGTATTTTGCAGCTCTCATTTGTTTTTGAAAATGAAGAAAGACAAGAAAAAACTTTTTTTTTTTTTCTTTTTTCAAATTTCAAAACTTTGTGACAAAAAGTGAGGTCTGCAAAATACTCACTATACCTCTCAGCAAATAGCTTGGGGTGTCCACTTTCCAAAATGGGGTCATTTGGGGGGGTTTTGTGCCACCTGGGCATTCCATGGCCTCCGAAACTGTGATAGGCAGTGAAGAGTGAAATCAAAAATTCACGCCCCTTAGAAAGCCTGAAGGCGGTGCTTGGTTTTCGGGGTCCCGTACACGGCTAGGCTCCCAAAAAGTCTCACACATATGGTATCCCCGTACTCAGGAGAAGCAGCAGAATGTATTTTGGGGTGTAATTTCACATATTCCCATGGCATGTTTGAGCAATATATCATTTAGTGACAACTTTGTGCAAAAAAAAAAAAAAAAAAAAAAAAATTTGTCTCTTTCCCGCAACTTGTGTCGCAATATAAAATATTCCATGGACTCGACATGCCTCTCAGCAAATAGCTTGGGGTGTCTACTTTCCAAAATGGGGTCATTTGGGGGGGTTTTGAACTGTCCTGGCATTTTATGCACAACATTTAGAAGCTTATGTCACACATCACCCACTCTTCTAACCACTTGAAGACAAAGCCCTTTCTGACACTTATTTTTTACATGAAAAAGTTTTTTTTTTTTTGCAAGAAAATTACTTTGAACCCCCAAACATTATATATTTTTTTAAAGCAAATGCCCTACAGATTAAAATGGTGGGTGTTTCATTTTTTTTTTTCACACAGTATTTGCGCAGCGATTTTTCAAACGCATTTTTTGGGGAAAAAACACACTTTTTTAAATTTTAATGCACTAAAACACACTATATTGCCCAAATGTTTGATGAAATAAAAAAGATGATCTTAGACCGAGTACATGGATACCAAACATGACATGCTTTACAATTGCGCACAAACGTGCAGTGGCAACAAAATAAATACATTTTTAAAAGCCTTTAAAAGCCTTTACAGGTTACCACTTTAGATCTACAGAGGAGGTCTACTGCAAAAATTACTGCCCTCGATCTGACCTTCGCGGCGATACCTCACATGCATGGTGCAATTGCTGTTTACGTTTGACGACAGACCGCCGCTTGCGTTCGCCTTAGCGCAAGAGCAGGGGGCGACAGGGGTGCTTTTTTTTTTTTTTTTTTTTTTCTTTATTATTTTTTTGCTTTTTTATCTTATTTTTAAACTGTTCCTTTCATTTTTTTTTTTTTTAAATCATTTTTATTGTTATCTCGGGGAATGTAAATATCCCCTATGATAGCAATAGGTAGTGACAGGTACTCTTTTTTGAAAAAATTGGGGTCTATTAGACCCTAGATCTCTCCTCTGCCCTCAAAGCATCTGACCACACCAAGATCGGTGTGATAAAATGCTTCCCCAATTTCCCAATGGCGCTATTTACATCCGGCGAAATCTAAGTCATAAAATGCTCGTAGCTTCCGGTTTCTTAGGCCATAGAGATGTTTGGAGCCACTCTTGTCTCTGATCAGCTCTATGGTCAGCTGGCTGAATCACCGGCTGCATTCTCAGGTTCCCTGTTGAGACAGGAGAGCCAGAGAAAAACACGGAAGACGGTGGGGGGGGGGGCATTCCCTCCCACGGCTTGTAAAGGCAGTCTAGAGGCTAATTAGCCGCTAGGATTGCTTTTACATGAAAGCCGACCGCTGGCTGAAAAGAATGATACCAAGATGATACCTAAACCTGCAGGCATCATTCTGGTATAACCACTCAAAGTTGTGAATGGCGTACCTGAAGACAAAAAAATGGTTAACAATAAAGCACAGTAAACAATAAAGTATAAATAATTACATACCTGAAAAACAAACATGATAAAACATAATAACAATAACAATAACAATAACAATAAAACACTGCAGAATAGAATACAGTAAAAAAAGAGCAGAACAATAGAGAGAGAGAATAGAGAGAGAGAACAATAAAACGACAACTATTTTTTTTTATTTTATATATATTTTTTTTTTTTTTTACACTTTTTTTGTAACTAACTTTTATAACTGTAACCGGTTCCAGGTTCGGGTCTCTCAAAATGCGATGGCATCTTGGGAGACCCTGTGAAAGTGTGCCTAGTCTGTGCAATGCTGTACCCTACGCTAATACTCAACTAGTGTATGGTAGCGTTCAAAACATTCACCAATGCAAAGACCAGGATTGTCAGGACAGAAGGGACAATAATAGCGGGTGTCACGCCTATATCCGCGTTTGCTGCAGACACATCTTTTTGGGGGGGGTTCGTTGGGTAGGGGTACTCGGGAGCACATAAAAATGCCTCTCATGCAGCCGACTGCATTTCGTTGGGGGATGTGAATGGGGGAAGTACGGGCGCTGCAGAAGTGGTGGGTTCCCAATTAGGATTGGCGAATGCAGCAGGAAGGGCACTATGGGCACGACGGGCCTGTGTTTGTCTTTTTGGTGGCAGCGGGACACTACTTGTGCTTGTCACCTCACCAGCTTGAACTGCACTTATGGGACTCGCCACGTCACCAAGTGTTACTGCAGTGCTGGTTTGACTACGACCGGGGTGTACTAGGCCGCTGGTGCTTGCCAGTTCAATAAAAAGCTTCCAAAAAAACTGTTAGCGATCGCAGGGATCAGGCCTGACTCTGCGAACGCTGCAGTTATGCGTTTAGTGTTTTGTAAGTGACAGTGATCGATCGATACTGCACTTGGGTGGGCTGGACTGGGCCGGGCGGAGGGGCAAAACGCAGGTGCTAGCAGGTATCTGGGTTGATCCCGCTAACACTGCGTTTTTGGGAACCCTAAACTGCTGGGGACGCTAGTATAGATCTGATCTGATCGGATCAGATATTGATCCGTTCAGATACTATACCACTAAAGGAGGCGTATGCTGCGTGCGTGGGTGTTAGTGGTACTGGCGCTAACCTGACGCTGCCTGGGGCCGGTGCTTGCTAGTTCACCAAAATGCTACCAAAAAAACTGTTAGCGATCGCAGGGATCAGGCCTGACTCTGCGAACGCTGCAGTTATGCGTTTAGTGCCTTGTAAGTGTCAGTGATCGATCGATACTGCACTTGGGTGGGCTGGGCTGGGCCGGGCGGAGGGGCACAACGCAGGTGCTAGCAGGTATCTGGGCTGATCCCGCTAACACTGCGTTTTTGGGAACCCTAAACTGCTGGGGACGCTAGTATAGATCTGATCGGATCAGATATTGATCCGATCAGATACTATACCACTAAGGGAGGTGTACGGTGCGTGCGTGGGTGTTAGCGGTACTGGCGCTAACCTGACGCTGCCTGGTGCTTGCTTGCCAGTTCACCAAAATGCTACCAAAAAAACTGTTAGCGATCGCAGGGATCAGGCCTGACTCTGTGAACGCTGCAGTTATGCGTTTAGTGTTTTGTAAGTGACAGTGATCGATCGATACTGCACTTGGGTGGGCTGGGCGGAGGGGCAAAACGCAGGTGCTAGCGGGTATCTGGGCTGATCCCGCTAACACTGTGTTTTTGGGAACCCTAAACTGCTGGGGACGCTAGTATAGATCTGATCAGATCAGATATTGATCCGATCAGATACTATACCACTAAGGGAGGCGCATGCTGCGTGCGTGGGTGTTAGCGGTACTGGCGCTAATCTGACGCTGCCTGGGGCGACGCATATCACCGCCGGGCGATCAGGGGGCTAAACCTTTATTCGGTAATAAACGGCGGGTGCCCTGACACTATAAAAAATAAACGAACTAACCTGCGTCACCCGTAACGGTTATACGGTGATCAGTGGTGAAAGGGTTAACTAGGGGGCAATCAAGGGGTTAAAACATTTATTAGGTAGTATATGGGGGTCCCTGTCACTATAAAACGCTGACGGCGAACCTAAATATTTACCTCACTAACTAGCGTCACCAGCGACACTAATACAGCGATCAGAAAAATTATCGCTTAGCAACACTGGTGACAGGGGGTGATCAAGGGGTTAAAACTTTATTAGGGGGGGTTAGGGGGGTACCCTAGACCTAAAGGGGGGTAATACTCACTGTCCCAACACTGTAACTGTCACAAACTGACACTATGCAGTAATCAGAAAAAAAAAAAAAAAAAAAAAAAAAAACCTGCTGGTGTCAGTTTGTGACAGGGGGGGGGTGATTGGGGGGGGATCGGGGGGCGATCGGGGGGGGGATCGGGGTGTTTTGTATGCCTGGCATGTTCTACTGTGTGTGTAGTGTGTTGTGCACTCACATTGATGTCTTCTCCCCTCGGCGCTGGAACGGAAAATACCGAGCCGAGGGGAGATGACATCATTTCCTTTGCTGCTGTTTAGCATACAGCAGCAAAGGAGTGTTCCCATTGGCCGGCGGCGATCGCGAGGGGGGGGCCACGAACGGATGGCCTCCCCCTCATCTCGGATCGCCGGGGAACAGAACGGGACCGCTTCGGGCACCGGGGGGGGGGTCCGATCGGACCCCCCACCCGCGAGAGGCAAATCACGTACATGTACGTGATTTTGCCTGCCCGTGCCGCCTTGCCGACGTAAATCGGCGTTAGGCGGTCCTTAAGTGGTTAAGCAATTGGCATAACCACACAGTTTCTTGACTGCAGACAGCTTCAGACTTAAGTCTTTTCTTTGTTTGAGATATCTGACGACTAGGGATGAGCCAAACACACCCTGGTTTGGTTCACGCCAGAACATGCAAACAGACAAAAAATTTGTGCGAACACTGTTAAATTCTATGGGAAACGAACGTGAAAAATCAAAAGTGTTCATTTTAAAGGCTTATATGAAAGTTATTGCCATAAAAAGTGTTTGGGGACCCGGGTCCTGCCCCAGGCGACATGTATCAATGCAAAAAGAAAGGTTTTAAAAGGAAGTTTTTTCAGGAGCAGTGATTTTAATAATGCTTAAAGTGAAACAATAAAAATGAAACATTCCTTTAAATATTGTGCCTGAGGGTCCCCTTAGTCTGCCTGTAAAGTAGTGCCTCTTTTTCATGTTTATAACAGTACTGCAGCAAAATGACAATTTTTAAAGGAAAAAATGTCATTTAAACTTGCTTTCGGCTGTAATGTATTGTCCGATCCCGGCAACATACATAAAAAATCATTGAAAAAAAGGCGTGGGTTCCATGCCAAATAAAAAATAATGGAGTGTGGGTCCCCCCCAATCCGAGCATACAACCTGGCAGGCTGCAAGAAAAGGGGGGAGAGAGCGCCCCCTTCCTGAACCGTACTAGGCCACATGCCCTAAACATGGATCCCCCCCAAAGCGCCTTGTCCACATGTTGATAGGGACAAGGGCCTAATCCCCACAACCCTTGCCCAGTGGTTGTGGGGGTCTGCGGGCGGGGGGCTTATCGGAATCTGGAAGCCCCCTTTAACAAAGGGGGCCCCCAGATCCCGCCCCCCCATGTGAATGGGTAGGGATACATTGTACCCCAACCGAATTCACCAAAAAGTATCAAAAAAAGTAAAAACAACAGCAGACCGTTTTTGATAATTCCTTTATTAACCAGTTCCCTACCGCTGTATAGTAAAATGACGGCGGCAGGAACCCTTCATCCCTCCGGGCGGTCATTATATGACGTCCTTGGCTTCCCGGCATTGTGGAGAGCGCGCGCTGACCGCATCACTGGGGACCTGATGCGCGTGCCTGGAGCCCTCGATGTCCGCCGGGCCCCTGCAATTGCTCATCACAGAGCAGGGACATAGATCTGTGTGTGAGTCCCCTCATCAGTCCCCTCTCCCCACAGTTAGAATCACTCCCTAGAACACACATTTAACCCCTTCAGCGCCCCTAGTGTTAACCCCTTCCCTGCCAGTCACATTTATACAGTAATCAGTGCATTTTTATAGCACTGGTCGCTTTATAAATGTCAGTGGTCCCAAAATAGTGTCAAAAGTGTTTGATCTGTCCACCTCAATGTCATAGTCACGATAAAAATCACAGATCGCCACCATTAGTAGTAAAAAAAAAATCAATAATAAAAATGACAAATCTATCCCCTATTTTGTAGACGCTATAACTTTTGTGCAAACGAATCAATATACGCTTATTGAGATTTTTTTTACCAAAAATATGTAGAAGAATACACATCGGACTAAACTCGGGAAAAAAATTGTTTTTTTTTAAAAAAAATGGGATATTTATTATAGCAAAAAGAAATAAATATTGTGTTTTTTTCAAAATTGTCACTCTTTTTTGGTTATAGCGCAAAAAATAAAAACCGCAGAAGTAATCAAATACCACCAAAAGAAAGCTCTATTTGTAGGGAAAAAAAAGATCAAAATTTAATTTGGGTACAACATCGCATGACTGCGCAACTGTCATTCAAATTGTGACAGCGCTGAAAGCTGAAAATTGGTTTGGGCAGGAAGGGGGGTGAAAATGCCCTGTATTGAAGTGGTTAAAAAAAAAAAGTGTCCCGTGATGTAAATCCATCATCAATCACGGCGCCGACGGTCCCAAAAAAAAAAAAAATGGAAAAACTCCGCCTCAGTGGGAGGTGCCCCGCCGACTGCAGCCTTTTCGCGGTGACAGATGTTATATAGCCAAGGGGGGATCACCCTGTGATGTAAACATGACATCACATGACATCAGAAGGGGCGGGGTCACCCGGGTTATGTCACTGGGTGGCCCCGACCTTGGCTATATAACAGCTGTCATCGCAAAAAGGCTGTAGTCAGCGGGACGCCTCCCATTGAAGCAGAGTTTTTCAGTTTTTTATTGTTTGTTTTTTCTCAGGACCGCCAGCGCCATGATTAATGATGGATTTACATCGCGGGACAATTTTTTTTTTTTTTTAGTAAAGGAATTGTCAAAAACGGTCTGCTGTCGTTTTTACTTTTTTGACACTTTTTTGGTGAATACCTTACCCATTCACATAGGGGGGCGGGATCCAGATTCCGGAAAGCCCTCGCCCACAGGCCCCCACAAACACTGGGCAAGGGTTGTGGGGATGAGGCCCTTGTCCCCATCAACATGGTACAACAAGGTGTATGTTGAGGGCATGTTGGGGGCATGTGGCCTGGTACGGTTCAGGAGGGGGGCTCTATCTCACCCCCCCCTTTCTCTGCGGCCTGTCAGGTTGCATGCTCGGATAAGGGTCCAGTATGGATTTTGGGGGGGACCCCCACTCCATTTTTTTTTTATTTGGGGCAGGGTTCCCCTTAAAACCATACCAGACCTGAAGGGCCTGGTATGGATTTTGGGGGGGGGGACCCCCGTGCCATTTTTTTTAAATTTTGGCTCGGGAATCCCCTTAACCACTTCAATACACTGTGTTATATAAACTACACTGCCTGCATTGACTGAATAAAAAGTATACACTGAATATATAGGTTACACTTAATGCAGAGTATATATATATATCTATATATATATAGATATATATATACTAGACTGTAAAAAAAAAATATATATATATATATATATATATATATATATATATATATATATATATATCTCAAATACACTACAACTAACTAACTTGCCTGCCTAATCTAGCTCAATCTATCTCTGTCCACACACTATACATGGCCGCTATGTAAGCAGCCTTATAGTGTGGGGCATTGACTTAGCACCCTGCCTTTGGCTAAATATGGCTCTCTCAGCAGAGCGCACTGTGATTCCGTGGCGCTAAAATTTCCTGCAAACTCCCCATATCTTCGGTTTGTTTTCGAACCAGCTAACACTCGATGTTCGACACAAACACAGACTCATGCCTACTCATGACTCTCTTGATTGTATCGGAGGCTGTACATGCCCCCTGCCACTCCCCAGGTGCAGGAATTTTATGCCCAGCATATTTTCAGCCTCTCACTATGCAAATGAGTCCCCAGCACCATTATAAAAATAGTGTAGGGATAGTAGTTATTTGTCCCAGAGCACCCCAGTGTCAATAAAAAGAGCATCTAGACGCAGAAGTTTCTGAGGCCCCCAATGGAATCTGCAACTTTCTGTTAAAGGTAAGCCCAGATGACGATTGTCTCAGCACCTGGGAGTCCAGTTATACTACACAGCACGCCATAGTACAGCTTGTAGCAAATCTTCACTAACACAATGTTTCTGCATTGTATTTACATCACTTCCTCTGATAACTGATAACATTGCTGCCAGCAATAGAGCTCTACTAGAATTGATCCATTGGTACAAAAGTAAATAAAGTGTAAAATAAATAAATAAATAAATAAAGTGTCAAAATTTAAAGAATAATTCCAGGTATGACATTTTTTACATAGTTACATTGGTCTCGTTTGGACCAATATAATTATGCAAATGCAATACCAGTGGGATCCCTGGTAAATCGCTGTAGCAGGCACTGCTGCTTCAGGTAATTTTTTCATAATTCTTGTCGTTTAAAAACAGTATTCCTTTTGGATAACCCAATTTTTAACAAGCTAGGGAAAGGTAAATATCACTTGAAGACAAAGATGCATTTTTCCTTTGAGTTTTTACGTTACACAACATGCGGCAAAAGTGACCAGGGGGGCCCCTGTAAGGTAGGTTGTATGAGGCCCCATGATTTGTACTGGAGACCTTGCTTTTCAACATACAATTAATCAATTTAACCATCCAAACAGAATTCTCAGAGTATCATTAAAATTAATTGCTTTTAAAAGCTTTCCGTGGAAAGCCTTAGGAGGACTCCTTGTAGGCTTTGTGTTCATAAAGTAATTATTTAATCTTCTCTCTATTCTAATGTAATTATAGTCATCAAGTTCCTATAGAAAATTAGACATTATTCAGACATCCAGGATGATGGTCTATGTCTTGCTTAGCTTATTTAAGCTCTGACCATGTATGAACTTGCCTGCATTAGGTGAACCCACTTTACCTTTCCTGTTATTTCATCACATATGTTCTAGGAAAATATATTTTTCTCCCTATCGGAAAACAAAATTAATTCTTCAGTACCTTGGAGGATTTTTTATCTCAAGACCCAATCAGCACCTGCCACAACCTTATCTTGTGTTCTGCCTATAAACCTATGTTAAATTTGCTTCTGCCTCTCTTGATGTACAAATGCTCTGCTATAACTTAAAGTACCCTTTATTAACCTTTTTACCCCAGAGGAACCCTTGCAATTCATTTCAGATCTTGGGAAACCCCAGCAAAAAACAATGAATCAGGATCAGTGGGAAAAATGTCCCTTCAATTTGTTGGTCAATGGGAAGAATGCCCCCTTACAGAGCCTGACAGAATGCAGCCATTACAGACAGCTAAAAAGGATCATTGGTGTCATGCTGCTGGCTCTGCCAAATGGTGATGGACCCAGAATGATGTAGGCACCCTAAAATGGGAGGTCAACCCTCAGGTTAAGTAACTTCTAGCAATCTCTGGATAAACCCTAGGGTACTGCAAAACCCTGGTAGAGAATGGCTTGCCTAAAGAATGACAACAGGGGTTGCTGACTGAGCAAATACTTTCAGGACAATGAAGTCAAAAAGCATAATCAAGATTTTCCTCCCCATTATCTACCAATTTTGTACTTTAAAAGTAGAACTATAAGCAAAAACTTTTTTCTTAATATTGAATAGAGTAAGGGAGGGTTAGTTTTTTTGTCATCGGTGTCCAATTCAGGAGATCTACCTTCACTTCCTGTCCAAATGCCAAAACAGGAAGTGAAGGGAAATCTCTGCAAATTATCCCTCTTGTACAAAGCCTGGAGGAAAGTCCAGCCTAATTTTAGATCTGCAATTGTATCCATTAATGAATCTTTACAATGGACAATTCAGACAATTGGACTGCTTTAAAATAGGGAATTTATGCTAACCACAAATGTGAAAAATCCCTGAATTTATATCTCTGCACCCTCGCCCCCCATTCCCATGAAGATTTAAATATTGGAATTGCTATAGTCCACCAATCAAACGTTCTACACTACAAGCTTGCTGCTAGGACATCTGGCCTTACATAATGACTTTCATGAAGATCATTGTTCCAGTCATGATTGTCCCCTACCTCAATGACTGTCTTATAGTAGCAGAATCAGTTTGATCAACAAATTAGCAGAAATCCAAGGTTTGTCAAAGTACAAGAATAGCATTTGTGGGAGTCAACAAAGACTTTGATCTTTTCAGATACAGTTTACTGCCTATAACAGTATGCAAACTCAACAGATGGTAACTCAGGTGATCTGTTAACCAAGAAAATGATTTGTAGTTTTTCATTACCGCCTGTTGGGATAGTAGGTTATAGTCCAAATAAACAAATCAGTACCAAAACATGCATGGTGGCACTAGGTCAGTGATGGCAAACCTTGGCACCCCAGATGTTTTGGGACTACATTTCCCGTGATGCTCAACTACACTGCAGTGTAGTTGAGCATCATGGGAAATGTAGTTCCAAAACATCTGGGGTGCCAAGGTTCACCATCACTGCACTAGGTCCTGATTTTAATTTACAAGTGTTAGAGCCTAATGTTGTAGGCCAAGTTAAATCTGAAGTCTATCAGGAGTTCTACACATAAGAGGCCCAAATACCAAAATAACAGATTAGTTTAGCAGAGTGCTCCATCAAGTGGGTGAGAGGTAAATCCCAATGTCTTTATGTAAATAATGTCTGTGTTGTGCTGTTTGCCTATGGATTACATAGACAGAAAATGAAACAAAGTCAAGAGTCAAGAGTCTCACAATACATTTATTATCTGGACATCTCAATACCATTACACTATTCGTATTCTAAGGACTTTTGTATATGTTCCCACCATTCAATGTTTCATAATGTATTTATTATTTATTTATTTCAGGTACTTATATAGCGCCGCCAATTTACGCAGCGCTTTACATATACATTGTACATTCACATCAGTCCCTACCCTCAAGGAGCTTGCAATCTAAGGTCCCTAACTCACATTCATACATACTAGGGACAATTTTAGACAGGATCCAATTAACCCACCAGCATGTCTTTGGAGTATATTGGATTTTAATGTATGAAAATCGAGATAAACAAGGCAAGAGCACTATTATGATCTTTTGGCCCTCAAGAAACATGTTTTACTTATCTATTTGGATTGTTAGTATGCAGGCTAAATTCAATTGATTACGTATACCAGAGACTTTGTTACAAATAATATTTTAAAGAAAGAAATCCTGAGAAGCCTCTTCTGTGGACCTTCTTCGGTTTTTCCAACATGGACTGCTCAAGCAACTTAGCTGGATTTCAGATGTCAGTGCTCTCAATCTTTATGACTAAGAGTTTATTTGGAGACATACTGATTAAATGTTTTTCTAAAGCTGTAAGAAATATAAAACTGCCAAATCCTTCTCGGGAACTTAATATTATTGTGCAAGTGCTTACAACAAAGCTGTTTAAGCTCATATTCAGCATATTTAAAATTATTGTTCTAGAAAACCCTTGTTCACAGGACATTACAATAGCCAAATGATTGGGAAAGTTCCAAACATGGTTCTAGGAACTATGTCTGTTTTTTTTGTTCTCTGATCATTAACCAAAAGGTTTAACTCCAGGCACACTATTAAACACACTGATGAAATACATATACACCAGGTGCCTTTTTTATCTGCAATAGGATTTGCATTTCTATCAGTTCTGTTCTGAGATTTTTACAGCCCTGTCTGGCATGGCAAGAAACCTGACTTTCCTGGGCTGCAGTTAAAAAAACTCTTATGCCGCGTACACACAACCAGTTTTGATGTTGTAATAAACCCCCGAAGGTTTCTCCGATGGAACTGCAACGGAATTCCATTGCCTACACCCGGTCAAACCAAAGTCCGACCGTCCAGAACTCGATGACATACAGCACATACAATGAGTCTAGAAAAAGGAAGTTCAATAGCCAGTAGCCAATAGCTTCCGTCTCGTACTTGCTTCAGAGCATGCGTCGTTTTTGGTCCGTCGGAACAGCATACAAACGAGGAATTGGTTGGTCGGAAATATTTAGAACATGTTCTGTCTCTAGTTCGGTCAGAATTTTCGGGAAAAAAAAGTCCAATGAGGCATACACATGATCAGAATATACGATGAAAAGCTTCCATCTGACTTTTTCTGTCGGACATTCCGCTCGTGTGTACGCGGCTTTACAGGTTTTGTATCTCCAACAGCCTCTGACTGGACAGTGAAAAGAGAAGTAGCAAATAGCTGAGCTCATCTCTATGTTACTATGCATTCTCTTCCTATGAGCATGCTGCTTGAAATGCAGCATAACTTATTGTGTGCTTGTATTGTTTCTACCTTTCCCAGTCTGAACCCTGCTGTACAGATGTAAAATTCAGCTACGTACACTTGCCAGCAAGGTCATGATGGTTCTTTGCACAGTCCTTATATCAACAATTCCACTATTCCTTCTTAAGCCCAACTCAGGACAAAACTTTTTTTCTGTTGTGGTGGTGAGGGGGGTAGAGCCTATGATAGGTTTTTATTACATCTGTGTCCCAGTAGGGTGGGGGATTTCTCCTTATTCCCTGGCAGGACAAGAACACACAAGAAATCTATTTAATGAGAACACAGAGAAACACAAATTTTTAGTAAATTGTGGCAGGATTGGAACTTCTGGTAATATCCTTTTTGCTGTCTGTGTCTTCCTATTACTGCCATCACCCTCTATTTTTGTATGGCTATCACAGGAACAGCATGTAAGAAAAGTTCTCCCCAGTGGGGTCACAGAAAAACAATGTGATGGAATTTTTTAGCTCCACTGTACATAAAGCTAAAAAAAATAGCTTGGCTGTAGCTGGGTTTAAAGCTGATCTTTGGACACAAAAACATTAATTTAAATGTAATTCAAAATAGCCATAAAGGCTATAAATTCACTTTGTGTGAACCAAATGCATTTGCAAACCTGGATATGATCAGTATTACATATAGTGGTGACAGAATCACTGTGGCATACATATTCTGGTGGGATTCAACAGGTCCACCAACTACAGGCTGCCTACAGAAAACTACAGAAGGCTGGATACAAGTAGAAAGAGCAGAAGTGACCGGTTTAACACAAGAGAATCCAGATGCAGAAGAAGCACAAAGTAGACCAAGGTTCAGTTCAAAATAAGCATGCTCTTGTATTTAGACCATTTTTGTTTTGCCCAGATTTTAGCTATAAATGTGGTAAATCCCTTTCCCCACGCTGCTGTTCTTTTAGTCCAAAACCATTATAGCTTTTTCTCACCCTGCTTAAAAGGTGTTAAGCATTAGTGTGTGTGTTTTTATTACGGAAAATGGAACTAAGAATTTTAAGTTGGATTTTATTGTGATTGGTTTAAAACTAAGAATTAATTGCATCCTTCTGTAATCCTACTAGCTTTCTTAAAGCAGCAAAACCCCGCTGTGTATGCTACCTCTAAATTCGAGAAGTAGAAATTTCAGAAAAAGAAATGTTTTCTTTCTCCTACACATGAAAGAAAGCCAAAAAATAAAAAAATAAGGCTCCATGCACATTGGGGTTAAAAAAAAATGCTAATCCCCTTGGCAGAAAAAAACACTCGTATAGAATGTTTTTGTACACATGTTTAGGCGAGTTTAGGCGAGTTTAGCTTTTTTTTTCTGCCAGAAAGCTCAAATCAAAAACACAAACCAGAAGGTTTTTTCCTGCCTCTAAACACCATCCCCAAAATATGCCTGTATTCATCCCAATGTGCATGCACACATAGGATAACATTGAGCTGCTTCTACAGGCAAAACACAAAACTTCTGTAGACACAGTGATTTTTAAGCCAGTATGCATGGATTCTAAGATTTTTAAAGCAAGTTCAGTTTTTTACTTTTTATTTAGTTGGTAAGTGTTGCAGCAAGGGTTAAAATTCCCAGTGCTGCAGCAATCTGGAGAGTCAAACCATGGCTCTTTCAAACAAAGCAGCACCCCAATTTATCCCCGTTCTGAGGACCCACCCCAAATCCACCATTATATGTTTTCCCATTACATGCCTACTGATTACAGGAGTATCAGAAAAAAATGAAATAAACATTAAAAAAATGCAAAGAAATATACTCCACCCTGACCACTTTCTCTAGATGACCTAGATCATACTGTAATGATCAATTAACCAGTAGTTTGTCTTCAAAACAGCTTCCTTAAACAATTTCAGTAAAGCCTGTTCATGCAGTGTAGCAGTACCCCCTTGAGGGCTGCTAACAGACTCTGTACCCCACTAATTACCTAAACTCTGAAAAATCCTCCATTGCCTCTGACACCCTGGTTTCAGTCATCTTACCAACTGTAGTAGTAAATAGAGACTCACAGGCCATTAAATCTTGCACAATATAAAGAAACAATATACAGACTATTGTATTTAAATAGGCTGGCTCCCTTCATATGAAGTCCAACGCAATTAAGGCAGATGAGGTAAAGGGTAATAAAAGGGTAAAGGGTATTCAATACAGCTATCTTCAGCTAGCCTCTTTGTGCTGTAACTAGAGTAATCCTTGATGACAGGGTGTAGCAAAATTGGCAGAAACTTTGGTTTATCATTGTTGTATTGTAGGGATGGGTGAATGGTTTCGGCCCAAGCATAAGTTCGGGCCGAACTTTGGTTGTTCGGATGTTCTGCGTACACCGAACAATATGCGGTGTACGGGGCAAATTCGAAAGCTGCCGGAACACTGTTAAAGTCTATGGGACACGAACATGAATAATCAAAAGTGCTAATTTTAAAGGCTTATATGCAAGTTATTGTCATAAAAAGTGTTTGGGGACCTGGGTCCTACCCCAGGGGACATGTATCAATGAAAATGTTTTTTTTTTAAACTAACGTTTTTTCGGGAGCAGTGAAACAATAGAAATGAAATATTCCTTTAAATATTGTGCCTAGGGGGTGTCTATAGTATGCCTGTAGAGTGGTGCATTTTTCCCATGTTTAGAACAGAACCAAAGCAAAATGACATTTCTAAAGGAAAAATTGTCATTTAAAACTAATCGCGGCTGTAATGAATTGTCGGGTCTCGGCAATATAGATAAAACTCATTGAAAAAAAAGAGCTTGGGGTCCCTCCCAGTCCATTACCAGGCCCTTTGGGTCTGGTATAAATATTAAGGGGAACCCTGCGCCAAATAAAAAAAAAATGGCATAGGGGTCCCCCCCAAAATCCATATCAGGCCCTTCAGGTCTGGTATAGATTTTAAGGGGAACCCTGCACCAAAATTTAAAAAAATGGCGTGGGGTCCCCCTCAAAATCCATACCAGACCCTTACCCTGGTAGGCTGCAGGAAAAGAGGGGGGATGAGAGAGCACCCCCCCTCCTGAACAGTACCAGGCCACATGCCCTCAACATGGGGAAGGTGCTTTGGGGTAGCCCCCCAAAGCACCTCATCCCCATTTTGATGGGGACAAGGTCCTCATCCCAACAACCCTTGCCCAGTGGTTGTGGGGGTATGCAGGTGGGGGGCTTATCGGAAACTGGAGGCCCCCTTTAACAAGGTAACCCCCAGATCCCGGCCCCCCTGTGTGAAATGGTAACTTGTTACAAATGTACTCCTATCATTTCACAAAAAAAGTGTCAAGATGTTAAAAACAACAAGACACAGCTTGGGGACAAGTCCTTTATTAAAAAAAAAAAATAATGTCCCACGATGTCCATTCATCTTCTTCTATCTCCCCGCGACGGACCGAAAGAGAAAAAAAAAAAAGCAGAGACTGATCCGCCTGAATGGGAGGCTCCTGCCATGTGACGCTTCTTCGCTGGTGACAGTTCTTATATAACTGACGCTACTTCCTTATGGCTTCCCCTTGGCATCCGAGGGGGGCGGGGCCACCTGGTTACGTAAACAGGTGACCCCACCCCCTCTGACACCACGGGGAAGCCAAAGGGAAGTCCCCGTGGCATCAGAGGGGGCGGGGCACCCGGGTGGCCCCGCCTTCAGTTATATAAGAACTGTCATCATCAGTCATCAGCGAAGAAGTGTCACACGGCGGGAGCCTCCCATTGATGCGGATCGGGCTCGGCTTTTTTTTTTTTTTTTTTTTTATTCCTTAGCGGGGAGATAGAAGAAGATAAATAGACATCGTAGGACTTTTTTTTTTTAATAAAGGACTTGTCCCCAAGCTGTGTCTTGTCATTTTCAACATTTTGACACTTTTTTTGTGAAATGGTAGGGGTACATTTGTACCCCGTTACCATTTCACACGAGGGGGAGGCCGGGATCTGGGGGTTTCCTTATTAAAGGGAGCTTCCAGATTCAAATAAGCCCTCCGCCCGCATACCCCCACAACCACCGGGCAAGGGTTGTGAGGATGAGGCCCTTGTCCCCATTAACATGGGGACAAGGTGCTTTGGGGGGCTACCCCAAAGCACCCTCCCCATGTTGAGGGCATGTGGACTGGAACGGTTCAGAAGTTTTATTAAATTTTGGTTTGGGGTTCCACCTTAATATTCATACCAGACCCAAAGAGCCTGGTAATGGACTGGGGGGGGATCCCATGCTCTTTTTTTCAGTGAGTTTTATCTATATTGCCAGGACCCGACAATTTATTACAGCCGCAAGCAGTTTTAAATGACAATTTTTCTTTTAGAAATGCCATTTTGCTGTGGTACTGTTCTAAACACGGGAAAAATGCGCCACTTTACAAGCATACTATAGACACACCCAGGCACAATATTTAAAGGAATATTTCATTTTTATTGTTTCACTTTAAGCATTAAAAAAATCACTTCTCCCGAAAAAACAGCAGTTTTTAAAAAGAATATTTGCATTGATACATGTCCCCTGGGGCAGGACCCAGGTCCCCAAACACTTTTTATAACAATAACTTGCATATAAGCCTTTAAAATTAGCACTTTTGATTATTCAAGTTTGTGTCCCATAGACTTTAACGGTGTTCGTGTGTTCTTGCCAAATTTTTTGCCTGTTCGTATGTTCTGCTGCGAACCGAACAGGAAGGTGTTCAGCTCAGCCCTATTGTATTGTAACTTCCTTCTTTATGATCCTAATGATGTTATCCAATATAACTATTAGAATCAGTAATGTGAACTGGGCATAGGTGTCTGTTTCAGTGTTCGTTATAACATGAAATCTAACTTTTGTGGAACTACAAGTACCACCAGCTGAACTGTGTGAATGATGTCTGAAAGCAGTGTCTTTAATTATAACATGGGCTATGCCCGCTCACCACTCTGGAACTCAGATGAAGTTGGCAATGATGCAGATGATGAGAAGACTATAACAGGAACTCTCTCTCTCTGTATCCTGGCTCTGGGTAATGGCGCTCGCCGCTCCACACTGCAGCCCACTGGAATCTGGATTGCAGGTATTTTTGGATGTCCCGGAACACCCTCCAGTCCGCTGCAAGGAATTAGTGATGCTGTCCACAGAGATCCCTCTTGATATAGCTGTCCAGCTCCCCACTGTGTAGGCCACAAATCATCAGCAACTTGCTGTCACACAGACCTCCTGTTGGCAGAGTCAAATGGCATCCCGAGAGGCTGATATAGGCCACACCAGCCCCTTTTATATCCTCTCCCAGCAATCTCTTCTGTTCACTCAGCATTCTGTTAATTGTAGTTCACATCAGTCTTGCTGGCATAGTCACTTCAGCATTCTGAACTACACATTCCATGATGCTTTGCTCTGGATCCTAGCGGGGACAGAGAGTTGTGTCGGGTACGTGTTTAGGGAGGAGAGAGAGGCAGAGACAGAGGATAGTTTTTTACCTTAATACATAGAATGTGCGCACAGGCGTTGCGTTATCCCAGGCTGGACAATCAAGAAGGCTAAGTACCTGGAAGGCACTCCTTGTGAACTTTGGACTGTTGAACAGGAGGTAAGTATAGTTCCTTTAGTCCTGTTTTAGGCCCAACTCCGGTAAACTTTAAAATTTCCCTTGCAGTGGGGCTTTTCCCACAATTCAAGGTTCAATTGCTTATTTAGTGCTAGGGGACACAGGAAAGAAGATTTACTTACTTGATTCTGCAATCCTCCACTCTGCTAGACCGGTCCAGTAGCAGAAGCCCTTATCCTCTCCTCTAGGCTAAACAAACAGCCCTTGCATTGTGGGTTCAGTTCCCAGAGTTCCCTGCGGTTCCCTAGCATGGGGGTCTCACCAGGATCCCCACAGTCACTGGGACATTGACATTGCCCCTCACACTGGAAGCAACCAAGTCAAACCTAACCTGAACCCAGGCCCTCCAATCTAAGCTGATCTTTCCTGACAGCCTTGGCCCTGCTGACTTCCTTGAGGACAAGAGTAGCCCCCTTGGTGCAGAATAAATACACCAGGCTTCATCAAAAGATGTGTGACTTTACTGGAGAATGATAAGTGAACAATCAGCTGTGCAGGGTAATGGTTACACCACATTTGGACAAGTTGCAACATAGAGAAAGAAAGAGAAAGGAAGATTAGTGCCCTAGCAGATGAAGCAGAGGATAGAACATAGGGGTTTATTTACTAAAGGCAAATCCACTGTGCACTACAAGTGCACTTGAAAGTGCAGTCGCTCTAGATCTGAGGGGGACATGCAAGGAAAATAAAAAACAGCATTTTTGCTTGCACATGATTGGATGATAGAAATCAGCAGAGCTTCCGCTCTTTTCAGATCTCCCCCTCAGATCTACAGCGACTGCACTTCCAAGTGCACTTCCTTGTGCACATGCAGTGCACTTGTAGTGCACAGTGGATTTGCCTTTAGTAAATCAACCCCAGTGTCCCAACATTCCTCTAAAGCCCTGGTGCCCAACCTGCAGCCCTTTGGTATATGATGTGTGGCCCTTGAACCTCAGCAGTTTGTAGTGGGAACATTGATTAAGGTAATAGCATTGATCTCTACTAGCCTCATGCAACATGTTCCCAGCTTCATATTGTCTTCTGCATCATATCCCCAGGCAAACATGTAGTATGTTCACACTCTCTGACCCTCATTTACTCTATTAGTAATGCAGTTTCTGACAGTCCTCTCAAGCATTACATATATTGAACATTGATGTTTAGTGATGTCATGGGTCGAAAGTGAGGCCCCCCTTAGCACATAAGTTGAGAACTACCACTCTAAAGCCCCGTACACACGGTCGGACATTGATCGGACATTCTGACAACAAAATCCTAGGATTTTTTCCGACGGATGTTGGCTCAAACTTGTCTTGCATACACGCGGTCACACAAAGTTGTCGGAAAATCCGATCATTCTGAACGCGGTGACGTAAAACACATACGTCGGGACTATAAACGGGGCAGTAGCCAATAGCTTTCATCTCTTTATTTATTCTGAGCATGTGTGGCACTTTGTGCGTCAGATTTGTGTACACACGATCGGAAATTCCGACAACGGATTTTGTTGTCGGAAAATTTTATAGCAAGCTCTCAAACTTTGTGTGTCGGAAAATCCGATGGAAAATGTGTGATGGAGCCCACACACGGTCGGAATTTCCGACAACAAGGTCCTATCACACATTTTCCGTGTGTACGGGACATAAAGGAAAAATGCAATCAGTCTTGCCCCACCAAGTGCCCAGGCTGCAAACACTTATCACTAGCAAGTAGAGACATCTTGTGGGGGAACAAGGAAACTACAATGGGAATCTCTAGTGCACTCCTCTGCACTCGTTTGGTCAATTTGGCATATTTTGCAAACAGCTACTCTACATTTTTTGTAACCTTTCCCACTAAGTCATAATACTTTGTTCTTAGCAGTGGACATACACTACTTTGCAATGTTTTAGGCAGGTGTGACAAAATTCTGTAAATCAGGAATGCTTTCAAAAATAGAAGTGTTAATAGTTTATTTGTATCAATGTAAAGTAATCGAACAGAAGAGAAATCTAAATCAGATCAATATTTTGCGTGACCACACTTTGCCTTCAAAAAGTCATCAGTTCTTCTAGGTACATTTGCACACAGTTTTTGAAGGAACTCGGCAGGTAAGTTGTTCCAAACATCTAGGAGAACTAACCACAGATCTTCTGGGGATGTAGGCTGCCTAAAATCCTTCTGTCTCTTTATGTAATCCTAGACAGATTCAATGAAGTTGAGATCAGGACTCTGCAGGGGCCAAACCATCACTTCCAGAACTCCCTGTTCTTCTTTACGCTGAAGATAGTTGTTAATGACATTAGCTGTATGTTTGAAGTTGTTGTCCTAATGCAGAATACTTTTAGAGCTATTCACACACCCTCCTGATGGTATGGCATGATGGATACGTATCTGCCTGTATTTCTCAGCATTGAGGACACCATTGATCCTGACCATATCTACAACTCTATTTGCAGAAATGCAACCCCAAACTTGCAAGGAACTTCCACCATGCTTCCAGGTTGCCTGCAGACACTCATTATTATACCGCACTACAGACATTCGGTGAACAAACTGCCTCCTGCTACAGCTAAACATTTCAAATTGTAACTCATCAGTCCAGAGCACCTGCTGCCATTTTTCTGCACCCCAGTTCCTATTTTGTGCTTAGTTGAGTCGCTTAGCCTTGTTTCCACGTTGAGGTATGGCTTTTTTGCTTCAAGTGGTTGTAAAGGCAGAAGGTTTTTTCTCTTAATGCATTCTATGCCTTAAAGCCCCCCCCCCTCCCCCCCAGGACCTCTAATACTTACTTGAGGTCCATCTAGAACCATTGTTGTTGCAGGAGTGTCTCGGCTGCACTGGACTACCCTCCTCATTGGCTGAGACAGCAGTGCGGCATCATTGGCACCTGCTGCTGTAAATCAATGTCAGTCAGCCAATGAGGAGACAAAGGGGGAGGGGCCAGACTGTGGCCACATGCCTGAAAGTGGCTCAGTTTGGGTGCCCCCATAGCAAGCTGCTTGCTGTTTGGGGCATTCAACAGGGGGGAGGGGCCAGGAGCACTGAGCAGGGACCCGAGAAGAGGTGGTTTCTGGGCTGCTCTGTGCAAAACCACTGCACAGAGCAGGTAAGTATAACATTTGTTACTTTTAACTAAAAAAAGAAGACTTTACAATCAATTTCAGTTCTTCCATGAAGACCACTTCTGGCCAGACAGTAGATGGATGTACCTGGGTTATACTGGTTTCCACCAGTTCTGATGACAGTGCTGGACATCTTCCGATGGTGAAGGGAAGTAAGCATGATGTGTCTTTCATCTGCTGCATTAAGTCATCTTTGCAGACCACTGTGTCAGTGGTCCTGTTGCCCATTTCTCTGTGCTTCTTCAAAAGAGCGTGAACAGCAAACCCCAGTCTCCTTTTAAATCTTTGCCTGGGAGAGAACTTGCTGGTACAGTATAACTACCATGCGCCTTGCCGCTGTGCTCAGTCTTGCAATGGTGAAATCTTTCATGTCATCTTACTTGTGACATGAAACTGTCTTCCACAACTGCACCTTAATAGCAGGGTTTTGCTGTTCCTCGCCCAGTTTTAGCCTCCTACACAACTGTTTCTGTTTTAGGTAATGGTTGTGTTTCAAACTACATATGGAATCGATGATCATTAGCACTTGCTTGATATAATTGGTTAATCATGCACCTGATTCTAATCCTACAAAATCCCTGACTTTGTGCAAGTGTAAGCATTGATACTAGTTGGAAGCCAAATGTTAATCCCACCAAATATTGGTTTGACTTAAAGTTTTCGTCTGTTTGCTCACTTTGCATTTTGGAATGCAATATATTATATATGGAATATTTATTTTTGAAAACATTCTTATTTTACAGCATTTCTTCAAACCCGGCTGTACTGTACATCATTGGGCTTATGTCAAACTGTACCTGAACTATGGAGAGGTTAGCACAGGTGACAGTACTGCCAGTAAGTTTCCTGAAGCTGATCATTTCCCAATCACTGATGCCTTATTCTGCACTGTGTCTCTGTGTAGAGGTAGCTATCTTGATAGAGGGGTGTGACTTCACTTCCTTATGTCAGAGCTACCCTTCTGATAACCGATGGATAAATAATCTACATCCCAGCTCCGCACACAATTATGAGATGTCCAATCGAATGATGTTTTTCGTTATAATTTCTTTGCAGAAAGAATTATATACAGAGTGCATGTTCTCCATCAATTATGTTCACTGTCAGTCAGGTGCTTGTAATTGTCCTATGTCCAAATGCATTCTCATTCCATAAATTCAGTGAGGATAAATCAGTCTTTCCCATATTAAAGTCTAGTCCATTATGGGTCTAAATGATCCACATGTCCTACTCACCTGATGCTGCAGCCGCTGGACCAACTTCCCACTCTGCTTACCAACTCTCCGGCTGGATCCAACCTCTCTAAATATATCTCTAACAGGGATAAGCTAAGGGTTGGCTGCTGTCATCGTCTGGCCAATGAGCTGTGGTCATTGACCCCCCCCCCCCCATCCCTGTCAGTTGCACATCCACAAAGATATGGAGATGCTCATGATATCATTGACCTAATATGATTATATAGTCATATTGGATCAATGTCATTGACTTTATATGGCAATGTGGCTATATTAGATCTCAATGTCACAAGTATCCCTGCCTATTTTTGTATGTGTCAACTTACTTCCAGGATTGGCTGAACTTAGATTTTAACCAAATCCAAGCTCATAACCAATCCCCAACAGATGGGCAGGGCAACAAGCCAAGACAGGCTGGAAAAGGGTGGCAAAAACCCTGAAGCATACTAACACTCTGTTACAAGCAGTCAAAGGTAGCAATGCAGAAAATACAAAATGGAAGGCGAGCACACCTAGTGCATTACCAATGACATTTATTAAATGATAAAATCAGTAAACACAGCTAGGTTTGGAAGGGGGTGCGCCCCCCAAACACGTCAGATTTTACCCGTGATGTGATTTAGCACATGTTTCCACACTGTATGATTTTATAGCTCATTGAGAGTTGCATTTTGTGATGACCCTTTTTTTTAATAAATGTCATTGGTAATGCACTAGGTGTGCACACCTTCCATTTTGTCTTTTCTGTTTCCATCGGATTATCCCATCTGAGGAAGGCAGCATCCACCTAGCCTTAGAATACTGATGCCCCTGTTGTTCTTTACTATAGAAGACCGCTTAGCGCTGGAAGTGACTGTCTTTAAAGTGGTTGTTAAGCCACTTCTATGAAATGCTCCTAGCCAGTGTTGCCAACCGCCCATGTTTTTACGGGCAGCCCGTAAAAACAGGGCTATTTTTCATGTCCGTGAAAACACGTAAAGAAAATTTCTTGCCAGTAAAAATGATGGTACCGGCTTGGAACTGCGCATGTGCGGTCCCGAAGCATTGCCGAGAGTCTCCGATCATCCCTATGATCATTCTGTGACTGCTGCTAACTTGTCTTGTACCCTCCCCCTTCCTCCGACAGCATGCCTTATTTGATTCTGGGAGATGCTGTGGGGGGGGGGAGGAGTGGAGTGAGCCTGCAGTGGAGCACCTGGATGGACTTCAGCCTAGCAGGGGGTAAGCTAGCCCAGCTATTAGCTAAATGCAGTCGTGTCTTTACTTGTCTTAGTGGGCAGGAGGAGGGGGCAGAGGATGGGCTGTGTAGCAGGCTTGTGTGCAAATCGTTTTTTTGTGTGTCAGATCTGCTTTCTCCCCAATCTCTACCTGTTACCTGCAGTGCTCACCAACAGTCCAGGCACAGCCTCCTCAGTCCTCTCCAGAGTTACCAACTCATGTGTCTGGGGCACTACAAATCTAAGCATGCCAGGAGAGGGGAGGCAGCAGCAGCAATATGATTTGGCTGGTATTTTCTGATAAACAGTGCTGCTGTATATTGTTTGTACTGTATGGTCATAATATAATTGATTATGTATTGTGCTGGATGGTCTTGAGGTGTTTATTCATATATTTTTTTATCTGAGTAAGTAGTGAGCACATTTGGTCTCCTGTAGCATGTCCACAGCCTATGACCGTCTCCTGTAGCATGTCTGTAGCATGTCCGCAGCCTATGACCGTCTCCTGTAGCATGTCCGCAGCCTATGACAGTCTCCTATAGCATGTCCGCAGTCTATGACCGTCTCCTGCAGCATGTCCGCAGTCTCTGACCGTCTCCTGCAGCATGTTCGCAGTCTCTGACCGTCTCCTGTAGCATGTCCGCAGTCTCTGACAGTCTCCTGTAGCATGTCCGCAGTCTCTGACCGTCTCCTGTAGCATGTCCGCAGTCTCTGACCGTCTCCTGTAGCATGTCCGCAGTCTCTGACCATCTCCTGTAGCATGTCCGCAGTCTCTGACCGTCTCCTTTAGCATATCCGCAGTCTCTGACCATCTCTTGTAGGATAAAACCCAGAGCCACCAAGCTGGAGCCATTTGACTGAGCCCTGCACGATGCACCTGAGAGGAGATCAGTGACAGCGCCTCCAGGCCAATCTGAGGGGGAGTCACTGATGTAAGGGGGCACTGATATAAAGGTTTCCCCCCTATATTAGTAAACCCCCCTTACCTTAGTGTATTCACTGTACGGAAGGTGGTCTCTGGTCACCAGAGTGCCCCCCACATCAGAGTTCCTGGCGTTCCCCTTTACATCAGAGTCTGCAGGATTCCCCCTTACAGTGCAACGAGGAACTCAATCTGCGGACCCTGATGTAAGTGGGAGCTCTGATGTAAAGAGAACAAAGTGGACTCTGATATAAGGTGGTCCCTGGTCACCAGAGCCCCCCTCTACATCAGATTTCCAGAGCATGATTTGCAGCGTTCACCTTTACATAAGAGTTTCATTTCACTGCAAGGGGGAACTCTGTGCTAGCCGGGTTATAGTAACCTGACCTTCGTGTCAATGTAGAAATATGTTTTTTTACTTTTGTTAAACTTAAACACATTGCTAATAGCACTAGATATATGTTTATAGTTAAAATATTGATATTTGCACTGTTTAGCACTGAAAACTGTAATTTTAGGTACTTTTTTGCAGTGCCAGTAAAAAATTGGTGCAGTTTGTAAATTTTTGGCATCCTGCCAGTAAATTCTGCCTCGGAGGGTTGGTAACTCTGCTCCAATCCTCTTTATATTATAACAATAAGTTCCATTGTGTTATATCATAAAAATGCTTATTCTAACTGATAACACAGCGTCTTCCTGTGATCAGTTGCCTCCTCTCTCCTCTTCTCTGCCTAGCTGACAGTTCAAGTGGGCGGGGGCCGAGCACTTCAGCTGATGTCAGCCAGGGAGGAGAGGAGAGGGACAGAGCTGAGGAGTCACATCATGATTGCTGGAAGAAGGTGTGTTATCAGTAAAGATAAGCATATTTATGATATAACAGACACAGGGGAACTTCTTGTTCTAGTACAGAGGGGATGGGGGCTTTTAATCTATGAAAGTAGCAGTAGCGGGGGGGGGGGGGGGGGCATGGGCAGGCGCTGACATGAGCAGACACTTTAGAGAGGGGAGGGGGGAGAGGACACAGAAGACAGAGAGCAGGGCTGCGTATGATGGAGGCAGCCCTGATATATCGGAGTCAGCGTACAGGGGGAGGGTAGAAACTGGCAGGATCAGTCAGGTATTACAGGTGATACAGGGGGCCAAATGATACAGCACAAGCACTGTGCTGTATAACATGCTAACAGGGAACATGATCAGATTTTTTTTTTTTTTGGGGGGTTAACAAACGCTTTAAAGGTAGCAATGCCTTTCATAATCTCATGGGACAGCAGGCAGGAACCCTAAATAACAAACTTAACTTTAAAATGAAAGAATGCAGACAAGTGTTGGATTAATGAGGCCATGGCTGTTTATTATTGGTTTCAAAAACAATAGATTAATTTCATCATAAGAAAACCAAATATATAAACTTTAAACAGCCTAGCCACTACGAATCAGGCTGCATATAATATGTTCCAGACTCAATAACTTTCAACACAATATAATCATCAAAATAACATCTGAGAACTTTATTACTTTCTACATATTAATCCCCCTTTGTATGTGTGTTTTCTTTTTTTTCCTACAAAGGTGATGCCGCCACATAACTACAGCCACGACAAAAGGGGAGGGGGGGAGGGGAACACCACAGCTCCGTCTTCTGAGGCGTCTGAGCCTGATTGGATAGAACACCCTTTTTATAGCCCTTTTTGGGGTCCGGATTTAACTGGTTTTAAGGCTGGTACATGAGACCTAGGAGAGGTATTGCTCTCCCAAGCCACGTGAGTACCAGGAGATCCACCTGAGAGTCACAAGCTCCCAGGGGGAACTTGAAACTGCCCATTCCTGCTGCCCTCCCATGAGGAAAAGGGGGAACTGAAACCACCTCCCCCTTTTCCTATCATGGGACAGCAGGCCAAAATAACAAACCTAACTTTAAAATGAAAGAACGCAGACAAGTGTTGGATAAGGCCGCAGCTGTTTATTATTGGTTTCAAAAACAATAGATTAATTAATCATAAGAAAACCAAATATATAAACTTTAAACAACCTAGCCAGTACGACACATGCTGCATATAATATATTCCAGACTCAATAACTTTCCAAAAGACAGGTGGTCTAAACCCACCTGTCCCCAGAACCCTGCACCGCTGCCATTTCAACACAAGAGTTCAAGTCTGCGTTAAAAATATCTAACCCAATGTCAGATAAATGAATCCCATCCTTTCTACACAAACCCTTTATACCTCCCTCTAACTCCACATGTCTGCATTATAAAATACCCAGAACTTGAAGTAGTTTAGCCACTGCTCTATTCACCCTTTTTCTAATTTTTTCCAAGGGGCACATGGAAGGAGAATAAAGCCATCTCAGCCTTTGCACTACCTCAGAAAAAACTATAAAAGTGTGAGGCAAGGACAACTGAATCCTGTGTAAATCATCCCCAATTCTAAAAATGATATCGAATGTTTTTTGTTTTCCAGTATCATTTCCCCCAAGATGTACAATTAATACATCTGGTGGGGGAAAACGCTGTAGCAGCTTACCTATTTCTAAAATTAAATCAGCCCACGCCATACCTTTCCTACCACTCCAAAAAAACCTAAACTTCTTTGGATCCAAACCTGAATTGTCAGTATAAACTCTTTTTCTTAGCTCTCTGCTGTAACCAAAAAACGTAGGAATGTCCAGTAATCCATATTACCTGGCATTTACCTGCAATGAATCAAAAAGAATGATTAGGACGAATATGTAACAAACAGCTATCAGACTTCCATCTACCTAATTTCTTTATTATGTTAGCATCTAACCCTAACCTTGATGCTTCAGTAGCCACCCAAATTCTAAACCAATGAGATGTGAGATGAGAATTTTGTAAGTTCAAAATTTTTAAGCATTTTTTAAAGATGCATATGAATTGGTATTTAGTAAGAGGGGAACCTGACTTATGTATGAATAACCCTGAACCCGTGCGTAAATAATCCTTCAATAATTTTACTGGGCAAATGGAAGAGGCACTACAAGCATATAGATTGATCCAATTACCTTTTCCCAGTAGATCCGTTTTGGACCGACTAATAAATATTTTTACTGTTGTATCAGAAATAACAATATCAGAAGCTTGAATAAAATTCAGCTCAGAAACTCTAAGCGCAGCAAAAAAAAGAAAAAAGAAAGCCATAGTAACCAGGTCGATTGAAATCGAGTCCAGGTCGAAGGCGCCACAGAATTCTTAATACACTCAGATATGGACCTCAAACAAGGTCCCATAAATTGGGTGGACACGAAATTCCCACTTGGTCTGCTTACAAAAACAGCTGGAAGAAGCGATCCATCTGTAGGTGAGATAATGAGTCCACCAAATCATTGTCCTTCCCAGCCACATGAATCACTTTCAACCAAACAATCAAACTTATGCCCCGTACACACGATAGGATTTTCCGACGGAAAATGTTTGATAGGAGCTTGTTGTTGGAAATTCCGACTGTGTGTAGGCTCCATTGGACATTTTCCATCGGAATTTCCGTCACACAAAATTTGAGAGCGGGTTCTCAAATTTTCCGACAACAAAATCTGTTGTCGGAAATTCCGATCGTGTGTACACAATTCCGACGCACAAAGTTCCACGCATGTTCGAAATCAGGCAGAAGAGCAGCACTGGCTATTGAACTTCATTTTTCTCGGCTCGTCGTACGTGTTGTACATCCGCACGTTCTTGATGTTCAGACTTTCCAACCAACTTTGTGTGACCATGTGTATGCAAGACAAGTTTGAGCCAACATCCGTCGGAAAAAAACATGGATTTTGTTGTCGGCAAATCCTATCGTGTGTACAGGGCATTAGACATTTGAAGATCATATGGCGCAACAGGACAATGACCAGCGGAGACTTGGATGTTAAGCAATTAATAGCATACATAACTCCCTTATTATCAGTTCTGACCAAAATCCTCTTATTTTTAAAATAATGACCCCAAATCTCCAGAGCCACAATATATGGAAATAATTCTAAAAGAACTATGTTTTTTTTAAAAACCCTTCCCCTGCCAGCTGGGATTCCAACATTCAGCGCACCAATGGGACTGCCAAACTGCAGAAAAACCACAAGACCCAGCGGCGTCAGTGAATAGAAAAAAGTCTTTGTCCAAAATAAATTCTTCTTGCCACATAGCCCTACCATTAAAATATGTAATAAATTGAAGCCAAACTAATAGATCTTCCCTCATGTCATGTGTAATTCTAATATGAGCAAAGAGGGATTTTAAACCAGAAATTGCAAGATATAATCTTCTAGAGAACACTTTACCAATTCGCATGATCCTAGATGCAAAAGCCAAAAGACCTAGAAGTGACTGCATTTCTTGTAAACACACTTTTTTTATGCAAATTATAACCAATAACAGAGCCCTGAGCTTGTTTACCTTTTCTTCAGGTAGCCGAAACTCCATTAAATCAGTATCAATAGCGATACCCAAGAACTCCAGACAAGTTGACTGCTAAGCCGTCTTTTCAAAGGCCAAAGGAATACCAAAGTGAGAACAAATTTTTAAAAATGTTTCTAATAATAAAGAACATTCAGAAGAATAAAAATGGCCTAAAAGGCCTAAAATAAAAAAATCGTCCAAGTAATGTATAATAAATTTGAAACCAGCCTCTGTACTAACCACCCATTCTAAAAAACTAACCACCCATTCTAAAAAAGAAGAAAAATATTCAACCTGATGAGCACCCCATCAGTAAACATTTATCAAAACAAAAGTCACCTTTAAAGCAATAAAGGTGAGTTAAAGCATAATGGATAAATTGGTAGAGGGCAGAAGGCCGATTTAACATCAACCTTTGCCATGAGAGCTCCTTTTCCTAAATATCTGAGCTTTTTTAGAGCGTCTTCAAAAGAGGCATAAGTAACTGATCAATTTAGTCATTAAGCGATTGTCCTTTAGGAAATGACAGATGATGTATTAATCTAAAGGAGTTTTTTTTTCTTGGGACAATGCCCAAAGGAATACAATGCTCTAAAATTACGAAGAGGAGGGAAGCTAAAGGGGCCTTCCATCCTACCTTCATTAATCTCCTTAGACATTTTTTCAAAAACTATCTCTGCAAAATTCTCTACAGATTTAAGATTTTTCACAAAAGTACACCCATGACCAGAGAAAGTAGGTAATAAAAAACAACTTGAAAAACTTCAATTAGTAGCTGGGCCGTAAGCTTGTCTGGAAATGCCTGGAGCCATGGGAGCATATCTTGCCATTTCACTGGTGTTATTGCTTTTTGAAAAATTCCCTGGTTGCTGATTAGCTGCGGACATCTTCTTAAAACATTTTGACACTGAATGTGTTCTGGCACAAAAGGCACACTCATGCCGGTACCTGCATGAGTTTGGCCATTTGCACTGGCCATCGTTAAAGTTGAAGCAAATCCCTTTTTTTATATGAAATTGGTTGCGGGCTGAGAATTTTGGTGCTGCTTAGCATAAACTGATCTTTGAGGGAGAAAAAGGTTGAGCCAAAGGCCGACATCCTCCCCATTTCAATGAAGGATGTACTGACAACTTCTGACAAAAAGCCTCGTCGTAATTATACCAAGCAGTACCACCAAAATTCTTAAATGCCTCAAGGAGAATATCTAAATGCTGGAAAAGTTCAGCACTTTTTTACGGAAATTTTTCACACAAAATTCCTGAAAAAATACAGAAGGCCTGTAACCAATTGTTAAACGACAAATTTTCTTTTTTGTTGGATTTACCAATAAAATCTTTTGGCAGACGGAAGCAAAGATAAAATATCTAAAAACTCTCCTCGCCAAATTTTTTCTTTGATTGTAATAGATAAAAAGGAGAGATTTCACATGGAATGGATTCTTTTAAACAAGTTTCAGGTACATTTTGTGATTTAACTGATTTAGAAGAAAAAGAAACACCTGTATCTAAATTAGGTTGAAAAGACTGAACGCCATTAGCTGAAACTCCACTAGATGGCACCCAAATCCCCATACACCATAACCACAAATCATTGTGGCCACAGTTGCAATTAAATAACTGGCATCACTTAAAAAATCTGGATACCAGTACTCTGAACTTTCGCTCTACCCTACGTTCCTTTGCTAAGCGGCAGAAATATATGGAATACACATTTTTACATCCAATTTGAGTCCTGGTATCTGAAGAAGGATCTTTCCAACTCTTTAGGCAGACAAAATATTGGATCTGGACCAGCCCCTTGACTTTTCCCTCCTCCAAACCCCTATTCCTTAGGGACCTTCTGGATATCTATCAACCTACTGTTAACTGTGTGAGAGATGGGCCGAACACCCCCTGGTTCAGTTCAGGCCAGAACTCTCGAACATCGCAAAGGTTTGCACCCGAACAATGAACCCCATTGAAGTCTATGGGACCTGAACTTTAAAATTAAAAAGTCCTAATTTTGAAGGCTTATATACAAGTTATTGGCCATAAAAAGGGTATGGGGCCCAGCTACTGCCCTGTTTTTTTTAAAGGAGCAGTGATTTTAACCGCTTCAGCCCCAGAAGATTTGGCTGCTCAATGACCAGGCCATTTTTTGCGATTCTACACTGCGTCGTTTTAACTGACAATTGCGCGGCCATGCGACACTGTACCCAAACAAAATTTACGTCCTTTTTTTCCACAAATAAAGCTTTCTTTAGGTGGTATTTGATCGCCTCTGCGGTTTTTATTTTTTGCGCTAGAAACAAAAGAAGAGCGACAATTTTGAAAAAAACATCCAAAAAAATATCTTTTACCTTTTGCTATAATAAATATCCCACATTTTTTTATCAAAAAAAACTAATTTTTTCCTCAGGTTAGCCCAATATGTATTCTTCTACATATTTTTGGTTAAAAAAATCGCAATAAGCGTATATTGATTGGTTTGCGCAAAAGTTATAGCGTCTACAAAATAGGGGATAGATTTATGTCATTTTTATTAATATTATTTTTTTACTAGTAATGGCAGCAATCTGCGATTTTATCAGGACTGCGACATTATGGCGGACACATCGGACACTTTTGACACATTTTTGAAACCATATGCTATAAAAATGCACTGATTACTGTGTAAATGTCACTGGCAGAGAAGGGGTTAACACTAGGGGGCGATCAAGGGGTTAACTGTTTTCCCTATGTGTGTTTCTAACTGTGCTGGGATTGGACTGTCAAGGTGGAGAGAGAGATCGGTGTCCATACGTAGTATGAACACACAATCTCTCTCCTCTCCCCTGAAAGAACCAGGATCTGTGTGTTTACACACACAGATCGCGGTTCTCGCTCTGTCATGAGCGATCGCGGGAGCCCGGCGGTCATCGCCCCCACCGGGCACTCGCATCGGCTCCGGGCACACACTGCAAACACACGCTGCGGGCGCTCTTCCGGAGGTGTGCGCCCCTAGTTGCCAAAAAGCGCAGCGACGTAAGATAACATCGTTTCGCCCAGCTGTGCCATTCTGCCTCAGTAAAACTGCAGCGGCTGGTCGGCAAGCGGTTATTGATGCATAAAGTGAAACAATAAAAAATGAAAAATTCATTTAAATATAGTGCCCGGGGGGTCCCTTTAGTCTGCCTGTAAAGTGGCACACCTGTGCCGTGCATAGAACCTGCTGCAGCAAAAACTGACATTTATAAAGAAAAAAATATACATTTAAATTGATTTTCCCTGCAAGCTTTCTTTATTTGGACAAGCCGGAATCTAGACAATGGACATGTAGGACAGAGAAATTTGCCTGCTATACTCTACAGCTGGTGGTGTGCTGCTGGCAGATGTGTTGCAAGGACCTGTGACACCCTTTGCTATACCATCATCCCTATCAGTGGAGACTGCTGAGAGATCATGAGATATAGTGGGGACAGACATGAAAGGTGAGGAGTGAGGAGAAGAATTGTGTCCCTTGTGTGTGGTTTTCAGGTGCTCTTGCCAATGGGCTGAGTGGTGGGAGGTTAAATGCCTTGTCAAGCATGTGGTACCCAAATGGCTTGTGTTTTTGTCACGCTTGATCTGCTTGTGGCAGAGATTGCAAATTGCAACAGTGCGATTAGCTGCACATGTGCTAAAAAAGGCCCAGACAGCTGAGCTGTGGGAAGTGGGCCGGGAGATAACAGCTCCACAATCTGATGGAATAGGGTGGATGCTTTCATCCTCATCATCACTGGAGCCAACTTGATAATATGCTGCGATTGGGGGAACATGACTGTCGAATTGTTGTTTATCAGTGTTCTACCCTCTCTGTAGGCTCATATTACTCCCTTCTTCTACCTCAGAACCAACATCATAATCAAGTAATGCCTGTGCATCCTCAAGAAGCAAGTGATTGACACTGTGTTCAAATAATTCAGCTGACTCCTCCATGCATTATGCTGGGGCTATGGCAGGAGTAGCTGTGGACAAGGAGGCAGAATAAGCCGCTCTGGCAGCTGCGATGTACTGCACACTAGTGTCTCAGCTTGGGTCATAGATGATGATGAGGATGAGGATGGTTTAGTAAGCCAGTCCACCACCTCCTCTGCATGCTGTGGCTGGATAGCACTGGCAACATCACTAAACAGAGACAAAGGTGCCCTGCCTAAGGACGAACCACATCCACCTTTGCCTGTGGACCCAGACACTGCTGGCCCCCTTATAGTGGCATGGGAACATCTGCCTTTCCTTGTTGGCCTCCCAGACATGATGGGAGGGGGGCTTATTACCCAAATTTAATAGAAACTGGGAAATGTGTGATTGGATGCACTTTTTTGAATGAAAAGTGGTGTTTGGTGATCTTTAAATTGAGGACTGCCGTCGGCAGAGATGTACAAACTATAAAGAAAAAATTAAAAAGGGGGAACACCAGCGAACATCCCGCAGAGCGACCCGCAAATTCGGGTGTTCGCCGAACGGGCTAATAGGCCCGTTCCTGACCCAGCTGTTAAATGGCCTCTTGTGATCCTCCCCTGGTCATGGTTCAGTATGCTTCCACTCCTGAGGGTATTTTACATTATTGAATTCTTTTTTTAGATGCTATGCTATTGTACACTGGGTAAATATGCCCCCCTTTTCCCTTCTCCCCCTTCCTTTTCCTCTTTTCTACGTTTTTCTTTTGCTTCCTTATATCCATCTCTTATCTGTATACGTCTCGTGTACTGTTCTGTTTCCACAAAAACCCAATAAATATTAAAAAAAAAAAAAAAAAAAGAAAGAAAATTGCCAGTACACTGAAACTTTAGTATCGCAGACCAACACATATATGGGTTTTACTTAAACCTAAACCTACTTGCCAGTAGGCTTTGTCAGTGCGGTATGGCAAAGGCACAAAGAGGGTCAGGCAAAGCATGTGTAAAGTAGCAAGACACTAGGACACAGCAGGTATCCTGACAATCAGACAGAGCAATTATGTCCCTGAATGCATTGACATCATTACTTCCATTCCTGGCAAGTAGCAGCTTGACAGGGCAATGGGTTAACATGGCTATCTGGATGACAGTTCAATTTCTTGTCAAGGTTGATCATTTCTGAGAAAATGCAGGATGGTTATTGGGCAGCAGAATTCATGATAAGCATCCTGACTTCAGAGTATCATATATTATGTGTAATTCTACATCCTAACCTATATATATTTAAAGCTAAATACACAGAAGAAATTCATATAAGGGAGCTGTTTTACCTACCAAAGGATTTGATTTTCTGTCTATTCAGTTACACAAATCCTCCATATCACACAGCGCTGTCTGACAAAGGAGGAGATCTAATTTGTCTCCAAAATTCCAAATTTTGAGGAGAGGAAGGTAGGTCTGGGACCTCAGTGTCACCGAATTGGAAGTGATTGAAAAGTCTTGTTCATCAATCTCAATGCTGAGCACATCCTAGTTCTCATCTATGTGCGGATGCTCAGAGGCAGATCATGGACTTTCTCCCCAACACTAAACTTTTGCACATAATACCCTGTGCCAAACCTTCAGCAATTCTGTTCCTTTTATACTACCTTCTGCACTCATATCCTGTACACACTGCACTTCTCTCCTGTACACATTGCACACCATCATACCTTTAATACTCCTTTCCTGCACATACTGCCTGCCAGGGCTTTTTTTCAGGGGGGAACTTGGTGGAACTCAGTTCCACCACCTCTGGCTCAGTCCCTCTGCTCCCTGCCCACCACTATCACTTGTAAACACAAAAGTCCGGTTCCTGTGTTTACAAGTGACAGCTCTGCACTCTGTATGTAATGCAATCCTGGTATTTAATGACCTTAAAGACCCTCCTACTGTTCGTGAAATTTGATTGACCACACCCACTATTTGATGTGATTTGGAGGGTGTGTGTAGGGGAGCGGTTTTGGGGGGTCGTGGTTGAGTTCCAGCACCTATTGTTTGAGAAATAAAGCCCTGCTGCCTGCCATCATAACCTCTGTGCTCATCTCCTGTATACACTACCCATTGTCATAACCTCCACTCGTTTCACTAAAACTAATTTCCTGTAAATACTACCTGCTGCTACATTTTCTACACTACTCTGCATGTTCCTGGTACAGTGATACCTCGGATTGCGAGTAACGTGGTTTACGAGTGTGTCGCAGTATGAACTATTTTCTTTTTAAATCCTGACTCGATTTGCAAGCGTTGTCTCGAAGACGAGCAGGATTCAACCCGCTGAGGTGTGCAGTACCGCATTTGGCCAGAGGTGCGGGGGGGGCGCCGGTGACACTCAGAGACACTCGAAGACGCTCGGAGACACTTGGTTCCCGAGTGTCTTCAAGTGTCTGAGTGTCTCCGGCGCCCCCCCGCACCTCTGGCCACATACAGTACTGCATACACCAGCAGTCACTGTGGAACAAATTATCTGAGTTTCCATTGATTCCTATGGGGAAACCCACTTTAATATATGAGTGCTTACAGAAGTTCCAGAAGCTTACATGCTTCTGGAACGGATTATGCTCATAATCCAAGGTACTACAGTATTCCATTATGTTTTCTGCAGGTATTCTAGGTAGAGAGTACTACCATCCTTTTCTGGACAACCAGACAAATTCTGAACTTCTGAACCCTCTGGGAGTACTCAAGGGAGGAGGTCACTTGGTACAACCAAAGGTTCATTGGCTTACACACCGTTCACTGTCCCCAATATCAAGCTTACCACAGACTCTGGATTTTTGTGCCTTGGTTCTTTCTGATTGGGACGTCACACTTCAGTGGAATATAGCAGGCCTAGTTTTCTGGAACTTTTCTCTCATGCAATAATATAATGTTTCTTCATCAATGGAAGAGAATCAGTCAGTGACATAATTTTCCCCTGAAAATCAATTATTCCGCGTTTGGACAAAAAAAAGGAATTGCAGCCCCCCCGACACAGAATATCACCTAGGTGAAATTCAAATAATCGAGATACTCTAATGGGGGAAATTGGCGCTGTTCAAACAAGTGTACAAATAAATATTAAATAATGAATAATAAATAAAAAAATGAAAAAAATGAAAAAATAAATGAATAAATTAAGAAGAATATATATATATACGTGAAAATATACCAAAATGTTATACTATACTATAAAGTGCAAAGTGCTAGAAAATGTGTATTCTTGAATATATCAATAAAATGCAATACACAAAAAATCATACTGACAGTGATATAAAACATCAAATGACATATAATAAAAAATCTAAAACCACTCTCAACCACTGTGAAGAGGTGACAAAAATACCAAAATGGTGATACTGAGTGTAAAAAGTGATAATGAAAAATGATAATAAAAAATGAAAATTTTTTTTTTTTTGCAGTGTCCTAAAAATCAATAAAGTCTGAAAAAGGCTGTAATATATCAATCCAATAAGAAAAATCTTGATGTAATAATGTGCCAAGTGCTCCCCATCTTCCGTTGCACCCCCAATCGTGCCCTCACTCACCAGAGCGCCTAACCCCTGCAGGGGTAATAGGCATGTAGGTTAGGATCCAGCAATGGTGTTCCTTAGCGATCGATGTTCCTCACAACGGTTGCCGTTTTCTCCTTTTCCAATATACCAATGATGTCCTCTTAATAATCCCCAACGATATGTATCCATATGTTATAGAAAAAAAGGAGCCTCATAGCGTAAATCCAAAAAGACAATATTTATTGTAAAAAACAGTTTTAAAACTGGAGCTGACAATGCTCCACCGGCTGGCTCAAAGCCGATCGCCACAGCAACAGCGTGGTAGTGGCGTGCGTTCCACAGCCTGCCTAACCAGAAACCGGAAGTCCCGAGTAAAAAACACACAGAAGAGACGTATGCGTACCACGTAACCACGCTTAGGCGCCTAGGCGTGGTTACGTGGTACGCATACGTCTCTTCTGTGTGTTTTTTACTCGGGACTTCTGGTTTCTGGTAGGTAGGCTGTGGAACGCACGCCGCTACCACGCTGTTGCTGCGGCGATCGGCTTTGAGCCAGCCGGTGGAGCATTGTCAGCTCCAGTTTTAAAACTGTTTTTTTACAATAAATATTGTCTTTTTGGATTTAAATGAGCTATGAGGCTTCTTTTTTTCTATAACATATGGATACATATCGTTGGGGATTATTAAGAGGACATCATTGGTATATTGGAAAAGGAGAAAACGGCAACCGTTATGAGGAACATCGATCGCTAAGGAACACCATTGCTGGATCCTAACCTACATGCCTATTACCCCTGCAGGGGTTAGGCGCTCTGGTGAGTGAGGGCACGATTGGGGGTGCAACGGAAGACGGGGAGCACTTGGCACATTATTACATCAAGGTTTTTCTTATTGGATTGATATATTACAGCCTTTTTCAGACTTTATTGATTTTTAGGACACTGCAAAAAAAAAAAAAAATTTTTTTCATTTTTTTATTATCATTTTTCATTATCACTTTTTACACTCAGTATCACCATTGTGGTATTTTTGTCACCTCTTCACAGTGGTTGAGAGTGGTTTTAGATTTTTTATTATATGTCATTTGATGTTTTATATCACTGTCAGTATGATTTTTTGTGTACTGCATTTTATTGATATATTCCAGAATACACATTTTCTAGCACTTTGCACTTTATAGTATAGTATAACATTTTGGTATATTTTCACGTATATATATTCTTCTTAATTTATTCATATTTTTTTTCATTTTTTTCATTTATTTATTTATTATTCATTATTTAATATTTATTTGTACACTTGTTTGAACAGCGCCAATTTCCCCCATTAGAGTATCTTGATAATTTTCCCCTGGTACTGGGAAACAGTGCTGTGCTATAACATAGAGACACGTTGCTCAAGCATTCCAAGGAAGATAAATTCCTTTAACCAGGACAAGATGTTGCTAAAATATACTGGGGAGCAAGGAGTCACGTCTCTTAAAGATCTATCGTTATAATATTTTATGTTATAGGTCTGTTCCCTATGAGACAGCAGTTATGAATGGGATGGTTGATTCGTAGCTGCAGCTGGTCTTGGCTGTGAGAAATAGAGTAGCATGAGTTGTCAGTGCCCAGGGCAAGGCAAGTCATTTGCACCCCTTAACCCCCCCCAACCCTAACTTACTTACAGCAGAGCGGCCAGCCAATAATCCAGACATAACGCCAGAGTTACAGGCTGGCTGGAAAGAATGACAATAAAAACCTGTTATAGGGGGAGAGAAACCTCTTTATTATTATGCCGATTGCCCTCGCACCAATTTTCAAAAATCCCCCCCACAGCTCTCACCTCTGCACAACCCCCCCCCCACACACACACACACACACACAGAAACTTCACAAATTCCCCCCACTCTTTACAGCTCTCACCTCCGCAGAAATCCCCCCACTCTTCACAAATTCCCCCCCTTCACAAATTCTGACCCCACTCTTCAAAAATCCCCTCTCCCCACTCTTCACAAATTCTGACCCCACTCTTCAAAAATACCCCCCCCCCAATCTTCACAAATTCTGACCCCACTCTTCAAAAATCCCCCCCCCCCCCCCCACTCTTTACAGCTCTCACCTCCGCAGAAATCCCCCCACTCTTCACAAATTCCCCCCCTTCACAAATTCTGACCCCACTCTTCAAAAATCCCCTCTCCCCACTCTTCACAAATTCTGACCCCACTCTTCAAAAATACCCCCCCCCCAATCTTCACAAATTCTGACCCCACTCTTCAAAAATCCCCCCCCCCCCCCCACTCTTTACAGCTCTCACCTCTGCAGAAATTCCCCCCACTCTTCACAAATTCCCCCCTTCACAAATTCTGACCCCACTCTTCAAAACCCCCCCACTCTTCACAAATTCTGACCCCACTCTTCAAATATCCCCCCCCCTTTACAGCTCTCACCTCTGCAGAAATTCCCCCCACTCTTCACAAATTCCCCCCCCTTCACAAATTCTGACCCCACTCTTCAAAGCCCCCCCACTCTTCACAAATTCTGACCCCACTCTTCAAATATCCCCCCCCCCACTCTTTACAGCTCTCACCTCTGCAGAAATTCCCCCCACTCTTCACAAATCCCCCCTTCACAAATTCTGACCCCACTCTTCAAAAATCCCCCCCTCTTTACAGCTCTCACCTCTGCAGAAATTCCCCCAACTTTTCACAAATCCCCCCCCTTCACAAATTATAAACCCTCTCTTCAAAAATCCCTCCCCCCCCACTCTTCAGAAATTCTGACCCCACTCTTCAAAAATCCCCCCCCCCACTCTTTACAGCTCTCACCTCTGCAGAAATTCCCCCCACTCTTCACAAATTCCCCCCCTTCACAAATTCTGACCCCACTCTTCAAAAATCCCCCCCCCCACTCTTCAGAAATTCTGACCCCACTCTTCAAAAATCCAACCCCCCTCGCTCTTTACAGCTCTCACCTCTGCAGAAATTCCCCCCACTCTTCACAAATCCCCCCCCCTTCACAAATTCTGACCCCACTCTTCAAAAATCCCCCCCACTCTTCACAGCTCTCACCTCTTCACTAATCCCCCCTTCTTCCCACAGCTCTCACCTTGTCACACATCTCCCCACCCCCCCCAGCTATCACCTCTACACTACACCTCCAACCTCACCACAGCAGCCTCTCTGCATAACCGCGCCCCTCTTTTCCTTCCACAGCTCTCTCCCGCCTCTTTAAAAGAGCCTTACAGTGGTTCAGCCATCAATGCTCTGGTAGATGTGTGCTGTGCGCAGGCTTCTTTCCCCAACTCATCAGAACAGAACAGAATTGCGAGAACAGACCTGAGGAGGGAAGATTGTCAGAACATTTCACTCGAATATGTGCTACACAGGTTGGACAAGCAGGGGCAGGGGCAGGAACGGCCTCTAAAAAGCACAACAGGAACTAAAAAAAAAGGCAGTTGAGGCTTCAGGATCGGAGCACCCACCAACATATGCTCTACCCCACACATGCCCTGAATGGCTGACAGGTAGGGGAAGTGATTAGTGCACAAACTTCCTCTGGCACCTTCTGAGTTTTGTGGCAGGTTGGAGAGAACAGGGTCATGTTCTGGCTGAAAAAAAGCCCTGGCTGTAATTAGGTACGTGGTCGGCTGGGGCATCAGGCCCAGCACACTCGGGGCAGCGTGGGATTCATTTCTGTGCCCCTCTAAATGTTGCACCTGGGCCGACTGGTCCCCCCCCCCCCCCCCACAGTAGGTCAGTGGTTGTGAGCACTTTCCCACAACAAACACAGGCAAGAGGAATACAGAGGAAAGGGGGCAAATGTCAGTCACTGCATTCCTCTTGCCGTTGCTTGTCTAAGCAAAGTGTTCACAAACAAGCCGCAGCTTTGAATCAACCATTTCCTTCAAAGCTGTTGTCAGATTGGCCAAGCCAGTGCTCAACTAGAGTTAGAAAGCACTTAGAAACATGGGACAAAGTATTACATGTGCTTTGTCCCATGGCAACAGAGCTGTAAAAAAATGATGATGGTAGATCTTCTTTAAAGGGGAAATTCACCTTGTCTTAAAAATTACAACAAAGGCACCTTTGGAAATATTTAGTAATAGCCATCTGATATTAGAAGATAACTACAGGCTTTGTGCTCTTTCTATACTTTATTTTTCTTTTTTCCCTATTCTTCTCACGGAGGCCATTTTCACTAAGGGGAGATTAAACATTTCCGTTTACTTCCTGGAATTCGGACCAGAACTTTGGGTCTGCCTCCTGGTAGATGTGACAGTGAGTAGAAAGGCACTGGGTATGTAGCCTTCCCAGGAAGCATCAGTGAGACCAGGGTTACATCTCCAGTGCCTCACTCAACAAGGAAGTGGAAAAACAGTAATTATAAGTAAATGAAAAATGTTTGTTTTATTAATAAATGTATGATGATTTCATATAAGCACACAAATCCGCATGCTGATTCAATTTTTTGTGAAAGGGAGAATTGCACAGATTTAAGACCTCTTACAGCCTACCACATTAGACCTAGGGCTCTCTGACATATTAAAAATATACAGGCTATTCTGTCAAAAACATTGAAATCATTTAGCACTGGATATTTACAGATGTACTGTATTGTCTTATTTCCTACTATATGAAAGGTTACCTTTTTATAAATATCCAGTTCAATCACATTAAAATGTATGACTAACAGATAGTATTGGATGTGGAATAGTACAGCTTTCACTATTCAGATTTTCCTTTTTAAGAATTTGGTATGACTCAGGCACTCCTGCAATATGCTTTTTATTAGTCTTTTCAGAGCACTTCAAATCTGATAATTTCTGAGCCATTTTTATCTTTATAGCTCAGGAGAATTATTTGCAGACTTACAAAAATTCCCAGACAACTAAATCTTATTCCTCAGAATGCTCACTTATTAAATCCATATGCATCACAGAGTTTCTCACTGTTATAAGGGAAACGTATTGCTATAGTTTATCTGTAGACGGAAGAACTACCTTACAAGGATACACCAACTTACACTGATTATTTGCCTATTAGTTATCCAAGTCATTTACATTATAGAGAGTTTCAGTTAATGTGCAGAAAACCTTGGCTTGTGTCACACTAATAAAAAAAAGAATCAGTTGACACGTGTGCAGGTGTGTCATAATATCAGTTACTATTGTAGTCTTTAGCCTCTTTCAGCCTAATGAGGACCTCTAAGGCCAAAGATAGCTGACATCCTTCTGTAAGTAGTGGGTTGTGAGGCATAGTGGGTGCAAGGTGTAAGTTATTGGGCGCCAGACACTTCTTGAATGCAAAATAGAAGTTTATTTCTTTTACAGTCTTTCTTTTATGAGGGAAAGAGGGTTAGGGCCAGGACACCCTTAAGCAGTTGCAATTTCAATTGGCAGACTCAGGGACTTCAATAGGACAACAGCCGTACAGGGAAAGGCCCCAGCAAGGTGCCACATCTGCACATGCAGGATTGCTCTCTCCTATGGTACCAGTCTTTGACATTTCCTAACACAAATCGTAACAGTCCTCTCAGCTTCACTACAATTTTTACCTGTAGTCCTTCAGCCCCTTGAGCTCCTGGTCTCTCACTGGACCCTCTGATTCACTGACTCTGAATACTTGGAGCTCCTCAAAGCTTTGTGGTGGTATCTCCCTCAAGTGTCACCCAGGCTTTCCTGCTGGGTCCCTAGCTTGGCACTCCAGATACTTCTCAAGCTTCACCCCTGCTAACCGGCTCGGTCCCTGGCTTGACACACAAGGCTGCTCTGCAAGCATCACCTCTGCTGGCTGGGTCCCTGACTTGATCACCACCTGAAGTTTCCCGATTCTCCACCGTGCCCGTTCGGTGAGAATGCTGCTGTGTCACTGTGGTCCCTGGTAACAAGGTGGGTGGTCCTTTGTGGCGACAGCTTCCCTTCTACCTCCGACCACTGACAGGTTCTCCAGCCAGGAGAACCATCACTTCTGGTTCGACTGCAAGCCGCAGTCCAAACCCTGCGCTGCCCTCTTACTTCTGGATAGGCCCTCACACAGCCCGGCAGCCAGATGCCCCCAGGATAGGCCCAATCTCTGTTCGTTGCTCGCAACCGGAAGTCAGCGGGCGTAGAGGGCAGAGCGGAGAGCGAGTCCTCACCAGGCTGGCAGCAGTGGAACTAGGTAAGGTGGCCGGCAGGGATGCAGGGCACAGCCGCATGCTCCATTAGAATCGGTGACCAGAGTCATCACATTCAGTAACGGAAGTGACGTTCTGGGTCTCCGTCAGAGGTTGAACATCCTGACGCTAATCTTGGTACACCCTGCACTCGTCCGCAGTAATCCAGCAGCAGACATCTTGTTACACCCAGCCGGTGGGTGTAACATGATGTCTGCTGCTGCTTACTGGGGCCGAGTGCAGGGTGTACCAATATGGGCATCGCAGCATATACTATATCACAAATTACATGAATCATGAGAGGAAAGGAAGGCTTTTGCAATGCTATATTCCATATAGCATTGCAAAAATCTTCCTTTCCTCTCATGATTCATGTCATTTATTATGCCAGGCCAGCAATTGCCAATCAGTGCTGCATTTCAGTGCCCATCAGTGCCTGCCCATCAGTGCCCATAAGGGCCACCTATCAGTGCCCATCAGTGCATGCCCATCAGTGCCCATCAGTGCATGCCCATCAGTGCCCATAAGTGCCACCTATCAGTGCCCATAAGCGCCCCCTATCAGTGCCATCTATCAATTATAAGGAAGATATCATTAGTCTGTATTGTGCTTTGAAAACTGTCACATGACATTAAAAAAAAGTATTGGTAATCGGTATCAGCGAGTACCTGAAAAAAAGTATCAGTATTTGTACTCGGTCTTAAAAAAGTGGTATCGGGACAACCCTACTTCCCAGTATCCATTGAAGGACTGAGATGGCCCTTTCAGTACAGAAATCTGTTGAGTACACACAATGGCAAAGCTAGCACATCTGGCACCCGGGGCTGGTCATTTTTTTGCAAAAATGGTATGTGGCAATATAGCGTTACTGCGCCAAAACTGTGGGTGTGGTCAGATTACATCAACAGTGGGAGGGGCTTAAAGTGCCATATGCTTTAATGACTGTGCCACAGGCAAGTATGTAACAGACAGTACAAACCTCAGTACACTCATTTTAATAAAATAAAACTGTTCTTTTGTATACCCTTTACTATACACAGCTAACCTTTATGCCCTGTACACACGGTCGGATTTTCCGACGGAAAATGTGTGATAGGACCTTGTTGTTGGAAATTCCGACCGTGTGTGGGCTCCATCACACATTTTCCATCGGATTTTCCGACACACAAAGTTTGAGAGCAGGCTATAAAATTTTCCGACAACAAAATCCGTTGTCGGAAATTCCGATCGTGTGTACACAAATCCGACGCACAAAGTGCCACGCATGCTCAGAATAAATAAAGAGATGAAAGCTATTGGCTACTGCCCCATTTATAGTCCCGACGTACGTGTTTTACGTCACCGCGTTCAGAATGATCGGATTTTCCGACAACTTTGTGTGACCGTGTGTATGCAAGACAAGTTTGAGCCAACATCCGTCAGAAAAAATCCTAGGATTTTGTTGTTGGAATGTCCGATCAATGTCCGACCGTGTGTACGGGGCATAAGAGCCGGTTCACATAGGGGCAACACGACTTGCAGTCCGACTCTGTGAGGCGACCTGCACACGACTTCAGCGGTGACTTGCAAAACGACTTCTGTATAGAAGTCAATGCAAGTCACCTGAAGTCGCCCCCAGAGTAGTACAGGAACCTTTTTCTAAGTCGGAGCGACTTGAGTCGCTCCTATTAGAACGGTTCCATTGTACAGAATGGAACGCGACTTGTCAGGTGGCTAAGTCGCCTGACAAGTCGCCCCTGTGTGAACCGACTCTAAAGTGATATTGAAGTCTTTTTTTTTTCTTTTTTTTTTAAACAAACATGTTATACTTACCTGCTCTGTGTAGTGGTGGTTTGCACTTTTCTCGGGTCCCTCGCCAGCCTCTCCCTCCTACCAGGTGCCCCCACCGCAGGCGTGCTCCCGAGCTATGGCTGTGTGTCCATTCACACACGGAGCCATGGCTTGGCCCCACCTACTCTATCTCCTGATAGGCTCACTGGCTTGTGATTTACAGCAGCAGGAGCCAATGGCTCCCGCAGCTGCCAAAAGCCAATCAGGGGTGCGAAGGGATACATGCACCCCTTCCTGTCTGCAGGTCAAATTTTGACATTTGACTGTCCATGCAGACTTTGACTGGACTGCCCGCACAGGGATGCACAGAACACCATGGATCCCCACACAGTACATGGCCATCATTCTGGGCATGGTTGCATATGCTTCATGTGAATGAGGCCTAATAGTCATGTGGGCCAGATAGCAGGAAAGAGGAGGTGTCGGGTGTGACGAACGCGGGTGTCAGATCCCTGCCCTCCCCACTAACTCGCGACAAAGGACCGGCCAACCTCACACCACGCTGTCACTTGCGTAACAATGCCACTCTCAGCTGCGCCCAGCACAAAGATTTTCCAGCTTGCAGGACCGCAATCTAAGTGCCAACAGTGATTGTCACTGGGCTAATTACGCAATTAAACCATTAACTGCCACCACTGACGTTTGTTTTTTGAAGGGTCAGGGCTTCCATCAATTTAGCAATACGAATTATGATTTCAGAATAAACGTCTGCAAGACACACTGCCACCACAGACAGGTCTGCTCTGGGGCCTTACTCTAAAACAGTAGCGCTCTTTAAGAGGCAGGTTCGTTTATAGCTTGCATTAAGAGCTTTAGAGACAAGGTTAACACTTTTCAACATAAGGGTTTATTATGAAAAGGTCAAGTCGGTACAAATAAAACATTTACAGAAAAGAGATGTTTCAACAGGATAAAGACAATATACAGCCACAAAGGAATAAGGTAGAATTGGGAAGGAAGAATACTTGCAATTAATGTCCGAGGGTTGATCAGAGTTTGATCGATGAGCTGGGTAATCGGCTCTCAAATTTGGTAGATGTTCCTGCTTGGATGGTAAAAGGAGAACTGATCATTTTTTGGCAGTTCCCCTTTCTCTCAGATCAAAGGGGTGTTGACAGCGACCAGTGACCAATCATCTGGTCATCTTGTTAAGGGGTTGGTTGCTGGGAGTAGTCTACACTCATGACCATGTCCCAGGTACACTTTGTGATACATATTCATATCTCTGCATCTCTACTGTTTACAGACTGCAAATATCCATATTATTGTACAGCGTGATATTTGCTTCAAGACGAATACACACATGCCAGATCTTCAAGGCCTGTTTACCTAGGAGGAATAAGGGGTACCAGTGGTTTCTCATATGACCTGACATAGGGGTGTCTAGACTTGAAATGTTACAAATTATCTGAGGAAACTAAATACCGTATGTCCACATTATGGCTGTTCTATTATTACTTTGGAAGTTATGAAACATGCTGAGATTTAATACTTATTCCACTGTTTAAGTTTTATGTGCACTAAAGTATTTACGATCAGAGTCTGCTGGTTCTCTGAAATGAGAGGGTAACAGTTTTACGTCAGGCCTGGACATCCTGCCAGGCTGACATGAGCTGTTTTTACAGACCTAGCCTGGTTCTGCTTTCTCTGTTGATAACCGTTCCTTTGAAATAGAAAACTATGAATTCCTGAACACCAGGGAGATTTTTCTGTAATATTACTGTTAGCCAAGCTGTCATGGCTGCCCTAAGGTTCTCAAACGACATGGCCACTAGCTACAGCTTTGTGATATCATTACATCGGGTAATTAAAATAGAAGTATGGGAATTTTATTTTTGAATAATACTTACCTAGGTGGATGGTGCATCCGTCCCCCGCCGGCTCCAAGGCTGAGAACCTAAGCGATCCAACACTGCTGATCGCTTGGTTCTCACAGCTCCCTGTGCTGAGAGCTGGTGGCTGTCAGTCTCTTGCTCTCTGCTCTGCCCCCCCCTGTGCAGCATTTTCACTCATCACACATAGGCCAGCCCATCCACCTAAATGGGCTTCCCTACACGCAACAATTGCCCCAAAGAAGCTTCAGAACTTTTTTTAGAGCGGAGCTTGGTGCGTTTTTTACTGTGATTTTTGGTGCAGTGCATTTCTGAAATGCAAGGAAACGCATAGATGTGAATGAAGCTTAATTGTTCTTGTGTTAACCACTTGACCACTGGGCACTTAAACCCCCTTCCTAACCAGACCAATTTTCAGTTTTCAGTGCTCTCACACTTTGAATGACAATTAGTCATGCAACACTGTACCCATATGAATTTTTTGTCCTTTCTTTCACAGAAATAGAGCTTGCTTTTGGTGGTATTTAATCACCGCTGGGTTTTTTATTTTTTGCGCTAAACATGAAAAAAGACCGAAAAATTCTGTAAAAAAAAATACATTTTTCTTTGTTGCTGTTATAAAATTTTGCAAATTAGTAATTTTGCATAATAAATTTTGGCCAAATTTTATACTGCTACATATCTTTGGTAAAAATAATCCAATGAGTATTTTATTGATGGGATGGATGAGTATTGCTGGGATGGGCACATATCAGTGTTGTGAGCACTACACATCCAGCCCACAGCGCTGCAGCAATTGATCTCTCCCCTCTCTGTACCGATCTGTACAGAGAGGGGAGATAGGAACCGGACGTGACGCCGGTTTGTATACAAGTGATCACTCTGACATTTGACGGACCGTGATCTGTGATGTGCCGGGTCCTCGGGACCTGGTGGTAATGGATATTCCCGGGTGCGCGCAGGAGCAAGATTCCGGGAGGATGTCCATGGACGCCCTCCCAGAATAAGCCGACTATGCTGTAGCCGTCTTTCGGCTATGGCCCGGTCGGCATGTGGTTAAAGCAACAATTTCACTTTCAGGCCCTATTCACATCTAGCATAGTGGAAGCACACATGGGACATTTCGGCGTTTTGTGGGTTGCATGATTTTTACTGTGCGTTTTGCAGCATTTGCCACTCCTTTTTTCACATGGCAAAATGTGTGTTTGGTGTGCCATTAACAATTAATGGCACTAAAAGCGCAACTAGTATTTTTAGGTGTATAAAGAGGGCCATACACTATCAAATCTGATTGTACAATCTCCTTTATATAATAGGAGGCAACACCTATTTGGAACTGGAAAGTCATACATCACAGCTATGCATCACACTACAATATTTACTAAAAGTATTTCTTCCTGCACTTAGCATCTGCAAAATCTTTAACTAATTAATCAAACTATATCTTGAGGACACTGCTCTTGACAGCCAGTAGGCACAGAATACTTAGGGGCTGATTTAGTATTTTTCAGTCAAGGCACCCTTTCAAATTATGCACAATCCCAAGGCACCCCATTCTAAAATTCTAATACAACTAAACTAATAGTTTTACAAATTCCTGCAACATCCACACAGCTAGGTACACCCAACGTTCGATATGATTTAAGCTTCTAAATCAAATACGCCTTTGCACACTGGACCTGTGTAGTATTCTATTGTTTCTCTTCTCCCTCACTCAGCTAATGTGACCCCAGTGCTGATAGAGAAGGGCAGTAGAGGGGCAAACAAGGATGCTGTGCAGGAGCCTGAAGTCCTCCTTATCAATCAATTATGTCATTGATTGTTGGGACGCTAGAAGGTTGTAATAGTGCAGAATGAAAACCAGTGGTTTTGAGAAACTAAAGGGCAGGCTTGATCCACAATACAATTTTTGGGAAATTTTTAGGCATTTTGCCAAGGCACCCATGAAGAAACCTGAAGGCACCCTGGTTGAAAAATGCTGCTCTAGAACTTCCAAACTCATTATATACTCCTGGAGTAAAAATCTAATAACATGTTAGTAATAGAATTAGATTTTGAGCATGCACTACAGACACAGATTTAACCGTGTGATATATAACGTCTTTATAAATAAAACTAAGTTTTATGAACAAACAAAAATATTGCTTTTTAACAAATAGAAGTGTAATGTTAAAATATACCCCCCCCCCCCTCCCCAAACAAAGCAAAAATTGTAAACTCTATTGGTTGTAATGCCAGGCTGCACGTCGGGATGGGGAAGTAAATAGCAGTGAGGGAGTGCACAGGGCAGGGTGAATTATACTTTGAGGATGGGGAGGTGAACTGCAAGTGGGGATGGGGAAGTAAATGGGAGTGAGGGGGTGCACAGGGCAGGGTGAATTATACTTTAGGGATAGGGAGATGACCTGCAAGTGGGGATGGGGAAGTAAATCAGAGTGAAGGAGTGCACTTGTCAGGGAACTGCACGTTCTGGGGAGGCTGTTATTTTACACAGTGCTAAGCACTGCTACCTTGCCGGGAGGGGAAACACTCACTGGAAGAGTTCCCTTCTGTGGTTTGCAGGGCACTGTTCCAGAACTCCCAGGCAGCAGGCAGACAGAAGGAGCCTTTGTCTCCCAGCCAATATGGCTTTCCGATAGATACAGGGGCCTGGGGCTTTAACAGACAGGTAGAGCTCCGAGGACAGTGAAAGCTCAGGTGGATACTGGAGGTTTTAGTCGACTAAAATGTGCTGGAAATTTCACTAAAATAGGACTAAAACAAAAACAATTCAGTTGACTAACATATAACTAAAACTGCATTTTAGTCAAAAGACTATGACTAAAACTAAATCAAAATTTGAGATTAAAAGTAACAGTGACAGAAAATGTGTTCTTTATTAGGATTCCCAAGTATATTACATTTTTTGATTTTGGGTTTAGATGTGATTTATGGCAGGTCAATTGGGATATACCAAGAGCAGTATATCATACCAACCTCAGTTCTTGTTTCAGTTACCTTATATTAGTTATCCTGAATCTAATTGGTTTGCTATTACCACTGGTTATTATTATTATACAGAATTTATATAGCACCAACAGTTTACGCAGCGCTTTATAATATAAAAGGAGACAATAGAGTTACAATACAATAAAATACAAGAGGATTAAGAGGGCCCACTTACAATCTAATAGGGTGGGGCAGGTGGTACAAAAGGTTGTAATATTGGGAATGAGCTGATGGAAGTGGTAGAAGATTAGTTGGAGATGTGATAGGCTTTCCTGAAGAGATGAGTTTTCAGGGATCGCCTGAAGGTAGTAAGAGTAGGGGATAGCCGGAACAGTGGAGGTAGCGAGAAATCCTGGAGACGAGAATGGGAGGAGGAGACGAGAGAGCTTGAGAGTAGGAGGTCTTGAGAAGAGTGGACAGGACAATTTGGGTGATATTTGGAGACAAGATTGGTGATGTAGCTCGGGGCAGAGTTGTGAATGGCTTTGTATGTTGTGGTTAGTATTTTGAATTTAATTCGCTGGGTGATTGGGAGCCAGTGTAGGGATTGGAGGAGAGGGTTGGCAGACACTGAGCGGTTGGTAAGGTGGATAAGTCTGGCAGCAGCATTCACGATAGACTGAAGAGGGGATAGCCTATAGAGAGGCAGGCCAATGAGAAGGGAGTTGCAATAGTCAAGGCGAGAGATAACAAGGGAGTGAATGAGTTGCTTGGTGGTTTCATTTGTTAAAAAGGGGCGTAATTTAGAGATGTTACGGAGGTGAATTCTACAAACATTTGACAACGATTGGACTTGGGGCTGAAATGACAAGTCAGAGTCTAGGATTACACCTAGTACCCTGGCGTGAGGGGAGGGACTGATAATTGCATTGCTGATTTTGATGGAAAAGTCGTGGATGGGGGCACGGGCGGGGGGAATATTAATAGTGCAGTGGTGTGACATCCATGCTGATATGTCAGTTAGTAAGTTAGTAATGCGAGAGGAGACTGAAGGAATGAGGTGAGGAGTAAACAGATAGATTTGGGTGTCATTGGCGTATAAGTGGTATTGGAAGCCACGGGCGGTTATCAAGTGACCAGCTACTGGTTTACTGAAAATGACAGAATGTGCATAATGGAATGTTTAGGGCCCCTTGCACTCGAGATGTCTAACTGTAGGTTTCCTTCCTGGTGGTTTTGTGCTCTTGGGAGGTCAGGTGCAGCATCCAGCCCCACTGCTGGCAGTCTGTAATGCAGAGGGCCCTATATGCCGGTACTACTTGATACAGTGTTCAGCCCTGTCCAACAGGCTGTGGTACTGGCATACAGGGTCTTCTCCTTTCAGGGACAAAGGTCCAGAACACAAAAGACCTGCGTTTCAGACCAAGGGGCCTAGGGAATCACGTGATTCTTAAAATGAAGCAGTGTGATTTTGGATGGAAGCACACAGAATCTGGCAAAGATAATCATACAATGGTAATCTTAACAAACCAGTTATACAATACCTGAGCAGCAGCACGTCCAGACAAACAGAGCTGATCTGTAAAGCAGTTCACAGCAGGGTCCTGAGAGCTTTCAGCCTCCCTGGTAATGCTACTGTGCTCATTAGATGTTTGCAGAAGGCACTGGACAATACCAATTAGGCTTGTCATTTCCTCAGGTATTTGCTGTACAAGTACATTGATGATTAGGAAAAAGGACAGAGTGTCCAGGAGAGAAAAGCAAATTTATAAGTGTTATCTCTGTGAATATTTTAGAACTGAACAGTGTGTGCCATACAGGCAAGTGTACTTTGAAACTGTCTGGTTAAATTCCTACTGACTTCTCGGGTCCAAGTAAAATATCACACTTTTTATCTCAGAACTTTTTTAGGGTGCATTCACACTCATAGCTACCCGAATTCCTGTTTTAGTTACATTATTATAGTTATCTTAAATCTAAGTGGTTGCTATTGCCACTGGTTTACCAAAAAAGACAGAATGTGCATAGTGAAATGTTTAAGGCCCCTTGCACATTAAATGTCCAACTGTTCTTCAGGGACCCCGGGTTTTCCAGCTGCCTTCAGTTAAATTGAATCGTACTTCCCCTCTGCTGCATGCACGCTGGGCATAACCAATCAGACCAAGAGGGTGAACTGTGCCTGGGCTCAGTTAAAACTGCCCGTGTGAGTGCACCCTTAACTGTTCCCAGGCACTCAGGGTGCACTCCCACTGGCACTTTTAACCAGTCCTTCACCCCCTTGGCCTGGTTGGATTGTGTAGTTTGAGTGCTGCCCTAAACTGTGCCCAGGATTGGTTAGGTGTACCACTTGAAAGAGGTGGTCCCATGCATGGTTCATTTGTGGACAGCACAGAACTCTCTATAGATGACTGTGGTCTGGTTAGCAGAGGTGATGATGACATAAGGGGGTGATCCTTTTTCCAACTCAGTGATTCTGTTTTTGTTTTTTGTTTTTTTCTTTTGTTTTTTTTCTGACATGTTGGTGTTATATCTTTTACTTGGATGTTATAAGGTGCACGAGTAAATACAGATGGATAAAACAAAAATTGTGGCTGTCTTCATTTCTGTCTGCAAAGCAACAAAATGTGATTATTTTAAAAGGGGGGTGATTCTTTTCTATACCCACTGTATATAGGGAAGCAAACTGGGAGGCGAGCCAGAAAGTGATGGAAGGAAACAAACAACCAGAGTACAATGCTAGCTGTCTGTCAGTCATGGGGAACTTATGCTGTTAAAAGAGATTGATTAACCACTTCAGCCCCGGAAGATTTGGCTGCTCAATGACCAGGCCATTTTTTGCGTCGCTTTAACTGACAATTGCGCGGTCGTGCGACTTTGTACCCAAACAAAATTTACATCCTTTTTTCCCACAAATAGAGCTTTCTTTTGGTGGTATTTGATCACCTCTGCGGTTTTTAATTTTTTGCGCTATAAACAAAAGAAGACCAAAATTTTGAAAAAACATAATATCTTTTACTTTTTGCTATAATAAATATCCCAATTTAAAAAAAAAACAAAAACAATTTTTTTCCTCAGTTTAGGCCAATATGTATTCTTCTACATATTTTTGGTAAAAAAAATCGCAAGCGTATATTGATTGGTTTGCGCAAAAGTTCCTAGTAATCGCAGTGATGAACGATTTTTATCGGGACTGCGGACATATCGGACACTTTTGACACATTTTTGGGACCAGTGACAATTATACAGTGATCAGTGCTATAAAAATGCACTGATTATCATATAAATGTCACTGGCAAGGAAGAGGTTAACACTAGGGGGCGATCAAGGGGTTAAATGTGTTCCCTAGATGTGTTCTAACTGTGGGGGAGTGGGACTGACTAGGAGGAGACAGAGATCGGTGTTCATACATAGTATGAACACACGATCTGTCTCCTCTCCCCTGAGAGAACCGGATCTGTGTGTTTACACAAATCCCGGTTCTCACTCTGTCACAAGGAATCGCGGGAGCCCGGCGGTCATTGTGCCCGCATGCGCCCCCTAGCGGCCAAAAGGCGAAGCGACGCAAGGTAACATAGTTTTGCCCAGGTGAGCCAACCTGCTGTATTACAACTGCGGCAGCTGGTCGGGAAGGGGTTAAAAAGATATGTTAGTGGTCCAACAACTATACCTCGAAGTTCTCTTAGAACTCTGGGATGAATACTATGGCAACCCATTGCTTTTTTAACCACTTAAGGACCAAGCCTCTTTCTGAGATTTGGTGTTTACAAGTTAAAAGCAGGTTTTTTCGCTAGAAAATGACTTAAAACCCCCAAACATTATATTTTTTTTTTTTAACACCCTAGAGAATAAAAGGGCCATCGTTGCAATACTTTCTTTCACACCGTATTTGCGCAGCGGTCTTACAAGCGCACTTTTTTTGGAAAAAATACAAATTTTCAAAATTTTTTGAATTAAAAAATAAGACAACAGTAAAGTTAGCCCAATTTTTTTTTTTATATTATGTTATGCTGAGTAAATTGACACCCAACATGTCACACTTCAAAATTTTGCCCGCTCGTGGAATGGCGACAAACTTTTACCCTTAAAAATCTCTATAGGCGACGTTTAAAAAATTCTACAGGTTGCATGTTTTGATTACAGAGGAGGTTTAGGGCTGGAATTATTTCGCTTGCTCTACTGATCGATACCTCACATGTGTGCTTTGAACACCGTTTTCATACGCGAGCGCTACTCACATATGCGTTCGCTTCTGCACGCATACTCGGCGGGACAGGGCATGTTTAAAATTTTTTTTTTTTTATATATATATTTTACCTTTTCTTTTTTATTTTTACACTGTTCTTTAAAAAAAAAAATTGTGTCACTTTTATTCCTATTATAAGGAATGTAAACATCTCTTATAATAATAGAAAAAAAAGCATGACAGAACCTTTTAAATATGAGATCTGGGGTCAAAAAGACCTCAGATCTCATATTTACACTAAAATGCAATATAAAAAAATAAAAATAAACGTCATTTGAAAAAAAAAAAAAATAAAATAAATGTCCCTTTAAGAGCTAAGGGCGGAAGTGACGTTTTGACGTCGCTTCCGCCCTGCAATGATATGGAGACGGGTGGGGGCCATCTTCCCCTCACTCGTCTCAATGTCTAACAGGGAGAAGAACCCAATCGCCTCTGCCGACGGCTCCAGTAAGTGGCGGAGGGCATCTGAGCGCGACGGGAGGAGGAGCTTCTCTCCTGCCACCAATAAAAGTAATCTCGCTGGGAATCCACCGCACAGACTACTTTTATCTGAAAACGGACCGTCTGCTGAAGAAAAGGATATGCATATTATTGCAACTAGCTGCTGCCATACCATTGATAGCCCTCTTCAAATAAGCGACGTATAACGACGGCGGGCGGTCCATAAGTGGTTAAGCTTTAACCGAGCCAGCTCCTCTGCTACCTTTGTCTCCAGAAATCCTAAAAATGAACCATCATTATTAGAACCAATATAATTCCCCAACTTGTTATTACTTGTACAATTTATCTCTGAGAAGACTGAACACAAGTAATTGTTTAAATTGATTGTACTATTAAATTGAGAAACCGGAGGATTGCTATGCCATAGCAACCTGCACATACAATATAGAGCTACCCCCGAAGCAGCCGCTTGGTAATTTCGAGTTTCATGTACTGCACCTCAACTCCAAGAACAACCTCGGCTCCTCTGACACACCTGGATGAAAAAAAATCACTACAAGCATGTATAAAGGCACAAGTATAACTACCTCTAACCTGGCTACTACCAGAAATAGACACACACCTGTTTAGTGACAGATGTACACAATCTAATGATACAAGTTAGAATAGATGGGAATTTGAACATAAATGAGCACACAACAGGTAAATTCAGACATAGTCTGCTAGACAGAGTAATAACTATACCAAAGTAACCAAAAATCAGGTTCTATCCCATTAAACTGGAATCAACCCCTGATCAGCAAATCAGTAAAGAATGATGCAAATAAACATTTACTGCAATATGAATAATATTGCTACACTGGATTTGAGTGCACTCTACGGGATTGGTTAGGGTACATTATAGCATCTCCTAAAAGTTACTTTTCAACTAAGCAAATGGGCAGGGGTTTCTGGGTAGCAACGGTAAAAGGGCAGTCCTGCCTCTTCAGCCAGCCAACATTATGGCTCAATAACCACCGGCACACTTGGAGACAGTCAACAAGGCCTGTAGGCAGTAGTAGACCTATAAAGTATCTTTTTAGGTGGTTCCTAACTGCTCAGTCTCTAAAGTCCAAGCCCCACTGCTTTCCATATACAGCATGCTCCCTGGGGCTACATGTCCCATCATCCACCTCAAGTCTTTCCTGATTGACCCCATCACTGTCCCATTGGGTCCGCAGCTATACCTGTCTCCTGGCTAAGCACAGCTGCTTCTTTCCCTAGTGTAGCAGCTGTGAGGTGGGGGTTAGTGGACATACAGCAGAGCACCCGGCTACACACCTTTTTGGCTTTCCTGAGGCACAGAAGGCCATAAACGCAATAATTTCTTGAAACATGGCCTTGAACAAGTAGTGGGAGCTTAACATTTGTAATCGCTTTTCACTACTGAGAGAACACACTGTGTGCCCATAAAACCTTTGCCATTGGGCTCACAACTTAGACCACTCTAAGTAATTCTGCTCCATTTCAAGGATAAGGAATCTTTCCTCTGCCTGGCAAGACAACTAATATAGAACCCCTAGCAACCTCTGGAGAAAGCCTAGTTGGGAAAAGGCTGCCCTAGACTGTCCATTGAGTGTACTATTCTAATATATACAACTTGCAGATTAGTACTGCTGGAATTCAATAGGGATTCCATGGTATAACAGAAAGACACATTGGTTTTTCATAACCTTTTTCTGTAGAGGGATTATGTACAGATACAATTCAACGTAACTGTAGATTGATATGCATTTTTGTCTTTATGATGTAAGCTTAGATTTGTTATAAAAAGTATCCTAAAAAAGATAAGTGACCATTATTAATTTGAATTAAATTTTCTTGAACAAAGAAAGCGCTCTACCCTATCTATAGTACCAAAGGAGACACTACAACGTCATGTGTCAAAATATTGAATTGCCTTTTCTTAACAACCCAGAAATGTTCTTACAAGGATACTCTTATTGTTACGTACAATATACGGTATATTATCAGTTTGGGATTACATTTTATTACATTAGTCATACCTAATATGTTAGTTGGTGTAAAACAATCTCATCTCTTAGCTATCCTGTGAGGTTTTGTTCTAATTTTAGGAACATTACATTTGGTTATGATAAATAAAGCTGTATACACTGGCTTATTTAAATAGCTCCACTGAGGATAATACACTTTGGAAGAGCTGTGTTTGTTCTTTTATTTAATACAATGTCTGTTCCTTTGTAGTGGAGTTTGCATTGATGACCTTAGTATTTAAAAAGAGAGAAGAGTACATTAAATTATTTTTAATAATTATAATTTAATTATTAAATTACAGTCAGGTCCATAAATATTGGGACATCGACACAATTCCAATCTTTTTGGCTCTATACACCACCACAATGGATTTGAAATGAAACAAACAAGATGTGCTTTAACCGCAGCCTTTCAGCTTTAATTTGAGGGTATTACATCCAAATCAGGTGAACGGTGTAGGAATTACAACAGCTTGTATATGTGCCTCCCACTTTTTAAGGGACCAAAAGTAATGGGACAGATTAACAATCATCCATCAAACTTTTACTTTTTAATAATTGGTTGCAAATCCTTTGCAGTCAATTACAGCCTGAAGTCTGGAACGCATAGACATCACCAGACGCTGGGTTTCATCCCTGGTGATGCTCTGCCAGGCCTCTACTGCAAATGTCTTCAGTTCCTGCTTGTTCTTGGGGCATTTTCCCTTCAGTTTTGTCTTCAGCAAGTGAAATGCATGCTAAATCGGATTCAGGTCAGGTGATTGACTTGGCCATTGCATAACATTCCACTTCTTTCCCTTAAAAAACTCTTTGGTTGCTTTCGCAGCATGCGTCGGGTCATTGTCCATCCGCATTGTGAAGCGCCGTCCAATGAGTTCTGAAACATTTTGCTGAATATGAGCAGATAATATTGCCTGAAACACTTCAGAATTCATCCTGCTGCTTTTGTCAGCAGTCACATCATCAATAAATACAAGAGAACCAGTTCCATTGGCAGCCATACATGCCCACGCCATGACACTACTACTACCATGCTTCACTGATGAGATGGTATGCTTTGGATCATAAGCAGGTCCTTTCCTTCTCCATACTCTTCTCTTCCCATCACTCTGGTACAAGTTGATCTTGGTCTCATCTGTCCATAGGATGTTGTTCCAGAACTGTGAAGGCTTTTTTAGATGTTGTTTGGCAAACTCTAATCTGGCCTTCCTGTTTTTAAGGCTCACCAATAGTTTACATCTTGTGGTGAACCCTCTATATTCACTCTGGTGAAGTCTTCTCTTGATTGTTGACTTTGACACACATACACCTACCTCCTGGAGAGTGTTCTTGGTCTGGCCAACTGTTGTGAAGGGTGTTTTCTTCACCAGGGAAAGAATTCTTCGGTCATCCACCACAGTTGTTTTCCGTGGTCTTCCGGGTCTTTTGGTGTTGCTGAGCTCACCGGTGTGTTCTTTCTTTTCAAGGATGTTCCAAACAGTTGATTTGGCCACACCTAATGTTTTTGCTATGTTTCTGATGGGTTTGTTTTGTTTCTTCAGCCTAATAATGGCTGCAATATAAAAATTATGGAACCATTAAAAAAACTAAAAGTCCAATGTGCAAAACAAAAAACAAAAAAAAAATATAACCGTGACAAAAGTGCTTCCACTGTAGAGATGAACCACCTTCACCGACTACGTTGTACACCCAAAGTGCTCTGAAATGGATGTCTGCTTTCCAGAAGTTGTTGACCTTATTAATTAAAAATAGGTCAGGTAAAGCCTTTAGCAAGGATAGACTTGCTGCAATTAGATGGTTGAGCCGTGCTGGAAGCTTTTCCTCTCCCCCATTGTGGGTACCCAAAAATATATGTAGGAAGGATACAAAATACTAGGCACTGAGGCTGTAGCGCTCATCTGTGATAGAAAGCCCTGTACAGCGTATTGTAACCAGCGTGCGCTCCACCGCCAGTCGCCGACAGCACCCTTTAATGTAAGCAGCCACTTGGCTTTTTATATTTATTCAATCATTCAATAAATGGGATTACACTATTCTAGTATTTTGTATCCTTCCTACATTAATTTCTGGGTACCCACAATGGGGGAGAGGAAAAGCTTCCAGCACGGCTCAACCATCTAATTGCAGTAAGTCTATCCTTGCTAAAGGCTTTACCTGACCTTCTTTTAATTAATAAGGTCAACAACTTCTGGTAAGCAGACATCCATTTCAGAGCACTTTGGGTGTACAACGTAGTCGGTGAAGGTGGTTCATCTCTACAGTGGAAGAAGCACTTTTGTCACAGTTAAATTTTTTTTTGTTTTTTGTTTTGCACATTGGACTTTTAGTTTTATTAATGGTTCCATAATTTTTATATTGCAGCACATGTAGTGAATATATGTTGGCAAGTGTAATGATTTGATTTATGCACTATTCGTACACTGTTATGTATTATAGATGCACTAGAGTTTTATAAGAGATACAGTGGCACTGTTACACCTGAGTTTTTTATAGATATTGTTATCTATATTAACATAATTACCAATTAGTGGTCTAGCGCCCCTCATTTCACTTGTTTCCAATTTACACTAGAATTTCATATCTAGTTTGGGGGATAGCAGCTTTATTATATCAATTCACATTAATTTTTTGGCGCGAGGTTATCACTTATTTAAATACCTTGGATGTCTACTTCTAAAAATGTCTCATTTGGGGGGGTATTTGTACTTTCCTGGCTTGTTAGGGTCTCAAGAAATGAGATAGGCCTTTAGTACATCAGGTGTGATCAACTTTTTATGATTGGCACCATAGCTTATAGACTCTATGACTTTCACAAAGACCAAATCATTTACACTGGTTTGGGTTATTTTTACCGAAGATATGTAGCAGTATAAATTTTGGCCAAAATTGATGAAGAAAAATTACTAATTTGCAAAAGTTTATAACAGAAACGAAGAAAAATGCACTTTTTTACAAAATTTTCTGTCATTTTTCATTTATAGCGCAAAAAATAAAAATCCCAGAGGTTATCAAATACCACCAAAAGGAAGCTCTATTTGTGTGAAAAAAAAGAACAAAAATTTTATATGGGTACAGTGTTGCATGACTGAGTAATTGTCATTCAAAATGTGAGAGCCCCGAAAACTGAAAATTGGTCTGGTTAGGAAGGAGGTTTAAGTGCCCAGAGGGCAAGTGGTCAAGTGGGCAGATACCATATATACTCGAGTATAAGCTGTCCCGAGTATAAGCCGAGGCACCTAATTTACCACAAAAAACTGGGAAAACTTATTGACTCAAGTATAAGCCGACGGTGAGAAATGCAGCAGCTACTGTAAGTGGAAAAGAGGGTCAACAATGCCCATCTGCAGCTGCATACCTCAGTGTCCATTGCATGCCTCAGTGTCCATTGCATGCCTCAGTGTCCATTGCATACCTCCCTGTGCCGACCTGCATCGCCTACCTGTGTCCATTGCAGCCTCCCTGTGCCGATCTGCATAGCTTCCCTGTGCCGATCTGCATCTGCATGCCTGCCTGTGCCGATCTGCATAGCTGATCTCCGTGTCATGCAGTCAGACGGCGGCCATTCCAGTGTACAAAAGCCATGCCTCTTCCTTGTCGGAACACTCAGTTTCCCAGCAGTCATTGTTCAGTGTTCCACCTATCACGGACATCCTCTCATCCTCGTCCATGGAATGAGGATGAGAGGACGTCTGTGATAGGCGGAACACTGAACACTGACTCACTGCTTGTTCAGTGTTCCACCTATCACGGACATCCTCTCATCCTCGTCCATGGAATGAGGATGAGAGGACGTCTGTGATAGGCGGAACACTGAACACTGACTCACTGCTGGGAAACTGAGTGTTCCCCATCACGGACGAGGAGGAGGCGCGGCTTTTGTACACTGGAATGGCTGCCATCTGACTGCATGACACGGAGATCAGGTAGGCAGACGGCAGTGACTCAAGTATAAGCCGAGGGGGGGCACTTTCAGCACAAAAAAATGTGCTGAAAAACTCGGCTTATACTCGAGTATATACGGTATGTGGCAAATGAGGTTTAATGCTGATAAATGTAAAGTTATGCACTTGGCTAAAGTTATGCACTTGGGGGCTAAAAATATGCACAAGTCCATCCAGTTCAACCAACAGAGAAAAAAAAAATGCGAGCCGTGCTTCGGATTGTGTATGGTCCTGCAATCTTCTTTGACCTGTCATGTGTCGCAGGAGGCTACGGACGAAGAGGGAGAGGGGTGAAATTCCGTTTGGTATCCACTCCCCAACCCCCTTAAAAAAGTTCCAATTGCTAAAGAGGAAGGGTGGACAAAGCAAACAAGCAGAACTTCCCCTTTTGGGTGAAGTTCCACTTTAAGCTGGCAATACACCAGTAGACTTTTGTTTGAATATTTGTGCCGAAATTCCGAAAAATTATTCATCAGAGCATTTTAGCTTGCCATTATTGAGTCAACTAATTTCATTTGAAAGCTCTTAAAATTTCATCTTGAGCTGCTGCTTGAATGCAAACCCAAATGTATTAAACAAGTTTATTGTGTGCCTGGAACTTGAATATTACAAAACCTATGCCCTCTTCCAAACAAGAATCATATTTGCAGTTAGAATTTCGTTTGTTGGGGAAAAATTTTCAATCCTGCTCCTCCTAATTTTTTCATCACTTTGGTCTAAAACAGTCATCAATTTGACCACACCAACCATTAGAAAATTGTGTATGGCCAGCTTTACTAATGTTAAGGTTGTGCCAGTCAGACTCAAAGAGGTATCTGGTCTCAGGTAGCCTTAATCCACAAGAATATCTTGTACATACTTCTGTAAACTTTGTTCAAATATAATGTCTGGAGCTGATCCTTAATGAAAAAGTGGGATTAAAATTAAAGAGCTGGTAAAATAACAAAATGTAACCAACTCGTTTGCCTAATTCCTTGCTCTGGAAGATAGGAAAATATCCAGCCTAATGCCCCGTACACACGGTCGGACATTGATCGGACATTCCGACAACAAAATCCATGGATTTTTTCCGACGGATGTTGGCTCAAACTTGTTTTGCATACAAACGGACACACAAAGTTGTCGGAAAATCCGATCGTTCTGAACGCGGTGACGTAAAACACGTACGTCGGGACTATAAACGGGGCAGTAGCCAATAGCTTTCGTCTCTTAATTTATTCTGAGCATGCATGGCACTTTGTGCGTCGGATTTGTGTACACACGATCGGAATTTCCGACACCGGATTTTGTTGTCAGAAAATTTTATAGCAAGCTCTCAAACTTTGTGTGTCGGAAATTCCGATGGAAAATGTGTGATGGAGCCCACACACGGTTGGAATTTCCGACAACAAGGTCCTATCACACACTCTTCGTCGGATAATCCAACCGTGTGTACAGGGCATAAGAATGAAAAACTATGAGCCTCTAGTATGAATTTATTGGGTCTTCCAGCTTGGATATTTACTACATTTGGTGGCTCTGTTACAAACAGAAGAATGACGTGTCCTTTGAAAAGCTATGTTTACTAGTGTATTTATGTGCTTTGTTTATTAAAGGCCCTGAAAAAAATATAGTATTATACAGTTTTGCTTTAGCAGCAGCAAACCGTACATGCATTTGGCATCCTGCATCTCTGGTGTCCAAACAACATGCACAGGGTCTGGATTCCCATTGCCTACTGGATTTCCTTGGATTTACTTGGATTACATCCTTTGATTAGAGAAAGTTGCTCTTGGGTACTGTGAATTAATAGGAAATGTTCTTTGTGGTTGGTATTGCAGGTCACAGTTGAAAAGGGGACCTTACCGCTAAAATTAGGCAGAAACAAAAACTTTCATTTAAATACATTTCTTAATAGCGACAAATGATATAAATCTACTTTGTGTACACCAATTGCCTTTGCAAACCCAGCTATAACCTTGTAAAAGTCTCACTGATAGCATTGCTCTGCTGCATATACCCTGTTGCAGAGAAGAGAACTGTGGGAGGGACCTAGCAGGATCACCCACTACAGGCTGCCTGCATACAACTACAGGAGGGGGTGGAGACAAGACCTGTCACCCTGCACAAGGAGAGAGAGCAGAGGTGACCAGTCTTTATTACAGGAAGCTCCGGCACAAAAGTCCCCTGAGAAAGAAATAGTTTTATACTCATGACTCTATCAACCTTCATTCTGTTTCAATGCTGCAACCTCCTTCAGTCATTTTAGCATTTGATGAATGCCCGTGTCCGCCACCACGCCCTGTGGTTTCATCCTCCAACCCTAATGACATCATAGGATAAAGGGGTCAGTGGAAGGAGCCACAGCATGTGCTAGGATAGACAGACATCATTGAAGAGTCTGGCTGATGCTGCAATAGAGTAATAGTAGGAGGCTGTTGGAGAAGTATGTGTTATAGTCCTCTTTTAGGGTACTATATAAGACCAAAATGACACTCTTCCCGTTTAATGGACAGGATCCTCATATCAGCAATATGTAAAATATTCCATGTGAGCTGTAAGCAGCCCACTTAGAAAATGCTAGACTAATAATGATCATCTAAAGTAACAATATGACTACATCAGGAAACAAATCCATCAAAGGGCAAATGAGTTCAACGTAATTATTGTTTCTTTCAGTCTTTTATGAAAGTGCTAGCTTCCATCCGCTGTCTGTACAACACTCAAATAAATTATTTCGGATCTCACGTGTATCTGAGAAAAAGCCCACTGTGACTCTAAATGATGACTACTGTATTCTCCTGTGTAGAATAATAACAGATTGAATTCTATTAATAACAAATTACCTCTATAGATAGTTCTAGCATGGGACTATTCAAGCTGCACACATATTATACTTCCATTTATGAATGAACACCTCTTGTAGAGATAAGTGAGGCTAAATTAGGTGACTATTAAAATCCCAGGTAATGTCTCTGCGACATTGAGGCTAGGTTCACATTTATGCGGTTTCAGTTGATGCACGTTTTGCAGTGCGACCCAGCATGCACCGGGCAGTGACACCCCTTACCTTGTTAAAGGGGGCTTCCAGATTCTCATAAGCCCACCCCCCGCCTGCAGACCCCCTCAACCACAGTCCAGGGTTGTGGGGGAGATGCCCTTGTCCTTATCAACAAAGGGAAAAGGTGCTTTGGGGCAAAGAAATCCCCCATGTGGCTTTTGGTATGGATCTGGGGGGGCACGCCATTTTTTTATTTTGGTGCGGGGTTCCCCTCCAAATTTATACCAGACCCAAAGGGCTTGGTATGAGTTTGGGGGGACCCCCACATCGTTTTTTTCAGCCAGCAATTCTTTTTGTTACATTCAGTTGTCAGCAGGGAACCCTGCTGGCAGCTGATGACTTATCGGTTGTTAAGGAGACGATGGCCGCCATCCCAACCCACTCCTTAGCAACCCACTATATACAGTGTTTTTAAAGGGGAAAATTAAAAAAATGCAAAATGCATGAAAAACACAACACTTACATTTCAGGTTCAACTCCATTAAAGTCTATTACCTGCAAAAGCAATCTGCTGCTGGAAAAAAAGTCCCCGAATGCCAGAAGGTGCCGGGAAACTACACTAGGCATAAAGTGCATCCGAAAAGTATTCACATCGCTTCACTTTTTGAGCATGATGCTACAAGCTTGGCACACCTATTTTGGGCAGTTTCTCCCATTCTTCTTTGCAGGATCTCTCAAGTCCCATCAAGGTTGGATTGGGAGCATCAGTGCACAGCCATTTTCAGATCTCTCCAGAGATGTTCAATTGAGTTCAAGTCTGGGCTCTAACTGGGCCACTCAAGGACATTCACAGAGTTGTCCTGTAGCCACTCCTTTGTTATCTTGGCTGTGTGCTTAGGGTCGTTGTCCTGTTGGAAGATAATCCTTGCCCCAGTCTGAGGTTCAGAGCTCTCTGGAGCAGGTTTTCATCAAGGATGTCTTTGTACATTGCTGCATTCATCTTTCCCTCGATCCTGACTAGTCTCCCAGTTCCAGCCACTGAAAAACATCCCCACAGCATGATGCTGCCACCACCATGCTTCACTGTAGTGATGGTATTGGCCAGGTGATGAGCGTTGCCTGGTTTCCTCCAGACATGACGCTTGCCATTCAGGCCAAAGAGTTCAACCTTTGTTTCATCTGACCAGAGAGATTTGTTTCTCGTGGTCTGAGAGTCCTTCAGGTGCCTTTTGCCAAACTCCAGGTGGACTGTCGTGCCTTTTACTGAGGAGTGGCTTCCTTCTGGCCGCTCTACCATACAAGCCTGATTTGGTGGAGTGCTGCAGAGATGGTTGTTCCTCTGGAAGGTTCTCCTCTCTCCACAGAGAAACGCTGGAGCTCTGTCAGTGTGACCATTGGGTTTTTAGTCACTTCCCAGACTAAGGCCCTTCTCCCTCAATCGCTCAGTTTGGCCGGGATTCTGGATTCAGAGCTGGCACTCTGGCTGTGGAAGAACTTGATCAAGTACAGTCTGTGCTAAGTCAGCTTCAACAAAGTGCAGAGGTGACATTAGGAGTCTAATAGACCCCTGATATCGCCTTGAAGAGAACCTGTCACCGGCAATATGCTAGTACATAGGGGTACTTATCAGCCCTAGCAATAAATTAAGTTTTAAAAAAGTAAAAATATGTTTAAAAACTTAAGTTTAATAAAATAAATAAAAAAGTAAAAGCCCCCTGGACGCAAACACATGCGCAGGAATACCAAAACAATGATTGCGCAACACATATTAGGAATCACCTTATTTATGGCAAGGAGTCACGCTGTTGGAATATCATTAAATATAAAAAAAAACAAGGGCTGTCTCAGCCTCCCAGGTTTCAGCTTTATTAATTAGTTTTCATGGTAGACCATCAATTACATGTTTTAACCTGCTGAAAATGGATTTTAATGAGATATATTGCTGCCTATTAAATTGCAATATTAGCTCATAAGGCACATAACATCTTTCAAAGTTTCCCCATAGGGAGAGAGACTTTCAATTCAATTAGATGAGTCTAGCATGTTATTGTATATAGCTTTTTGGAAAATCCCTTGTTTTTTCAAACATGCAGAGAGATGTAGGGATGGAAGATTAGTATGCTGAGATGTAGGAGGTTTACTATGCTGAGAACCTGAGAATTTTTTAGACCATAATGGCTATACTTAGGGGTAATATTACTGCATGCCTAAACACTGCCATTTACATTATCCACCAATATCTGTTGACTGTGTGTATGGCTTGTGCTCCTGGTGCCCATAAACAGTATAGGGCATTGATCAATATTATCGCCATCAGTAAATTGTCAGGGTAGGTGCTACCATAGATGCGTGTTGTGGTTTTATTGCAGGGTATAATCCAAAATCCCTATATTATTATTCATTCTGTAAGTTAAAGTATGCACCCAACCAAAATGGTTAAATTTGGTTTGAATAAAATGAAGAAGATATAGAAGTCCTTTTAAGCTTTTACTGCTGTTTGGTGCACCATTTGATGGATTTCTTTAAAAATCTGCAACAAATACAGCAGTAAAAAGATGATAGGGTTCTAGAATTCTCTTTCAATAAAATTCAATGCTTAGTTGCAATTAAAGACTTTCTTTCACTTCCTGTCTGATAAAACCCTTGTCACCAGGACTGTAAGTTAGGAGAAACCTCTATTTCTTTCTACTACTATCTGGAGCCCTGTAGTGCAGGCCCCCCTCCTCTTCGATTGTCAAGAACATACTCTAAGCATAATACATGTACCCACTCTTGGCTAGTAATTGAGGCCTAGAATACCTCATGAGAATCAAAAACAAAGTATACTTGGTAGGAATTTTGGTGATTTATTTTTGTTTGTGTCTGCTAATAACAATTTTTAGTTGTGATAGAAATCTGCACTACTATGACAGACCACACAAAATAAGTAAAAACCTTTTTTTAATTCTATAGGTCCTACATTTTCAGAAACTATATATAGGACCTCAAGGTCCAAAATAGTGTCTAACTTGCATGATGATGAGAGGAAAGGTGACTCCCTTCATGCACAGACTGCACGATCTGGTGAAAAAGGGACTGAGCATTCCTCTATTAGAGCAGAGAAAGAGCTCTCCTATCTGGACTACAGTGTTTGATATAGTTTATGTCGTCAAACTCCAGGGGTGTCCCTATGACCTTCTCTCCCTGATTCAGAACTGTTGAGAAATAGGGGCCATACTTGCTACCGGGAAAATGAAACAGGACCATATAGAACAGAGCATATATCAGAGCATATAGAGCATATAGAACATTTTTAAAGAAAGGACCTTGATGAGCTATGCACATCTCTGTCACATGAAAAGATCAAACAACCAGTTGGTATGATGCACTGAGTGTTGAGAAGCTTGTCAGCAGTCCCAGTCTGCAAGCCTACACAGATTTCATCGAGTTGAAGGTAGATGACTTGCAAAATTTGAGGAAGCGTAACAACGTCATGATAAAGGGCCTAACCAAATTGTTCACAGGTTGACATTAAGAGATTGGGTCATTGCTATATTTAATTATTTACTGGACAAACTGGAAACATCTCTAATATAGGACCCTAGAAGCACAACCCACAGTCTCGATCAAACTCTGGAATGACTTATGATGCAATAGTTTTTTTTTTTTTACTAAAGAAAGAGCTGATGTAGAAAGCCTAGGGAAAGGGTTCTTTACAATTTGATAATATTCCGATTCATGTCCTGCTGTAGTTGTCCCAATATACCATAGGGATAAATGCCATGCTGAAACTGCTATTGACAAAAATTTTGGAGCCACGAGCTACCTACAAATGGGGCCTCAGTTTTATGTAGGGATCCAAAAAGATGGACAATCCTCTCAACTGCAGTATCCCTTTCCACTACCTAAGGTTTGCTGCACAGAACCTTGCTTTCTGTCCAACTGGTTGGAAGGATACTCCATTTTTTGTTTTTACATTATACATGTTTCATTAGTCACCTTAGACTACCCCAGATTACATACAGGTCCTGCATTATAAAACTTTACCACACCAATTCTGGCTTGCTTGGATGCATTACTATACCCTCTGTTTACTAGTGTGACCTACTTGGCACCTCTTGAATTCTCAGGCTATTTTTAACATTATATTACCTGGACTATTCTTGGCAATCTAGTTCAGCCCTGGTAGCTTTCGGTTAACTCATTATTGTAATTACCATTAGGCATCTAGGCCCCCATCCTTTCCAAACTATATTTCCTCCCTTACTCACTTCTTTAGCTTTCCAAACACAAACTTTCCAAACTTTCTCTCTTCTCATCTTTTCTTTTTCCTCATTCTCCCTCTCATTTTCCTTTCTCCAGCTTCCATACTCCTGCTTCTTTTCTTGAGACCTGTCCTACAGCCTCATCGTATAAATGTCTGAGCTTAATTTTTCCTAGAACAGTCTTTCAGGGGCCCATGCTACAGATCCACAAGGACATACAGTATTGTTGTTAAAGGCACAATTGTCCAACAGATGGTTACACTCGTAAAAACTTCTTCCCCCATTGAGAGGTTTCCATCCATGTAATAGGGCTGTTTTATTCTGCTACAAAACCACGTATATATTCCCTCTTGTTTCTGAGATCAAGAATGGAATTAAAACAATTTTAGACCATTCCCCACTGACTTGCAAACTGGCACTGGGTAAAAACTCTCCAGAGATTTTTACTGGAGACAGTGGAGAATGAATCTCTCTTACTGAATCCCCTATAGAAACCACAAATACAAACAGAAATTCATGCATTTTCTCAGTCAACAATGCAGCTGGAACTAACCAATGTATTGCCTGGGAAAATCATAAATGCTATCTTGTTAATTGGGGACTCAGGGGCCAAAGGAATGCCAGGCACAAATTAATGTCATTTTAGACAAAACAACTCACTTAGACAGATCCTTCAAACTACATCAAGAACCCTAGAATTAACTACCCAGGGAGAGAATTATTTGTTAAATAGTAAAGTTAAGGCTCAAAAGACAAAATACAAAACCCTATACTATGAGCATAACAATAATGCCCTGTACAAACGATCGGACATTGATCGGACATTCCGAGAACAAAATCCATGGATTTTTTCCGACGGATGTTGGCTCAAACTTGTTTTGCATACACACGGTCGCACAAAGTTGTCGGAAAATCTGATCGTTCTGAACGCGGTGATGTAAAACACGTACGTCGGGACTATAAATGGGGCAGTAGCCAATAGCTTTCATCTCTTAATTTATTCTGAGCATGCATGGCACTTTGTGCGTCGGAATTGTCTACACACAGTTGGAATTTACGCGAACAGATTTTGCTGTCGGAAAATTTTCTAGCCTGCTCTCAAACTTTGTGTGTCGGAAATTCCGATGGAAAAAGTCCGATAGAGCCGGAATTTCCGACAACAAGCTCCGATCGCACATATTCCGTCGGAAAGTCTGACCGTGTGTACAGGGCATAAAACCTTATCAGCACTCCATTCCAATAATTTACACTCTTATTAGTGTAATGTAATATTAATCAAGTAAGCCAATGTTTAGGGCCATGTAGGGAACCTTCCTCCCCTGCTGACTAATGTATTCAGACAGGCCCCTGTACTTGACCTTTGAATAGTAATAAAGATTTAAAAAATACATTGGGGTACATTTTATCCCACTGATACCAAGGATTTGGAGTTTATTTTATTCCACCGATACCAATAGCGGGACTTTTTATCCCCCTAAAACTAATGATATTTATTTTTTTTCCCCCACTGATGCCAATGATGGGGTTTATTTTATCTCTCTGATAGTTTATTTTATTACGTTCTGTTGGGGTATATGTTGTACTTCAAATTAGTGTTTAAAAGCTAAAACTTAAGTGAACTAGACCTAATAATGACAACCTTAATTAAACAGTACAGCACTGCTCCACTCCAAAGTGTGAATTTTGCGGGCCTTTTGTTGATATTGACTTCAGACCTTGGTTGTAGCAATGTGCCCCCCTGGAATATAATCACAAGGGAACAACCTCATGCACTTCCAGCAACTGGACAATGTCCTCATGAGGTAATAAACAGCATAGCTGAATCAAGATAGCCTTGTAGTCCACTGTCAACAGGTTAAAAAAAAGCTATCATTCTACAAAAACTATCCTTCCAGTCCTGAATGGAAGCCTGTAAAGAGGCACATGCAGCCTCTATGTCAGGAAAAGCAGCATTTATACTCATTTTTTGGCATGTAGTAAAGATCTGTGGTAGCCAGTTGAAACAGGGGAGGTTCCGTAATTAGGATTCTGAACCAAAGACCTTCTCTTGTTGCACTACAGACAAAGCTTGAGCCACTAACCACTCATCCCTCATCTCAAGGTCACATTTGGACTTTACCATGATGGTAGTTTCTCTTGGTTTCTGTCTAACTCCCACTGGACACACAATTTCTTGCAGAGGAGGTAAGGTCATTCCATGGTAAGGTGAAAGACATACCACCCCCCACCCTTTCCATATCTTTGTCATTCTGTGTCTGGTACAAACAAGAAGCATTAACAAGTCTTTGTAGGTGACTCCACATCAATCAGCTCACAAAGGTTATGTTTGTTTCCTTAAGTAGTCATGTAACATCTAGTTCCCAGCAGAATTCATGCCTAATACCACTGAGATTTCTCAAGAGTTGGATGTTTAATTCACCACAATGCCAATATGCTAAATATTCTGAATACATACTTATAGGGTCTTGCGGGAGTCTGGCATCATGACCCATATTTGGGTCACCTGTAAAAAAATTCTCCATTTTGGGGTAAATATTATACTTGTTTGATAAATTGGTGGAAGATAAGATCTCAAATTACAGTGCTGTCCATGTTGCCAGGCTCTTATAAAAAAATGAAAGTTAAGTAGACACTTTATCACAGCAGCTCGTTCTGTGATAGCCAGGCGTTGGTGCCAGGCAGAGACTCCATCGATGGCTGAATGGGCTTGTGAGTTTGACAGAATCGAGCTCATGGAGCGTGTGATTGCATAGGATGAGGATAAATCTGACTTACACAAACCTATGTGGACAGTATGGTCTAATTTCAGATATTCTTCTACTAATGTCTGAGGTCTCAATCTTGTCTGGGATCTCCCAATAGTATCCCCTTCTTCTCCTCTCTCTCTTTTCTTTCTCCTGTTTCTCCTCCTCTTTTTATTTTTATTATAATGTATACCATTTTTTCTATACAAGTTAATCATAAGCTGACAACATTGTGTTGCCTGATAACCCAGGTATCATGCCCCCCCCCCCCCCCTTTTTTCTCCCTCCCTTACATCTGCAGTGTAGACCAGTGAAGTTTATTTTATCCAGTTACGATGGGGTATATGTTGTACTTCAAATTAATGTTTAAAAGCTAAAACTTAAGTTAACTGGACCTAATAATGACAACCTTTTTTAAACAGTTCGGCACTGCTCCACTCCAAAGTGTGGATTTTGGGGGCCTTTTGTTGATATTGACTTCCAACCTTGGTTGTAGCAATATGCCCCCCACAAGGGAACAACCTCATGCACTTCCAGCAACTGGTCAATGTCCTCAATGTCCTCATGAGGCATGTGGCTTCTGATAATCTGTAGGCATGAACATTATTCTTGGAATCTGGTTTTGGTAACCACTGTTTAAAACTGAAAAAAAACTTCTGTCCTACATAGCTTGTAGCTCACCATAATATGGCTGTCCGAATTTGGATACATTTGTTCAGTTACGACTTGTACTTATATTGCAAACCACCGGGTCAATACAGGAATCAATACAGGTACAGGAACAGAACACAGAGTAAAGTTGCAGACCAGACAGCATTGCACTAGTGCAGCTGCTGCCCTTTTATACACCGTTTTGGCGCCAGTGCATAAACGGCTACTGTGCGCACATAGGTGTTCGCGTTTGGTGAATATTCGTGCACATGCGCCCACAGGACCACGCATGCACATCTGCCCACTACTGGAATTTCCCTGACAAGATATATGTGCCTAGGTCAAATTTCATTAATAAGGTTTACATCCACTTTAAAGTGTATGTTAAGCCTAAAAATGAAAAAAATATTTTTTTTTATTTGTTCTCTTTTGGTCTGTTAAATATACAATTGAAAGAGCTTTGTTATATCTGTTCCATAAATGCAAAAAAATACCCATTGATCTTGCCAGGAATCCAGTGCTGTGAGATTTAATTAATTTGATATTGATTTCTTTTTAACCCCCCCAACAACTATCACATCCTATGCTATCTCCATATCCTGCACATTAACCCACTTACCTCCATCCTCCCACTGTATGTGACCTGGACATAAATCTCTTCACCCCCTCCTCCCTCTGTGAATAACCTATACATTATTAACGTGCGGTATTCAGTGCATAATTATCAAGCTGAAGTGAAACAAGTACCACCATTCAGCACAGCAGGGGGCTGGGTGAGTCCATTCAATTTTACTAGCACTGACTGCTCATTAATTACATGCAATGATCAGGCTGTGGGATGTATCTGCTGGTATAAAGGTTGCCTACTATCAGCCGCCAGCTCTATCACACAGCCCCGCAGTGCTGAGTGGTCATTAACGTTTATGAACAGTTAGAGCTGTGGGGCTGTGTGGTAGACCTGCCAACTGCTTGTAAACACTGTGACGTAGATACATCTCACAACCTCCAGTTCTGACTGATCTTTTGAGGCCTTTTCACACCAGATGCTTTGGGGTACACTGGCCATTATTTCCGGCACTGCCTCAACACAGAGACAAAGCAAAGTGCCTTGTTTTTCATAATGTCAGCTTCACCACAGCGCTGTGGTGTGAGCTAAAAAAAGCAGTACATTTTTCAGAGCAGCAGGTTGCAATGTGAACCATCACAATGCCACTGCAGTGAAAAGAACTCTGTTGAAATGGCACTTGTGTCATTTCAATAATATTGCTTGAATAAAAAATTGGCAATCAACATTGTGTGATCAGCACGACTTACTGGAGTGTACATGTACTTACTATTATAAATGAAGAGACAGCACTGTTGGGGCTGTGTGATAGGCCTGAGAGAGGGGTGGGGGCTCAATGCTGTGCTGTAAATCCCTCAAAGGAATGACCATAAATTGGGCTTCATACAGGGGTGGAGCTACAGCACAACAATGGCAGAATAACAAATTCATTTTATTTATGAACCACTGCATGGCTGTTAACATGACCAAGTGCTATGCACACTGGGTCCTGTGGGGGATTTATAGCTGACATTTAGCCACATCACTTACCTGTAATGAAGAATGTTTAGCAGGCAGCTGGATCTTCGAGAAATCTTTACCGCTGGCCTGCCCTGTCCCATGTCTGTCTCTGGACTTCCGGTGCTACAACGGTTAACATCTTCAGGTCCTCAAGCAGAAGAGCACCACAAATGGTCCGATGGGAACACATCAACTCCTTTCTTCCCCTCCACTGAAAAAAGTTCTTTCACTGATTACACCTGTAGCACCATCTGTGAATGGGGGAGAGAATATTGTGATTGATCAGACTCTCCTCTATTCACAGATCATGTCATCAATGAAAGAACTTTTCTCAATAGAGGAGGCAGAAGCAGGTGTCCCTGTCAGATCATCTTTATTGCTGTTCTGCCTGGAAGACAGGAAGAGGACAGGGCAATCCTGCAATGAAGATTTCTCCAGAATGCATCTGTCTTCACAAAAAGGGACATACTTAATTTCAGGTAAGTGACTAAAGCTATGGAGATTTTTTTAGCTACACTTCAACTTGAAACCTGTAATGGTACTTCTTCTTTACATCCCTACACTGATTGAAGTACAGACTGGTTGCATGGATAGTAAAAAGTGGGCAAATTTTCAATGACGCCTGTGACAGTGCTAGGCCCTGCCACTGGGTGAGTATAAGCAGAAGACACACATAATTTGCACTAATTCAGAGTGTGGGGCTCCAAAGTAATGTCTCTGAGTAGAAAAAAGCTGGGTATTCCGTTTTCTCTGGATTTTGTAATCCCGGATCAGGGTCTGGAGCTTGAAGGCTTTAAAGTGTCTTGGGTGGGATGAAGCATTCAATCCTGTGTTCAGGTCTTATTAGAGAACTGCAGGCTGTGTGAATATACAGGTGTGCACACTCATTATAAGGAAGGCTTGTCCATAGCTCGGTGCTCCAGCCAGGATTTAGGTGTGCCCTGTCAGGAGGCAGTTGTGTGCTCCCATTTGAAGAAAGAAGAAGTGATCTACTCAAGAGACAGTACTTCTTGTTGGAGGTAATCCTTATTGAGAGGACTGAAGAATTTCAGGATAGCTAAGCACGTCTGGGTTACTGAGAAAGCTGAGGAGACTAGGCAAGTCCAGGGGACTGAGGGAGTCTGTGAGCCTTGGTGTAGTAAGAGAGCTCAGGCTGTCAGGAGAACCCTTACTGAGAGGCCAGAAAGTGGGCCTGTGCTTCAGGGAGCTGCATGTTTACACTGACCAGGCTCACACCTGGAGTTATAGTAGCTGCAGGGAGCAGCAAGCGAACCCTATTGTGTCATGGACTGAGGGTCTGCAACCAGGGCTGCTGTTAGAAACCAAGAGGCCCCATAAAGCCAACCTAACAGGGCCCCTCCAAATAAACAGATTGCTCATTGTGTTCATTCAGGAAAGGAAGTGGCTGGTCTGGCCTTGGTCCCATACAGGAGGATCGGCGGTAACCCCTTATCCATGGCCCTGTCTGCAACTAAAGGCTGACAGCCAGGAGAGACGGTCTGGGGGACCATTCCAAAGCCAAAAGCCAAGGTTCAGGGCGTAAGCATTGGTGCTGTTGACAAGAGAGTGAGGTGGCTTAGCATTTTCTGTTCCTGTTCCTGCTTTGTGAAGCTGACACTCCTTCATTGGAAACTTGTTGTAAGGACTTTTTCCTTTTTCCAAAAAAAGTGCGCTTAACCACAGTTTGAACCGTCACGACTCACTGAAAACACTTAACACCGCTGAGCTAAACATCCCCCATATCACACCCTACATAATCTATTTAACCAAAATGTTTCACTGTATCCTTTTTTAAATGTTTCTATATAATAAATAATACATATTAATAATAATAAAAAATTAGTAAGGGCGAGTTAGATAATACACATTTTATTGCTGCTGAAACTGTTGTATCTGTTTTGTGTGATGTTTTTTTTTTTCTGCGGCTTAACAGCTTATGTGAGTTGCTGAAGATTAATAGTGAGCAGCAAAAATAACTTTAGACATGACATTTACAGTGGCTCGTGGGGACAACACTTGCATCAGTATATCATATTAGCAATGCCATCTAAAGAGGCTAATTGCCATCATTGGTTATGTAATCATGTGACGTTACATTTGTATAGCATTGCGCAAAATACCCCATGTCCTGTGATTAATAGGTTTTGAGTGAAAGCGTAAACCTGGTTTACAACATGTACTTGTCTTCTGTATTTTCTCATTGCAAACTGTTTATTCTTCATTAGTATAGTGCATTGATGTTTATTATTTCTACTGTAAGGCATTAAAGTAAACTTTTGGACTGGAAAATATTATTCACATGAATCTTTTACAGATCTTAAGCAATGGAAAAAAGATGTGTGCATTCTATTAATATGGGATGGAACATTGTAATCCTATTTTTTAAAAACAAATTAAGAGTGAAGTCAAGTAGTTTGTTTGTCACTGTCATGTGACTTGTGGTGTTCCTCGCAGGACGGGAAGGATGCTCTGTAGTATGTGCTGGGTGCCATGATAATGAGATTTAACTCTAGCTACTCTGCATGGGGTAACATGGGGAGGAGTGATGTATATAATTATCAGATCAGTAGGATGTTGAGTGGGGTCAGTTACTGGGGGCCACCAGTTTGAAATAGCTGTAAATGTATCCTCAGTGACTAGAGACATGCTACAGATGAGTGTTATGCCCTGCACACACGGTCGGATTTTCTGATGGAAAATGTGTGATAGGACCTGGTTGTCGGAAATTCCGACCGTGTGTAGGCTCCATCACACATTTTCCATCGGATTTTCCGACACACAAAGTTTGAGAGCAGGATATAAAATTTTCTGACAACAAAATCCGTTGTCGGAAATTCCGATCGTGTGTACACAAATCCAACGGACAAAGTGCCACGCATGCTCAGAATAAATAAAGAGATGAAAGCTATTGGCCACTGCCCCGTTTATAGTCCCGACGTACGTGTTTTACGTCACCACGTTCAGAACGATCGGATTTTCCGACAACTTTGTGTGACCGTGTGTATGCAAGACAAGTTTGAGCCAACATCCGTCGCAAAAAATCCTAGGATTTTGTTGTCGGAATGTCCGAACAAAGTCCGACCGTGTGTACGGGGCATAAGGCCTCATGCACACTGGACATTATAAAAACGCCAGTAGCTTTAGCTGTAAAATGCCACATTAAAAAAGCAAGTTTTGCTGTGTTTTGTAGCGTTTTTTTTAGTGTTTGCATTTGTTAGTGTTTTTTTTACAAAGCTATACTCCCACAAATGCTAATGGCTCAAAACCGGTCATTAGTTCTGGGGTTTTTTTCAGCCAGAAAGCGTCCCTGCCAAAAAACGCTGATAAAAGCCTATGTGTCCATGGACACATAGGATAACATGCTGGGGAGTTTACTGACTGCAGCAAAAACTGCCTGAAGCCAAAAACAGCAGCTGTAAAAACGTCCAGTGTGCATGAGGCCTAATAATCAGCACCATACTGATTAGCAGGGATTTGGCTTTTTTAAATAATCAGAAGAACAAGAGATAAAAAAATGTCTGAATTTTATGGTACCATAACAATATGGATAACTGGGGGAGTTGAGAAGGATCTGGGTTTTTTGGTAGATCATAGACTTGATATTAGCATGCATGCTGCAGTTTCCAAAGCTAGCAAAATACTTCCTTGTATCAAATGAGGTAGACTCCAGCGAGAGGAACATCATTTTGTGCCCCTGTAGACCATTAGTAAGACTTTCTGGAATATGCAGTTCAGTTTTGAGCACCAGTTCATAAAAAGGATATTGGACAGTGGTGGCCACTCCATAAAAGGCGCAAGGGATGCCCCCCCCCCCCCCCCCCATCCATGCGCCCGGCCCTAATCTGCATGCAGGGCGCCGGACGCATGGATTCCAATGGATTTTTTTTTTTTTTTTTTTTGAGGCCGAGGCTCTAATTGGCTTCAAAAAAAGGTGGTCTCATCCCAGTGTGTGACAATAGCGAATTAATATTCGCTATAGTCATCCTGCTTCTCCTCCCAGCCAATCAGGAAGCCAGAGGAGCGCAATTGGCCGAGAGGAGAAGCAATCGTATTGACCGGTACCAGAGGTGGGAAGGATGTACGGGGAGATCCAGAAGGAAAGATGGCCGCTGTCATCAGAGCATCAAAGCGATCTCTCTACTCTGCATCACTGCCCGACTGTGTGAGTACCACCCACTGGCGGGGGGGGGGTCGGGTGGTCTGATTGCCACTGCACGCGGGGGGGGGGGTTCGGTGGTTTGTTTGTTTGTTTGCCACCCACCCTTTCCCCGGCCCCGCCACTGATATTGGAAAACTGGAGAAAGTGCAGAGAAGAGCAACCAAACTGATAAGAGGCATGGAGGAGCTCAGCTATGAGGAAAGATTAGAGGAACTGAATTTATTTTCTCTTGAGAAGATGAGATTAAGGGGGGACACGATCAACATGCATAGGTGGTCCATACAATGAACTTGGTTGAACGTGAACTTTTCACACTTCCAAGGCTGACAGCGCAGAACAGCAGCGATGCGGGGGGTCGGAGAGAGATGATGTCATCTCTCTGCTCCCCGCCATATCTCTAACATTGAGGCTGATAGGGCGGAAGAGCAGTGATGCAGGGGGCGAGGAGAGATGTCACCTTCCATGTTGCCTGCCCACTCGCTTATCTCTTCCACCCGGCGCTCATATGCCGGCCGCCCGGCTGTCTCATGCCAGCCGCCAGGCTCTCTCATGCCACCCGCCCACACCCGGGACCCGGCTGCAGAAAGGCCACCGCCTGGTAGTGGGCCGTGGCCCAGGGGTTGAGGACCCCTGCTTTATAGGGTTTCTTTATAGATCACTTTTATCGGTGGTGGGAGAGGGCCCCCCCTCCCGCCGCTCTCCGATGCCCTCTGTGGGTAGTGGTGGAGGCGATCAGGTCCTGTGTCCTGTGGCAGGGCGGAAGTGACACAAAACGACGGCAGAAGTTTGTTTGTTTCCCACCCCTTCCCCGGGTGGTTCACCAGCCGCCACTGATATTGGAAAACTGGAGAAAGTGCAGAGAAGAGCAACCAAACTGATAAGAGGCATGGAGGAGCTCAGCTACGAAGAAAGATTAGAGGAACTAAATTTATTCTCTCTTGAGAAGATGAGATTAAGGGGGGATACGATCAACATGTATAGATACATAGGTGGTCCATACAATGAACTTTGTTGAACTTGAACTTTTTTTTTTTTTTAACTTTTTAAAAAAAAGAGCTGAATGCATTTCTAAATACATTAGCATTAGCTATAACTGAATATTAACATTTCTAGGTAATAACACCAGGGATAGTTGATCCAGGGAATGTCTGATTGCCTAATGGGGTATCAGGAAGGTTTTTATCCCCCCCACTGGAACAATCTGGACCATGCTTTATAGGGTTTTTGCCTTCCTGTTGATCAACTGTGGGTAAAGGATTGTGTATATGGATGTTTTCTATTTGGTAGTTTTTTTCTATTAGTTGAACTAGGTGGACTTGTTTCTTTTTTTTTTTTCAACCAAACTATGTAACGTCTTTACATGTCCTACCTTATTATTGAATTTGGGACCTTTGCTGACCATGGTGGATATGGTATCCTCTGTTAAAATCTGCCATTGGACAAGCATATAGATAAACCTACATAGCGGACAGCGAATAGGCTACGCACATGAAAATTACAAGACCTTTCACACCAATTGTTGTTCTGACTTATTGGATCTCAGATATTACAGATTCATATCTACTGTACAAGCTGACTAGAGACCTTAAGCATTACATTGCCTCAGATGGGTCCAACTCTCTATCTAATGCCCTGCACTTCGTGCTGCAAGGGGTCATGGATTTCATTTGTGGAGCATTTGGACAACAAAAGCATCTCTATACATTTCAGATACCGCCGATGCTCTCCTGATGAAGCAGGTTATGTTATACAAATATATTCATGTCTCTGCTTGTGTGTGGTAATATATATATACAGTATACACAGGGAAAACTGTCTGGATTGTGGAGGTATAGCATATATAGCTGGTCAGTGGTAGAAAAGGAAAACTGTCTTGCATTTTTGATAATAAACTGTATAACCACTTACGGACCGCCCGCCGTTGTTTTGCGTCACTACTTTGAAGAAGAATATCGTTGTTATGGCAGCAGCTAGCTGCCATAACCCCAGTATCCTCTTCTTCAGCGGGTGGTCTGCTTTCAGATAAAAGTGGTCTTTTTGGTGGATTTGCCGCAAGATCACTTTTATCGGCGGTGGGAGAGGGCCCCCCCCTCCCACCGCGCTCCGGTGCCCTCTGTGGGTAGTGGCGGAGGCGATCAGGTCCTGTGTCCTGTTGCAGGGCGGAAGTGACATAGCTCTTAAAGGGACATTTTTTTGTTCAAAGTCATTTAATTTATTTTTATTTTTTTATTGCATTTTAGTGTAAATATGAGATCTGAGGTCTTTTTGACCCCAGATCTCATATTTGAGAGATCCTGTCATGCTTTTTTTTCTATTACAAGGGATGTTTACATTCCTTGTAATAGGAATAAAAGTGACACATTTTTTTTTTTAAAAAGAACAGTGCAAAAATAAAAAATAAAAGGTAAAATAACTCAAATCATGCAACCTGCAGAATTTTTTAAACGTCGCCTATGGAGATTTTTAAGGGTAAATTTTGAAGTGTGACATGTTGGGTATCAATTTACTCAGGGTAACATTATCTTTCACAATATAAAAAAAATGGGCTTACTTTACTGTTGTCTTATTTTTTAATTAAAAAAAAGTGTATTTTTTCCAAAGTGCGCTTGTAAGACCGCTGCGCAAATACAGTGTGACAGAAAGTATTGAAATGACCGCCATTTTATTCTCTAAGGTGTTGGAAAAACATATATATAATGTTTAGGGGGTTCTAAGTAATTTTCGAGCAAAAAAAAATGTTTTTAACTTGTAAACACCAAATCTCAGAAAGAGGCTTTGTCCTTAAGTGGATAATGAAATGTAATAGATAAATGGTGTAGGGCATAAATAAACTACAAGTTGTCAATATGTGATGAAAAATGACAAATAAGAAGACTCCTCTATGTTAAGACTCCCAAGACAGACAGTACACACTGGAATCCGTTGTGCAAATGAGCCCTCCACCGACACTTATGCCGCGTACACACGATCGGACTTTACGGCATACTTGGTCCGGCGATCTTTTCGACGGACATTGTATGCTAGGTGCGCCGGACTTAAAAACGGACGGACTTGGGCACACAAGATCACTCCAAAAGTCCGATGGTTTTGAACACGGTGACGTACAGCACGTACGACGGGACTAGAAAAAGGAAGTTTAAGCCCCACTACTCCACCCTTTGGGCTCCTTATGCTAATCTCGTGTTTATCTTGTGTTAGTAGAAGTTTGGTTAGAGACGATTCGCGCTTTTCACACTTCAGCTTATTTCGATCATTTTCTGTGGTTCAGTTTGTGCTTGTGAGGTTTGTATCTGCTTTTCAGTGCATGTTGGTCAGTTCGTAACCTGCCTAGCAGGCCGTTCTGGTCCGCTCGTTCCTGATTTTCAGGTCGCTCTTCATAGGCCTTGCTGTTCTTCAGTGCGTTTGTTCTAACTTTGTTTGTTTGACCAGCCGACCGTTCTGAAGACACGTTGCGTGGACGTACTCGTTCTCGAGTTCGTGCTGCGTGGGGACTTGGTGTTGGGGTTAATACTTTGACCCGAGTCCAGTCCATGAACAGGGCGAGGAGAGTACATGGATGAAGAATTGGTTGCGCCAGCATGACCAATTCTTGCACATGCCTTTGCTCCGTGAGATCCGTGAGAATAATCCTGAGGATTTCAGGAATTTTCTCAGGATGACGGACCCCGTTTTTGAACGTCTGCTAGCTATGCTGACCCCCTATATCAGCAGGCAGGATACCTGCATGAGGCAAGCCATCACTGCGGAGCAGAGGCTAGTTGCCACTTTACGTTACTTGGCGACTGGGAGAAGTCTTCAGGACTTTAAGTTCTCAACAGGCATCTCCCCCCAGGCTCTGGGGAACATAATCCCAGAGACCTGTTCTGCTATTATTCAGGTCCTGCAGAAGGACTATATGACGGTAAGTTTTTTCCTTTAACATTACATGATATGTATGTAATGTTTGCTAATGCATTGTCTAAATGTCCTCGTTACCTAATTACCATGCTTTGAATATGCTGGGAATGTCCCCTTTATCTTCATGCATGCCTGTTTTTTTTACCTTCATTTTTGTGCCTACATGCATATTTACCTTCAATAACCTCCCCACCATGCAATCCTGGGTCCATTTATACCTCTAGCCTATAGTCCTTTGAACAATGTATATTGTCAGCTCCATTGTACTGTTTTACCCTCCCCTACCCCCTCAAATGTTTGCATCTGTCAGGTGTGTTCTTGTCCCCAATTAGTAACCCTCCCCCACCCCCTAAAATGTTTGCAACTGTCAGGTGTGTTCTTGTCCCCAATTAGTACCCCTCCCCCACCCCCTCAAATGTTTGCAACTGTCAGGTGTGTTTTTGGCCCCAATTAGTACCCCTCCCCCACATACAAATTGATCAATGGTCCATCAGAGGGGGTGAGTAATCTTATAAGTGGGCCTTATTTTTTTTTTCAGCTAAAAAAATAACACATATTAATAATGTTCAACAGCTGCTGTTCAAGAATGTTTTTGTGTAATCTGATATCCAAGTTATGTTTAAAAGTACTTATATTTTTTTTCTTGTTTGACTCCACAGTTTCCTTCAAACACACAGGAATGGCAGACTGTGGCCTCCCAGTTTCGCTGACCGTTGGGGACTTTCCCAACTGTGACGGCGCGATTGATGGGAAGCATGTCCGCATTGTGCCACCACCCCATTCGGGGTCTTATTTCTACAACTATAAGGGGTTCCATAGTGTAGTTTTGATGGCGGTGGTCTCGGCACAATTGGAATTTATGTTTGTGGACGTGGGGAAGAACGGCTGGATGTCTGACGGAGGAGTTTTTGCACAGACCAAGCTGTGCCAGCGTCTCCAGACTGGTGACCTGGGATTGCCACCTGATGACCAGAATGTGGATGGACTCCCCTCAGTTTTCATCGCTGATGAAGCATTTGCTCTCGGCGAGCACTTGATGAGGCCGTTCCCCCAAAGGACACTCACCCCTGAGAGGAGGGTATTTAATTACTGGCTGGCCAGAGCAAGAAGAGTTGTGGAGAATGCTTTTGGGATTCTGGCCAGCTGGTTCCGTTTGTTCCTCTCCGCAATAAATCTAGCAGAATACAAAATCAATTATGTGATCTTTGCTTGCTGCATTCTGCATAATTTCTTGAGACGTCATTCTTTGACATATATAACTTCGGTTGGGCCTGAGGCCGGACTTGGTGTTGATGTACCAATCACAGGCCTGGAAAGTGGCCGTATTGGCTTGGCCCCCCAAACCGCCCGTGAAGTGCGTGACAGATATGTCAATTATTTTAATGGTCGGGGGGCCATTGCAATGCAACAAGATCTATAAGATTTTTGGAAAAAATCTGTAAAATAACATGTAAAAATAACAAAATTGCAGATGCTCACAATTTCTCGTGAAAAAAGGTTCAAGTCAACATGTGCTATCTCTCATCATGGGGGAGCAATGGACGTTTTTTGTGTGTGCAATCCCTTTGTTCCTCTCACAAACTAACATTATTCTGATAACGGGGTTGCAAACACAAAACAAGTACATTGATATCCCCTGATGGAAGATAGCACATGATGACACACCGTGTACATCTGCAAAATTTTTACATTATAGTATTTGGCAAGTTAAAACATTTTATAACAATAAAACTTGACAATGAAATGAAGAACATGATTGATGTTTTTAGGCAAAAAGTTATTAGATTCTGCCCAAAACATCAATCATGTTCTTCATTTCCTGTTGCATGCTGTCCAGCCGATTTCTCATGCTGTCAATTTGGTCACGCATTCTATCAATTTGGCCATTCCACACCATTATCTGGCCAATGAGTCTTTGTGCACTGTCTGTGCTAACTGGCTCCGCCGCTTGGCCTTCCACAACCAGAACATCACCTAAAATTTGTGGAAAAAAAATTATTGTAAAATATGCACGCCTAAATAGATGAAATTAAGCTGGGGTGTCAGTCACTCACTTGGTGGGGTGGAAATATCGCACACTTCCTCCACCTCTCCTTCCTCCAGCTCGTCGGGTGGGCGTGGTCTTGGGCTGGGGCTTGGGGTAATGTCAGCTTCAGGCTGGTGACTTGGGGGGGTCCTGGGATCCTTGGACTGTTGTCTGAGTCTTTTCTCCCCTATGATAATTAAACAAAAGGTATAGTTAAAACACAGTGATATTTCAGTCTTGAAAAAGGAATATGAAATGTTCGTTAGAAGTTGTGGACAACAGTCGTTTTTTGGCACCATAAATTTTGAAGACAGGATTAAAATTCACTATGCCCAAAAATGCCAAACAATACACATTTTCATGCAAGTTTCACAGATGCAGAGACCTCAAGTATCCCCTAGAGCCCCTATGTGTATTACCCCCCAAAATTTTCTCGGTGTCACATAGTACACTAGTGCTTGTGAGTCCAGATGTGGAAACAGCTGCTGTGTCCTGTCCTTACATTACACTGAATCATTATTGAAGAAGCATTATATTTTCAAACACATCTACACAACATCACCACATTTTTGGAATACGACAAATTATCAAGACCTAAATGTATGTCAAAACCCTGTACCATCGTATTTCTTAGTATCATATGTTTTTTCAAAAGAACGGTCTTTACGAACGATGCTGTATAAACGAAAAGCATATGGATCAGCATGCAAGTTAAGTATCTCATTAGGAACACACAAGTACTTACTTTTTTTAAGCAGCTTCTTTATTCGCCAATATTGTTCAGGCTCCCTACTTTTGAGGTCAGACCACCGCTTCCTCAATTGTTCTTTAGCCCGTTTAGTGCCAAATTTTTGTTCAAGAGCGGTGACAACTGAGGACATTATTTTGTCCTTCCGCATATTGGGTCGGGTGTACGGTCCTTTTTTGCCATCGTAGTCCTCCCTTCTCAATATGGACACCATCTCCACCATCTCTTTAAAGGCCATGTTGGTGGCCTTATATCTCCTCTTGGATCTGGATGGTTGTGGCTCCGGGCTTTCCTCCGCGCTACTTGCAGATAATCTCTCCTCCATCTTTCTCTATATCCTGCCACTGCGCAATGAAGAGTGAAGGGGCGGGGACAAATCCTACTAAAGAACGTCAGGGGCGGGCGACGCAGGCATAGCAAGACACATGCGCAGTGTATATAAAGCTATTACGCTGGCCTACGTATGTCCGAGCGGAAGTAGCGAGCGTCAGAAACGAAGGTAAGATTAAACGTGGTTGTGTGTTTGGTGAATGTGTTTGGTGTGTGTGTGTGTGTACCCTAGATTGAGCCAAATATAATACTGGGAGTTTGGACTGACATCACAGTTTTTATCTTGTGTCTTGTCTTTCAGCAAAAATGAATCCTTTTAAGGAGGAAGAATTTTTGACACATTTTCTTGATTTGTATCAACAAAACAGAAATCTGTGGGAGGTCAAGCACCCATTGTATTTTAATAGAGATGTAAGGAAGGCAACACTGGGCACACTTTTGGAATTTGTGAAGACTCGAGTCAACCAGGCAGACCTTAAGTTTGTGGACAATAAAATTGGTATCTTGCGCAACATGTACAGGCGGGAACACAAGAAGATCCAGGAGTCGTGCAGATCCGGAGCAGTAGCAGACCAGGTTTATGTCCCCAAGCTATGGTACTACCAAAAAATGCGATTTCTGGATGACCAGACAGAAGCAAGGCAATCACTTTCGACCCTTCCCTCCACCCTTCCCTCTACCCTTCCCTCCAGCCTTCCCTCCACCTCCACCCTTCCCTCTAGCCTTCCCTCCACCTCCACCCTTCCCTCCACCCCAGCTGAGGAGTCCCAAGAAGAACTGGGCCCTTTCATCCTTGATGAAGTGGATGCGCCCAGCTTCAGCCAGGTATACTTTTTTGGTGAATTTGGGATTGTGTAAATATTAATGATGTAAACCTAAAAATTTTTGAAGTGTTTCACCAAAAATGACTTCATCACAATTATTAATATGTAGACATATCACTAGACAGTAGTGGGCAAAAATATACTTAAAATATTGGTGAGCAGCTAGAATAATGGTGGGGTCAAAAAGATAGCCTTTACTATTTGTTTATAATTATATTTGCAAGTCATGAGCTGAAAATTGTGTGTTATTGCGTAAGCAAAAATTACAACTACCGGTATGTCCCTTTTTTTGACCCAGGATGAGCTCAGCCAGGAGGAGTCCATGCCCAGAGGTATAGAGGAGGAGGCCTTGCCCAGTGGGAGAGAGGAGGAGGCCGTGGCTGGACCCAGTAGAAGCCTAACGGAGTGTCAGGTGCCTCCCCTTCGCATTACCACCAAAAGGCCCAGAAAGATAACCCAAACAGAGGAGGAATCACTAACTCTCATTCGCGAAGCCAGCCAAATCCTCAGCACACCACCCAATGCGGAAGAGGCGTATGGAACCTATATGGCCACCAGATTGCTGGAACTAGAAAAGGGGCAACGCCTCCTCTGTGAGGGTCTGATTTTTCAAGCGTATCAGAAGGGCTTGAGAGGGGAGCTTACTGCAAAAACATATATAGCAGATGAAGCCACTCCTCCTGCTACTCCTCCTCCTCCTGCCCCAAGTACACCACCAGAGGAACAGCCTCCAAGGAAGGCTGCAGCGAAGCGTGGGGGGAAGGCTGCAGGGCAGCGTGCAGGGAAGGCTCCACGGAAGAGTCGAAAGGGATTGTCTGGCTTCTGTCTGGTCTAACTTCTGACTGTGCTCCCTGTGCTCCCTAGTCGCAAGATACCAATTTTATTGTCCTCTAACTTGATGTGTGTACTGGGGGACAAAAGGCTTCACACATTCCAAAAGTGTCTCCAGTGTTGCCTTCCTCATTTCTGTTTTGAGCAAAATAAATGGATATTTTCGTTACCTTACATTATTGACTATGTGTTTTGATTCAAAAAGGACATTTGGTTTGTGAGTAGGCAGGTACAGGTCAAAAAGACTATATGTGGGTTATTGACAAAAGGCTAAATCATTTTGCAATTCAAGTGCAAAGTGCTATTGCAAAGTGCACTTGATAAATTGCACTGCAAGTGCACTTGTTGGAAGTGCAGTCGCTGTAAATCTGAGGGCAAGCTCTGAAATGAGGGGAAGCTCTGCTGATTTTATCATACACTCATGTGCAAGAGAATTTTTTTTTTGGGGGGGGGTTCCTTGCATGTGCCCCTCGGATCCACAGCGAATGCACCTCCAAATGCTGTTTCAGGGCAATTCCAAGTACAATTTGCACTTGTAGTGAAAAATGATTTTGCCTTTTTAAAATAACCCCCCGATGTCTAATTAACAAGGGACACCAACCTCATTAAGGTACATTAAAACAATAAAAATTATTAAGGTTATTGTTGTAACTTGAAACTCAAAATCCCCAAAAAAATAAATAAATAAAAAAAAAAAAATTTGTATAATTTAGCACACATTGAAAAATCTATATTGTTGAAATCTGTAAAAAATAAAGATGAGTCCAAAAAAAAATTGCTACTTTATAGTTCTGGAGATCTGGCTTTTAAAAAATATCATATTAGTCATGGCATGAGGATAAATCATGAAGAAAGTACTTTGTGAGAACTCTGTGTGAATATAAGCAGCAAAACAACTTCCTTCTTCTCGCATTATAAAGAAAAAAAAAGAATGCGCTGTATTAAAAGATCACAGAAGAGGAATGTGCTAGCTTCAATACGAAGGCTAGTTTTACCAGACCGAGCGCTTCCGTCTTGTACTTGCTTCAGAGTATGATTCAGTTTGGGTCCGTCGTACTAGCACACAGACAAACGGTTTGTACGCTAGAAAGCAGAGTACATGTTTCAAATCTAAGTCCATCAAACTTTTGAGAAAACAAAGTCCGCTGGAGCCCACACACGATCGACTTGTCCGACGAAATCTGGTACGCCGGACCAAGTATGCCGTAAAGTCCGATCGTGTGTACGCGGCATTATAGTGCTTCGCTCACCTCAATATGTTGACCCCTGTAGTCACAGATAAGTAAAAATAAACAGTTCTCCCACTCAGGGAGATGAAACCAGTGGCTAATGCCCTTTCACAGGGTCTTTCAAAAGGTGTCACAGGGTCTTTCAAAAGGGTATCCATCATCCTGGGATCATGAAACATTAACAGCTTCAGATCCGGGCCATTGCCAAATGACGGCAACAGCGCGGATCGCGCGGTGATCAGCGAGTCTATGAGACTCGCTTGATCACAGATCAGAGTAAGGGGTTGGTCCCGACCCCTTACCACATGATCAGCTGTCAGCCAATGACAGCTGATCATGTGATGTAAACAGAGCCGGTAATCGGCTATTTTTCCTCCTCGCGCTGACAGCGCGAGGAGGAAAAAAAAAACCCGATCACCGGCGGCCGTGATCGGGACATCAGTCCCGATCACGGCGATCTTCTAACACAAGGCAATAGGCAGCAGTGCTGCCTACCAGTGCCCACCAGCGTCACCCATCAGTGCCCACAGTGCCAACAATCAGCGCCACCCATCAGTGCCCACAGTGCTACCCATCAGTGCCCACAGTGCCACCCATCAGTGGCCACAGTGCCACCCATCAGTACCACCCATCAGTGCCACCCATCAGCACCCACATCAGTGCCACCCATCAGCACCCACATCAGTGCAGCCTATCAGTGCCCATCAGTGTCACCTACCAGTGCCCATAAGTGCCCATCAGTGCCACCCATCAGTGCCCCCCCATCCGTGGTACCTATCCGTGCCACCCATCCGTGCCACCCATTCATGCCACCCATCCGTGCCACCCATCCGTGCCACCCATCCGTGCCACCCATCCGTGCCACCCATCTGTGCTACCCATCCGTGCCACCCATCCGTGGCCATCAGTGCCGCCTTATCTGTCCCCATCAGTGCCGCCTTATCTGTCCCCATCAGTGCCGCCTTAACTGTGCCCATCAGTGCTGCCTTAACTGTGCCCATCAGTGCCGCCTTATCTGTGCCTATCCGTGCCCATCAGTGCAGCCTATCAGTGCCCACCAGTGCTGCCTCATCAGCGCATATCAATGAAGGAGAAAAATTACCTGTTTGCAAAATTTTATAACAAACTATTAAACATGATTTTTTTTTTTCAAAAATGTCCATCTTTTTTTGTTTGTTTAGCAAAAAATAAAAATCCCAGATGTGATCAAATACCACCAAAAGAAAGCTCTATTTGTGGGAAAAAAATGATAAAAATTTCTTTTGGGTACAGTGTTGTATGACCGCGCAATTGTCATTCAAAGTGCGACAGTGCTGAAAGCTCAAAATTGGTCTGGGCAGGAGGGGGGTTGAAGTGCCCAGTAAGCAAGTGGTTAAAAACACAAAATCTAAGTGCTCTCTGTATATTTTAAGCCTTGTAAAAAGCCGAGCGACTCTCGGCAGTGTACACTCTATCCAGATGGCCCGCGGGAGGAGGGGTCACGCTCTGCTGGTGTCACCCACTGCCATGTGGATAGAGTGTACACTGCCGAGAGCCACTTGGCTTTTTACAAGGTTTTACTCAAGATGAAGTTTAATGTAAGTCCATTTCTAATAAAGTGTTCTGCTTAAAACATACAGAGAGGGTCAACACATTGAGGTGAGCGAAGCACTCAGTGTTGGCTGGTGCTCAAAATTTTTTGGGGGGGCACAAGCAAACTGAAAAATTCTGGAAAAAAAAACATCAATTGCAGCCTCACTGTGCCCATCATATGCAATCACTGTGCCCCATAAAATGCAGCCACTGTGCCATTAATTGCAGCCTCTGTGCCCATCATATGCAGCCTGTGCCCATCATATGCAGCCTGTGCCCATCATATGCAGCCTGTGCCCATCATATGCAGCCTGTGCTCATCATATACAGCCTCTGTGCCCATCATATGCAGCCTGTGCCCATCATACAGCCTCTGTGCCCATAATATGCAGCCTGTGCCCATCATATACAGCCTCTGTGCCCATCATATGCAGCCTGTGCCCATCATACAGCCTCTGTGCCCATAATATGCAGCCTGTGCCCATCATATGCAGCTTCTGTGCCCATCATATACAGCCTCTGTGCCCATCATATGCAGCCTGTGCCCGTCATATGCAGCTTCTGTGCCCATTATATGCAGCATGTGCACGTCATATGCAACCTGTGCCCATCATATGCAGCCTCTGTGCCCATCATATGCAGCCTGTGCCCATCATATACAGCCTCTGTGCCCATCATATACAGCCTGTGCCCATCATATGCAGCATTTGCCCATCATATGCAGCCTGTGCCCAACATATACAGCCTCCGTGCCCATCATATGCAGCCTGCGCCCATCATTTACAGCCTCTGTGCCCATCATATGCAGCCTGTGCCCATCATACAGCCTCTGTGCCCATAATATGCAGCCTGTGCCCATCATATGCAGCTTCTGTACCCATCATATGCAGCCTGTGTTCTTATGCAGCGTCTGTGCCCATATTATGTAGCCTGTGCCCATCATATGCAGCCTGTGCCCATATTATGCAGCATGTGTCCATCATATGCAGCTTCTGCCCAACATATGCAGCCACTGTGACAAGCTCCTCCCCCCCCACTCGCCCGCCATCAGGCCAGCACTTACCCCATCCGGGTAATGGTAGCGAGCTGGGGGATGGGCAGGCGACGACTCCTGCATCCCGTGCGTCTCCTCCTTCATTCTGGCCCTGCGCTGTGTCTTCGACTCCTCGTCTTCTCCTCCAGTGTCAGCGGCGGCGGAGGAGTCCACTCCTGATGCTTCCTCCTCTGTGAGTGTGTCTCTTCCACCAAATCGCCGGGCATCCAATAGGATGCCCGGTGCTTTGGCCAATTTGGCCATTTGGGAAACAGGTCTCACTGACACAACATGGTCACACAACAGGGTGGGATCAGGGCGCACTCTTTGCACCCCGAGCCCACCCTTTTTTGAAGCCTATTATGTGCTTCAAAAAAAAAAAACAACCCTGCCCACGCTGCCATAGGAGTCCATGCGTCCAGCGTCCTTAAAGGGGCCAAGCGCATGGATCAGGAGGTGGCGGCAGGGATTAAGGGGGCGGCGCCCGTGCGCCCACAATGCGCGGGCCGTCCCTGGAAGCACTATAAGTGTCGGTGGAGGGCTCATTTACACAACGGAATCCAGTGTGTCCTGTCTGTCTTGGGAGTCTTAACGCAGAGGAGTCTTCTTATTTGTTGTTTTTCATCGCATATGGACAATTTGTAGTTTATGCGCTACACCATTTATCTATTACTGTTACTTAGGGCTTCAGAATTTCCCAGGTGTTCAGCTTGCGTTACCTTTGTAATTTTTTCTTATGCATTTTATTAAGGCTTGTGCTGATTTTATTTGTTTATCATACTTGTATAATGAAATGTACCAAATACCATGGATTTTATACAGTGTTTAATGATACTTAAAGTGGATGTAGACCTGATTCATGAAATTTGAGCTAGGCACATAGATCTGCAATGTTTTTTTTATCTCTTCTCAAACCTCTAGTCCGTTAGCTTTGTCCTGCTCCGTTCTTCTGTTATCAACCTGACAACTTTTGACAAGCTCTCCGAGATGGGAACCTGAAGTGTGTGTCGGAGGAGGTTGCTATAAATAGATTAGCACAAAAGTAAACTATTCACAGGCATCCTCTGCATGAGGGGAGGGGGGTGTGTGCCTTTCCTCCAATCAGCTGTCTCACAGTGTATGGCAATAATCCACTCCTACAGGGGAATCGGGAAGAGAAAATTCTTACAGAACGTGCACTTTCTAAACAGTATATAAAGCTGAAGACAGAAGATATACACGTAAAATCTATGAAGGGAGATTTGTTTCATCTCTGTGTATCATCTGGGGCTGTTCACTTCACTTAAAAAAAATAAAAATAAAAAAAAACACCTGTTAGGCAATTGCATAATGTGCTAGTATGCATTGCATACTAGCACATTATGAAACACTTACCTTAGAACAAAACCCTCCCGCAGCGTGCTGTCACTGCCGAAAGGGCTGACATCTTCCTCCAGTCTTTCTTCTGGGTTAGCGCGCTCCAGCTGTGTGATTGGCCAGAGCCGTGATGACGTCACTCCCACGCATGCACGCGGGAGCCCTCAGTACAAAGCTCTGAAGTTCCGGCAAGATATGCCGGACCTTCACAGCGCATGTGCCGGTGATGTCACTAGCTGCATGCAGGGTGAATACTGTATCTCCTAAACGGTGCATGTTTAGGAGATATTCATTTTACCTTCAGGTATGCTTTATTATAGGCTTTCCTGTAGGTAAAAAGTGGACTTTACTACTGCTTTAAAGTATATAGAAAGGCAGTGAATCCACTAGGGATGCAGCAATATCATTTTTTTTACAAGTACAAGCACCGATACTTTTTTTTTTTTTAGTACCAATTACCGATACCTACCGCAACTGTTTTGTTTTCACATCAGCTGTCAGCAATGGTACAAAGCATTGAAAAGTTATTTACAAATTAAATAGATTTTTTTTTTTAATTTTGCGCTTTTTCAATGTGAAATGTGTAAACATATGTTAATATATATGTGTAAAAATATTTACTAACAAAGCAAACAAAAAAAGTTTTAATTGTTTACCGTTTATAAAATAGACGTGAAAAAAAAAAAAAGCAGGAAAATAATAACTAAATAGAGGAGAATAGGGAGTTAATTATGGCTGATTAGAGTAAATTAAGGGTTAATAAGGGATTAATCAGAGGAACATTTGTTCATCCCTTTGATCTGCAGATGAATAAACAGAAAGATACAAAAAGAAACAATGTTTCTTTTAATGCCGGCTGCTTTTTTTTTTGACAGCTCCAATTAGTTTTTGCTTGCTGGAACTTAGACAAAGTGGACATTTGACTAAGTGGTGAGTTTAAAACAGGAGATTATAACAGGAGTCTTCAAGCCTCATTGGAAGCGCCCCTGGGAGCATTCCCCTCGCACTGGTGCCCCTGCTACTACTGATCAAGAAGGAGACTGGCAGGACAACCCATGGAGTTTATCATGGGACATCCCTAGGAGTCCATCTTCCACTACTAAGCCTGTTTTGACCCCCCTGAGTAAGGGCGGTCGCAGGCTCTCTGGTAAGCCTCCATTACTTATCATCTGGTGGCGGGCTGTACTAGCGGTGGATCATTCAACTCCGAACTCTGCATTGGTTTATCTTTGGACTTGATTTTTTACACTCATCACATTTATGAACTTTGCTTCAAATATTTATACTTTCACGTTACTTGTGTTTTATCACTTGCACATTTTGTATGGTATGGTCTCTCACTAGCCATTATCACTGGTTGTTCTTTATCATTGTAGGTTAATTTGAATGTTTTAATTTTTAATTTTTTGGTCATATATTTCATATATAATTTGCACGTATCTAACCACACATTTATCCACTTTGTAATTGGTCCAGCGCTGTCCTGTCCTTTTTGACTCCAATTACCAGACTTCTTTAACACTTCAGCTGTCAACCCACTGACAGCTCAAAGAACCGAGCCTGAAAGTATCGGTTTCAGGTATCGGTGCATTTGCACGAGTACCGATACTTGTGCAAATACTCGGTATCGGCACCGATACTAGTATCGGTGCTACCCTAGAATCCACGCCAGCTGTGTGTGGTAAACAGTCAAACTTCATTATGTGATTCTTGCTTTCAATTGCATTTCTGGCATTTCCAGCATGTTCCAGTCTGCATTATCACCGCTATCAACCCTGGTCATGCAGCCAGCATACCCTAGAATAATGACATTTAGGAGAGTAATCAAATTATAACTTTCACATATGCTTAATCTCAGAGATCTCACATAGTGTTCCACTCAGAGGCACCTTTGTTTCCTGTCTTTTGACTGTTCAAGTTCTCCCTATTGAGTAAAAACAGAGATGTATTAAAACTGACCCATGAAAGGGAGTTTGATGTCATCAGTGTTCTAAGATTAGCAAAGTGCTTGAGTGGTTGCTTACAAGACACAAGTACATTTTAATGGGCAAGCTATTTTTGCCGCAGATGTATGTTTGGTTAACACAGCTAAGTGAATACCTGACAACTCGATTCTTTATCACAGTATGATAATACTTTTCTATTTTTCAACTCCTGTTGCAGTCGTCTTATCTGAAATATTTTTGAGCCATGAATTAAGTTTTGGGTAAATGTGTTTTTTTTTTAAGGTAAAGTATATATTTTTTAAATGGTTGTTTTATATCAGTTTTCCTAATTATCTATCTATCTATCTATCTATCTATCTATCTATCTATCTATCTATCTATCTATCTATCTATCTATCTATCTATCTATCTATCTATCTATCTATCTATCTCAGCCATTTATGTATACAGTATAGTCTTTGTTTTACAAAATAAACATTTAATTACAGTACATAGTTACTTAGGTTGAATAAAGACACCAGTCCATCCAGTTCACCCTGTGTGGGTGTGGCTGTATGTGTGTGTCAATACCATTTACCATATCCTTGTATATTGTGTTGGCTAAGATGTCCATCTAAAAGTTTTTTTAAATTATTGACACTCCCCCTGGGAGCTCCACATGCTTACCACTCTGACAGTAAAGAACCCCATGTGCAGTTTAGGATTAAACCACTTCTCCAATTTCATTGAGTTTCTGTGTGTATTTTTAAGTTCCTTGAAACTAAATAGTTTTTTTCCCTATGCTAGAATCACCATTGAGGTATTTGTATATCATCATAACATCTCCTCTCAAGCATGCCTTCTCCAGAGGGAATAGGTTTAATGCTTGTAGTCATTCCTGGTCGAATTATAGTTGTATATCTGGAGTAAATATCCTTTTTAATGCATGCTAGTGTTCTGCTTAGCTTGCTGCAGCTTGGCATTGCATGCCATTGCTGAACCTGTGTTCTAATAGAACCCCCAGATCTTTTTCCATCCTGGATTCCCCCAAACGTTCTCCCCTCAGTCAGTATTTAACTTGCATTTATATGTAGCGCCTACCCCAGGAGCCTGATGGTGACTATCAGGGGTAGGGAGGGCTGACATACACTCTCAGGGTGCAGGTTTGTGGGCATGGTGGGTGATAAACAAGAAAGCACATTGGGCGGCAGTCACTTTTATGCTTTAAACAGAGTGAAGTTTATTTCTTGAACAGGAAAAATGTGGGAGAGAAGGGATAGGGCACAGGGCACCCTTAATAACAATAAGCAACAGGCAGATTGGCAGACTCCTTAGACAAAAATAGGTGAGATAAGGTAGACAGCAGTACAGGAAAAGTAGCCTCTAAGCAGAACCAGCACATCTGTACTGTGTAGGAAAGGGCTGTCTCCTCTAGTAACTGAACTTTACTCACAGCTTCATGCAAAGTTTCCCTTTCTGAAGTCCTCCCAGCCACTTCATAGCCTCCAACTTATAAAGAGTCAGCTCTGGTGCTTCCTCAGAATTCCATCCCTCTAGAATTGTTTCCAGATATTTGTCAGGCTTTCCTTTGCATAAACTTGAACACCTGGAGGTCTCAGACTTCAGGCCTAGTAGCCAGGAACTGTACACACATTCACCCAGGTCGAAGCCCCGGGTGGGAAGACTGACCTTGATCACCTGACTCCTTTCATTAAATAGTCTTTCTTAGCATGCATTGCAGAAAATATGATTGGCTGGGAAAAGTATGTTTATCCATAACTTACATATACTGTAGATTATCATACTAATGTCAAAGGCAACAGTGCCACCTATTGACAAAAGGGAGAAGCCACACTGAATAGGATTTAGAACAGAAGTCATTTGACCCCTAAACACTTCAAATTCACCAGGCTAGCTACTAAATAACTACTAAATAACTAAACTAAATTTACCTGTAGCCCTATTTTTAGGATGAGGGTGCTACACTTATTTTTAGCCCTCAAGTGCATTGCTTTACATTTTTCAATATTAAACCTCATTTGCCATGTAGTTTCCATTTATTTTATTAAGGCCTTTTAGTAAAGTTTCTATATCCAGCTATAAAGTTATTGCCTTGCTTAGCCTTGTATCATCAGCAAACACTACGATTGTGCTATTTATGCCAACCTCTATATCATTTACATATGAATAAATGAAACAGAATTGGATCGAGCCTTGGTGCACCCTACTTACCACTCTATACCATTCTAAGTACATGCTATTTATCACCACCCTTTGGAACGCTTGTAGGCAGGTGCACAACCACAGCAGCAGTGCAGGGGAAGAGAAAGTCATGAGGGACAGGGTTCCTCTATGGTTTCCTGAGTCACCGGGGCAGCAATCCAATTGGATGGTGGCCACCAATGTGGCATGCTTTATGCAAGAGGGCAGAGTAGGGAAATGTACCCTGTCTGTTAAGGACAGTACTAGTGATAGGGAAAGGTTCCCGACAAGGAGGGAAAGCATAGGGTCGCACCTCTCTGGATACCTTCTTGTTTGGGAATGAGACAAGCAGGCCACATTCTGTCCCCTCTCAACAGATGCTGTCAATGCTGTCAGTTAGGCTACTTTCACACTGGGGCGGGGGTCTGTTAGCGGTAAAGTTTTATCGGCCCTTTACCGTCAGTTTAGCGGCACTTTTCAGCCTCTAGCAGGGCACTTTTAACCCCCGCTAGCGGCCAAAAAAAGGGTTAAAGTGCCCGCATTGCGGTGCTACGAATCGCTTTTCAGACGCTTCGGCAGCGCTGCCCATTCATTTCAATGGGCAGGGTGTTTTGTAGACACAGCTTCAAAACCACCCCAAAGATGCTGCTTGCAGGATTTTTTTTTCCCATCCCGCAAGCGCACCGCCCCAGTGTGAAAGCACTCAGGCTTTCAAACTGGGGAGGCATGAGAGGTACTTTTCAGGTGCTTTACAGGTGCTATTTTTAGAGCTAAGATGCCTGAAAAGAGCATCAGTGTGAAAGGGTTCTTAGGCTGGATTCTTCTGCTTTATGTCATTGGAAACTGTGAGTGTGCCCGGCTGCGTAACTTTCCCACTGGGTTGGTTTGAACTGTTATTGTTTTGAACGTGGATATCTGGTCACGCAGATATTTGTTACTCTTGTTTTACGTGGACTTTAACTGCACAGTTTAAAGTTTAATTTCATTTATCACACATTGTACAATATATGTTATTTGTTGTATTACGTGGACTTTATATGCATAGTTTGAACTCTAATTTTATTTCTCAAGCATTATATATGGTATTTGTTGCATTTGCATAAGTGTGTTATCTGTCTCCCTTTTCTAAGATGGACTTTACATGCACAGTTTAAAGTTTAATTTTATTTCTCACACATTCTATATGTTATTTGTTGTATTTGCATAAGAAAGAAGTGCACTAAAGATCGTGTCATGTGTATAATTGTTACTCTTTTCTTATGTAGATTTTATAAGCACAGTTTGAATTTTATTTCTCATGCACTGTTTATGTTAATGATATTATTTGTCGCATTTGCATTATCTAATTTCTGGATATAATTCTAACCCTACACTTTCTACATTTTTGATTTTAGATTTTGTATCAAGATTTAGTGTTAGCAGCTTCACTTTTTTGTGATTTAATATTTTCTCCTAAGCGCAGATTTTAAATTTTTTTATTTACAACTTTGCTTTGCCTGTAAGTACTCCTTTATGAATGAAGATTATAATCTGTTAGCAGTTTTCAGTCATACAGAAGCTTCTGTCAGCACAGTGTTTTTTGTTTATGCATCAACCCAAACCTGCATGGAAGTAGATGGAAATAGAGAGTTTTCTTCTAAAAACATGGAATTGGCATGTAATTACCACTTCCATTATAAATCCAAACAACGAGACCTACTCCATTCTTTGGGTTAGAGGGCAGAGCCACACAAACATTTCATTATGTTGCATTAGCTAACTATTCACTCCAGGCTTCAAGTGCATTTTATCCTATAATTAGGTAAGTTAATTGTCTGATTAAGGGTCAAATGCAGCCAGGTGGCTGGGTAATAATAAAGCCTAAGATGTCTGTCATGGGTAATCAGAGTTTAGGATCAAAACTAGGGATGAGCCGAACACCCCCAGTTCGATTTGCACCAGAACCTGTGAAAGGACAGAAAATTTGAAGTCTATGGGACTCGAACATTCAAAATCAAAAGTGCTAAATTTAAAGGCTAATTTGCATGGTATTGTCCTAAAAAGGGTTTGGGGACCCGGGTCCTGCCCCAGGGGACATGTAGCAATGCAAAAAAATGTTTTAAAACAGCCGTTTTTTCGGGAGCAGTGATTTTAATGATGCTTAAAGTGAAAAAAAAACAGTGAAATATTGCTTTAAATATCGTACCTGGGGGGTGTCTATAGTATGCCTGTAAAGTGGTGTGTGTTTCCTGTGCTTAGAACAGTCCCTGCACAAAATTAAATTTTTAAAGGAATAAAAGTCATTTAAAACTGCTTGTGGCTTTAATGTAATGCCGGTCCTGGCAATATGGATGAAAATCAGTGAGACAAACGGCATGGGTACCACCCCCCCCAAGTCCATTACCAGGCCCTTTGGGTCTTGTATGGATATTAAGGGGAACCCCGCGCCCAAATTAAAAAAAGGCAAGGCATGGGGCCCCCAGGCCCTATATACTCTGAACAGCAGTATACAGGCGGTGCAAACAAGACAGGGACTGTAGGTTTGTTGTTAAGTAGAATCTGTTTGTAATTTTGAACTGGTACATTTTTAAAGTGTAGCTCCAGCCAAAAAATCTATTTTTAAGCTTTTTGGAAAACGTAGGGAAGGGTATCACCCCTGTGACATTTGTTTTGCTGTCTGTGCACCTCTTCAGAAGGTTTCACCTCACTTTCTGTCCCAATGACAAATGTTTTTTGACAGTTTGGGGGTTTTAGTGAAACAAGGATTGGTGATAAAGCATCAGTGGAGATGAGACACGTTCCCATATTAACTCTTACAGGAGAGAATTTCCCTTCCTAGGGGTAGATTTCATCTCACTTCCTGTTGTCTCCTTCTGTTTGCAAGTAGGAGTCATTTGTAAGTTGGATGTATGAAAGTAGGGGCCTGCCCTATATACTCTGCACAAATTGCAGCCTTAGGTGTTGGTGTTGCCACAACACTGTAAGCCCTCACAGTTACTCTTGGTGGGCGGAGGAACGGGCTCTGCTGTGAAATATTAGATCGAGAATTGTAATTACATGCCCCTGTTGAACAGGGTCAGAAAAATTGGGCCTTTGGTGGTGGTGGTGCTGGTGCCACAACACTGTAAGTCCTCACAGTTACTCTTGGTGGGCGCAGAAACGGGCTCTGCTGTGAAATATTAGATCAAGAATTGTAATTACATGCACCTGTTGAACAGGGGCAGAAAAATTGGGCCTTTGGTGGTGGTGGTGTTGCCACCACACTGTAAGTCCTCACAGTTAATCTTGGTGGGAGCTTGAACGGGCCCTGCTGTGAAATATTAGATCAAGAATTGTAATTACATGCACCTGTTGAACAGGGGCAGAAAAATTGGGCCTTTGGTGGTGGTGGTGCTGGTGCCACAACCCTGTAAGTCCTCACAGTTTCTCTTGGTGGGCGCAGAACCGGGCCCTGCTGTGAAATATTAGATCAAGAATTGTAATTACATGTCCCTGTTGAACAGGGGCAGAAAAATTGGGCCTTAGGCACTGGTGCCACAACACTGCAACCCCTCACAGATACTCTAGTTGGAGCCCAGGAATGAGCCCTCCTTGCAAAGTATTGCATCAAAAATTGTAATTACATGCCCCTGTTAAACAGGGGCTGAAAAATTGGGCCTTAGGCACTGGTGCTGGTGCCACAACAATGCAACCCCTCACAGATACTCTAGTTGGAGAGCAGGAACGAGCCCTGCTGAAAGTATTGCATCAAAAATTGTAATTACAAGCCCCTGTTAAACAGGGGCTGAAAAATTGGGCCTTAGGCACTGGTGCTGGTGCCACAACACTGCAACCCCTCACAGATACTCTAGTTGGAACGCAGGGACGAGCCCTGCTGCAAAGTATTGCATCAAAAATTGTAATTACACGCCCCTGAAAAATTGGGCCTTAGGCATTGGTGCTGGTGCCGCAACACTGCAACCCCTCACAGATACTCTAGTTGGAGAGCAGGAACAAGCCCTGCTGCAAAGTATTGCATCAAAAATTGTAAATACACGCCCCTGTTAAACAGGGGCTGAAAAATTGGGCCTTAGGCACTGGTGCTGGTGCCACAACACTGCAGCCCCTCACAAATACTCTAGTTGAGCCAGCAATGAACCCTCCTTGCAAAATATTGTAACAAAAATTGTAATTACAGGCCCCTGTTAAACAGGGGCTGAAAAATTGGGCCTTAGCCACTGGTGGTGGCGCCCAGAACCAAAAATATTCTTGCACGCTATCAGCATGATCATTGAGGAGGAAGAGGATAGTCACTCAGCATAACAGGATAGGCAGTCTTGAAGGGATCCGACATTTCAAAAAAAATTATTCGGTTACATCAGCATCAGGTGCTTGGTAGCTGCTGGTGATCCAAGACTGGTTCATTTTTATGAAGGTCAGTCAATCGACCGAGTCGGTGGACAGGCGCACCCTGTGATTGGTTACAAAGCCTCCAGCAGCACTGAATGTGCGTTCCAAAAGAACGCTGGATGCGGGACAGGCCAGTAGCTCAACTGCATACTGTGCAAGCTCTGGCCAGTGATCCATCCTCAAGACCCAGTAACCCAGAGGATTTTCGGTGGGAAAGATGTCCAAGTTAGATCTTGCCCCTAGGTATTCCTGCACCATGTAAAACAGACGCTGGCGATGGTTCTGGAACCGATCATACCTTGGGGCTGCGGACTAAAAAATTGTCTGAACGCATCAGTCAGACGGCCACCTTCTCCACCGCTCATTTCTTTCACTGACTGAAGCCTCAGCAACACGTTGTCCAGGAAAAGGAGTTTGTAACCTCCCAGTCTCTGGGAACGCGTTGCGCAGACCTTTCTGCAAGGCCTTTCTGCTCCCTCTGCAACGGCAAGATAAAGTCCGCAACCTTACCCTTGTAACGTGGATCCCTCTCTTTGATACCACGAATACGAGGATCCTTCCGCAGGCTTTGCAGGATCAGGGAGGCCATGCAGCGAAGGTTTGCTGAGGCATTCGGTTCAGAGTCCTCTGGGTCACTAAGGACGACATTATCCGCAGCCACCTCCTCGCAGCCACGTACAAGTCCATGGGTTTCTTGGGACTGTAAATGATCCCTTAAAGACTGCTGCTGATGCTGAGTGCCAGGCTCCACCTCCTTGCTGATACAATCCTCCTCTTCCTCCTCCTCTTCCTGTGTGATTGGCGGGCACACAGGAACACTGTCTCGATAAAGGGGGCCTTGAGAGCTAAGGAAGTCCTCCTGTTCCTGCCTCTGTTCTGCCTCAAGTGCCCTGTCCATTATTCCACGCAGTGTGTGCTCCAACAGGTGGACAAGGGGGACAGTGTCACTGATGCATGCACTGTCACTGCTCACCAACCTCGTGGCCTCCTCAAATGGTAACAGGACAGTGCATGCATCCCTGATCATGGCCCACTGGCGTGGGGAAAAAAACAAGCTCCCCTGACCCTGTCCTGGTGCCATAGTGCACAGGTACTCATTGATGGCCCTCTGCTGCGTGTGCAGCCGCTGCAGCATGGCCAATATTGAGTTCCACCTGGTGGGCATGTCACAGATTAGGCAGTTCTTGGGCAGGTTAAATTCCTTTTGGAGGTCAGCCAGCCGAGCATTGGCATTATATTACCTGCGGAAATGCACACAGACTTTCCTGGCCTGCCTCAGGACATCCTGTAAGCCCGGGTACCTGCCCAAGAACCGCTGCACCACCAAGTTAAGGACGTGAGCCAAATAGGACACTTGGGTCAGTTGTCCCTGTCGGAGGGCAGAGAGGAGGTTGGTGCCATTGTCGCAAACCACCATACCTGCCTGCCCGGTGGCGGAACAACCTCCAACACTACTGCACCCTGTCCTGCATGCTTCCCAGCTGCCAGAAGAGTCACCCAATGCGCAGGGAAAGATAGGTAAATTCCCTGTCCATGCCTGCTGGACCATGAGTCAGTGGTAATATGCACCTTACCGATGACCGCCCTGTCCAGCGAAGCCAAGACATTGCCTTCAACATGCCGGTAGAGAGCCGGAATCGCCTTCCGTGAGAAAAAGTAGCATTTGGGAACCTGCCACTGAGGAACTGCACATTCCACAAACTCACGGAAGGGGGCAGAGTCTACCAACTGAAAAGGCAGCAGTTGAAGTGCTAGCAATTTAGCCAAGCTAGCATTCAACCGCTGAGCATGTGGATGGCTGGGAGCGAACTTCTTTTGGCGGGGAAGCAGCTGGGGCAGGGAAATTTGCCTGGTACAGTCTGACGTCGGTGTACCGATAGCAGATTGCCCCCAAGTACTTGGCTGTGACACACCTAATTCTACACCTTCATTCCTCTCAGTGCAGGTCTCAGAGAGGACTGAAGGTATAGTGGGGTTGGAGATCCCAGCTGATGAGGAGCAAGGAGAGGTCCTCTTTGTTCTTTGGTGTTCTTTTAGGTACGCTTGCCAACGAACTGCATGGCAGGTCAACATATGTCTGGTCAAGCATGTGGTGCCCAAGCGGGAGATGTTTTGGCCACGCGTGAGACATATGTTGCAAATAGCAGCTGTGGGATCTGATGCACTCATCTCAAAAAAGGCCCACACCAAAGAACTTTTGGAATAATGCGCAGACAGCAGCGCTCTGTACATGCGGAGCTCTGCGGTGTGATGCAGTCAGTGTGCTGCCCTTTAGCTGGCCCCTGGAGGGCATACTGCCTCGTTGGTGATTTGCCTCCTCCTCTCTTCTATCAGGCACCCACGTGGAGTCAGTGACCTCATCATCCCGTCCCTCCTCATCACTGGAGCAAAGCTGGCAGTATGCTGCAGCTGGGGGAACATGACTGCCAGATTGCTGTCCTTCTTGGGCACCCCCTCTCTCTGGGCTCACGTTACTGCCTTCCTCTAGCTGGGTACCATCATCGGAGCCTTCAAAACGCTGAGCATCCTCCTGGAGCATGTACCCAACACTGTGGTCAAACCGTTCGGGGGACTCCTCAGGAGGACATGGTGGGGCTAGGGAAGGAGTGACTGATGCCATTGAGCCGAGGGAAGAGGCCGCGTTGGCAGCTGCTTTGCCAAAGTACCCTGAGCCTCGGTGAGAGAGGACGAGGAGTATGAGGACGGCTTGGTCATCCACTCTACCAAGTCTTCCGCATGTTGCGGCTCAACACGGCCAGCTGCCGAAAAAAGGATAAGCGTGTCCCAAGGCCACGTGCTGATGAGGATGCACCATCTCCACGACCAGCACTGTTGCCTCTAGACACAGAACCTGCTTGCCCTCTTTTATTGGCTTGTGACTGTCTGCCTCTTCTTGTTGGCCTTCCAGAAATACTAATGGCCTGCAGTGAAATGTAGCTGCACAAAGCAGGGATGTATATATATACTGATACTGCAGCTAGCAGAATCAACTGCCTGCCTGTAGTATTATTGGTATGAGAACACCAGCAATTGTCTTCAGGTAGCTTTAGGTGCACACTGTGCAGAGGACGCAGTACACTAACTGTAAATACTGTAGCTGCCTGCCTGTGGTAATAATAGGATCAGAAGAACACCACTAATTTTATTAAGGTAGCTTTAGGTGCACACTGTGCAGAGGACGCAGTACACTAACTGTAAATACTGTAGCTGCCTGCCTGTGGTATTAATAGGATCAGAAGAACACCACTAATTTTATTAAGGTAGCTTTAGGTGCACACTGTGCAGAGGACACAGTACACTAACTGTAAATACTGTAGCTGCCTGCCTGTGGTATTAATAGGAGCAGAACAACAGCAATTGTCTCCAGGTAGCTTTAGGTGCACACTGTGCAGAGGACGCACTACACTAACTGTAATTACTGTAGCTGCCTGCCTGTGGTATTAATAGGATCAGAAGAACACCACTAATTTTCTTCAGGTAGCTTTAGGTGCACACTGTGCAGAGGACACGGTACACTAACTGTAAATACTGTAGCTGCCTGCCTGTGGTATTAATAGGAGCAGAACAACAGCAATTGTCTCCAGGTAGCTTTAGGTGCACACTGTGCAGAGGACGCACTACACTAACTGTAAATACTGTAGCTATCTGCCTGTGGTATTAATAGGATCAGAAGAACACCACTAATTTTCTTCAGGTAGCTTTACGTGCACACTGTGCAGAGGACGCACTACACTAAGTTGTAAATACTACAGCTGCCTGCAATACTAATAGGGCGTACACACGGTCGGACTTTGTTCGGACATTCCGACAACAAAATCCTAGGATTTTTTCCGACGGATGTTGGCTCAAACTTGTCTTGCATACACACGGTCACACAAAGTTGTCGGAAAATCCGATCGTTCTGAACGCGGTGACGTAAAACACGTACGTCGGGACTATAAACGGGGCAGTGGCCAATAGCTTTCATCTCTTTGTCCGTCAGATTTGTGTACACACGATCGGAATTTCCGACAACGGATTTTGTTGTCGGAAAATTTTATCTCCTGCTCTCCAACTTTGTGTGTCGGAAAATCCGATGGAAAATATCCGATGGAGCCCACACACGGTCGGAATTTCCGACAACACGCTCCGATCGGACATTTTCCATTGGAAAATCCGACCGTGTGTACGGGGCATAATAGGATCAGAAGAACACAACCAATTTTCTTCAGGTAGCTTTAGGTGCACACTGTGCAGAGTACGCATTACACTAACTTGTAAATACTGCAGCTGCCTGCGGTACTGTACTAATAGGATCAGAAGAACACCACTAATTTTCTTCAGGTAGCTTTAGGTGCACACTGTGCAGAGGACGCACTACACTAACTTGTAAATACTGCAGCTGCCTGCGGTACTGTACTAATAGGATCAGAAGAACACCACTAATGCCTCGTTTCCACTGAGCGGATCGGTTCCCTTCGGTACAGTTTGAATGGCCTACAATGGTCCGGTCTATTATGGTGAGCGTTTCCACTGCAAGTGGGACCACAAGGGGCCATACAGGCTTTAGAAAAAATGCTAGTGTGATGTCATATTAGTGCGACAGGAAACCTGAGAATCAACAACAATGGAGATCATCCAGCAGCTTATCTTTTCTCTAGTAGCTTTTTGGTTCTTCATATTTAAAAAACATGCCGCACTGTATGAGAGAAGGTTGCGAGTGGCAATGAGAAACACAGCAGAAAAGAAAACTTCTAGCTTGGATATGTAGTCGAGAGGAGAAGTACACCTTTATGCGGCAAAGACAAAGACGGCAGCGCTATAGGGTAAGCAAATTACCTACCTACCTGACACACACACACACTGACCTACCTACCTGACACACACACACACACACACTGACTTACCTACCTGACACACACACTGACCTACCTACCTATGAGACACACACACTCTGACCTACCTACCTGACACAAACACACTGACCTACCTACCTGACACACACACTCACTGACTTATCTACCTGACACACACACTGACCTACCTACCTGACACACACATTTACCTACCTACCTGACACACACACTGACCTACCTACCTGACACACACACACACTGACCCACCTACCTGACACACACACTGACCTACCTACCTGACACACACACACACACTGACCTACCTACCTGACACACACACACACTGACCTACCTACCTATGAGACACACACATTCTGACCTACCTACCTGAGACACACACATTCTGACCTACCTACCTGACACACACACACACTGACCTACCTACCTATGAGACACACACACTCTGACCTACCTACCTGACACACACACACACACTGACCTACCTACCTGACACACACACACACTGACCTACCTACCTGACACACACACACACACACACACTGACTTACCTACCTGACACACACACTGAGCTACCTACCTGACACACACACTGACCTACCTACCTGACACACACACACTGACCCACCTACCTGACACACTGACCCACCTACCTGCCACACTTACCAAGAATAATGAAAAATGTATATGTTGTATGAATATTTTTTTTATTTTATGATCTGTTACCATCTGTGTTTGTTATTTCTTTAGATGCTTCTCCCCTTGGCAAAGCAGCGCCACCGACCAGTCATTTGGGCTCTCCCTCACGGCAATGAGTGGTGGGATGTGACTGTCCCAGGATTCACACACACACAGTGGGTGCACAATTTTAGAATGTCTGAGGAAACCTTCTCATACCTTTGTACAAAGCTACGTCCAGCGATGGAGAAACAAAACACCAACTTCAGAGCCTGTTTGCCTCTGAGGAATAGAGTTGCCATTGCACTGTGGAAGCTGGCTACCAACAGTGAATACAGAAGAATAGGTCATCTTTTTGGTGTCAGTAAATCCTCTGTGTGCTGGTGTGTGCAGGACTTCTATAAGGCTGTCTGCACATTGCTAGCTCCTGAAATAGTACATTTTCCGGACAGGGAAAAACTTAAAAACATGGCTGACTACTTTGAAAACAGGTGGGGCCTTCCACAGTGTGTTGGTGCTATTGATGGCTCACACATACCAATAATAGCACCACAAGAATATCACACTGACTACTTTAACAGAAAAGGCTGGCATTCCATCATCCTCCAGGGAGTAGTGGATGGAAAAGGACTGTTCTGGAATGTGAATGTAGGAAAGCCTGGGAGTTTGCATGATGCTCGGGTTCTACAATTGTCCACATTTTGGGATTGGGTTGGCCAGGGAGGCCTGTACCCTGTGTGCACTAAGAACATTTGTGGGGTGAATGTTGGCTATTATGTGCTCGGGGACTCTGCCTACCCTTTACAAAATTGGCTCCTGAAACCATTTCCTGACAATGGCCGCCTGACACCAGAACAGAAAATCTACAACAAAAAAACATCCAGGGCACGGGTCGTAGTGGAAAATGCTTTTGGAAAACTTAAGGGTAGATGGCGGTGTCTTATGAAGAGGAATGACAGTGACATTAAACTTGCCAAATCCATGGTACTTACTTGCTGTGCTCTTCACAATCTTTGTGAAAGTCATGGAGAAGACTTCCACCAGGATTGGAATACATATTCAGAAGAGCCAGTAGTGATAGCAGCACAGGATATGGAAGAAGAGTGCAGTGAAATACGTCAGGATCTGATGCGGCACCTCAACGTTTAATTTCTTACCATTCATTTTTACAAGTTTTAATAAAGTATTACTGTATTGTTAATAAAGTGTTACATTAATCAGACATACTCAAAAAATTCTCTTATGATTTTTATTTCACAAAAAAAAAAATTCTATATATTCTAGAAAGTCAAAATGTGAAAAATATATTTAAAAATAAGCTTTTTTTTTATAAAAAATTAACTAAAATTTTTTTTAACGAAACGTGTACAAGTGTACAATTCCTGTGCTGCATGAAAGGCCCTACTGTCTGGGTGGTAACCTGGGATCACGACTGGCTCCAAGCACTTGAACAAGCTGACCCAGAACACCAAGGAAAGCCTGGTTGAAGGCAGCCAACTGCTCCATCTGCTGCCGGGCGATTTCTGGCTCCTGGCGCATAGCTTCCTGTGCATCCTGACGCAGTGCCTGAAATCGCCTCTCAGAAAGGTTCTCAATCCTTTCCAGCTGCCTTTCCTCTGATGCCCTCATATCCTCCATGACTGTGCGCAGATCCATCTGCAACCGTCTCCTTTCACCTGTAATATACAAAAGACCAGAATAGTTTTTGGAAGCATCAGTGCCACCACTGTAACTCCCTTTCTCATCTACACCACCAGACTGTACCCCCTGCTCTCCTGTCCCACCTCTGTTACCCCTGATATTCTGCCCCACTTCTGTTCACCCTGCTCATCTGCCCTGGCAATGCACCTCCTTTCTCATCTGCCCCACTGCTCTTCTGTCCACTGCTGAACCCCCTTCTCATCTGTTCCACCACTGTACCCCCTGCACATCTGCCACATTGCTGAAGCCCCTGCTCATCTGTTCCACCACTGTACCCCCTGCACATCTGCCACACTGCTGAAGCCCCTGCTCATCTGTTCCACCACTGTACCCCCTGCACATCTGCCACACTGCTGAAGCCCCTGCTCATCTGTTCCACCACTGTACCCCCTGCACATCTGCCACACTGCTGAAGCCCCTGCTCATCTGTTCCACCACTGTACCCCCTGCACATCTGCCACACTGCTGAAGCCCCTGCTCATCTGTTCCACCACTGTACCCCCTGCACATCTGCCACACTGCTGAAGCCCCTGCTCATCTGTTCCACCACTGTGCCCCCTGTACATCTGCCACAATGCTGATTTATTTTAAGAAAATGCACAATTACAACTATCATCATGTCTTACCAGTGTTCCGGGGTGCATTGGGCATACTCTGTGGTTGGCTAATCTGTGGTTGGCTACTCTGTGGTTGGCTTGAGGAAATAGTACTGGTGCTGCTGAAAGAGGTTGAAGGTCCATCGTCGGAAACGTTTGATGCATCATTGGAGACTCCATCACTTGTTTCTGAAAATGCACATATGGTTATATTTATTTTTTAAATGGTTAGCAGAGCAAAATCCTATGTATAATAAAAAAAACTCACCAAAGGGGTCTATCATGGATTCGAGCATTGAAGTTGCAGATTCCAGACCTCCCTCCCTGCCTTGGTTTGCTGGCCTATGACCGTAAATGGCGTCCATGGCGTCGTACCACTTCCAAGTTCTCCGACTGTTTCCACTACGGCTGTTGTCGTCCTTAAATTTTTTATATTGACTTTTAAGCTTCTTAAGCTTTGCCCTACACAGACCCGACGTGAGTTCAAATTCCTCGGCTGCCATCCGCTGAGAAATATCTTTGTACGCCTTTTCATTCCTTACTGATCCATCAAGCTCACTCTGAATAACGCTATCACCAATTATGCTTAGGAAAGTAGATAGTTCCTGTGATGACCAAACACGGCTGTTGTTAGCAGGCATCCTTCTCCTTAAATTCTCCTTTATATGCATGTGTTTGCTTGGCGCTTTCCTCTGACATTATCGTAGCACAGCAGAGGGTTTTGTGTCAGCCAATCAGTGGAAAGTATCGTATGACGCCGGTAGCTCCGCCCTAACCGAACCGTTCCATTTTCTATGGCCCCACATCTGAAGCAGGACCCTGAATGGAGCGGTACGGTTCGGTTGTATGGGCCGCTTTTGTAATGGAAACACCCAAAATAGTGTACCGAACCGAACTAATCCGCTCAGTGGAAACGGGGCATAATTTTTCTTCAGGTAGCTTTAGGTGCACACTGTGCAGAGGACGCACTACACTAAATACTGTAGCTAATAGGACTAATAGGATTAGAAGAACACCAGCAATTGTCTTCAGCAGGTACCTGTAAATACTGTAAAAACACCTGCCTGCCTGTCAGTAGTAGGAAGAAAATAACAGGAACGGATCTAGCTAAACTGAATACAGTGTGTGTGTATATATATATATATATATATATATATATATATATATATATACACGCAATACACTGTAAGTGCAGCTAACTGACTCGCCTGCCTACTCTATCTAACTTAAATCAAATGACACTGTCTCTCTGTCTATCTCTTTCAACGCCGGAACACACTACACAGGGCCGCCGTGCAGGCGGCCTTATATAGAGTGGGGCGTGTACTAAACCCCCTGGGCCATAATTGGCCAAAGCCACCCTGGCTTTGGCCAATTACAGGTCTCTGTACAGACGATGCTGTGATTGGCCACGCATGCTTGGCCAATCATCAGCCAGCAATGTACTGCGATGCCGCAGTGAATTATGGGCCGTGACGCGCCACTCAAATTTGGCGCGAACGGCCCATATCTTTCGTGATTCGGAGAACGGCCGAACATGGGTTTGACTCGAACACGAAGCTCATCCCTAATCAAAACCAAAAAAAGAGAGAAGAAGAAGAAGGAGGAGACAGCACATAGCCAGGTCAAGAAAGGCAGCAACTTAAGCAAGGTGAGCAATTAAGGCCTAAATGAGTAACAGTATGATTAATCATATTTAATATAGGTTTTCCATTTCTAAATTTGTCTAGCAGAGATTCTCTATTTGAATAAGCAAGCAGACTTGTATGGAATTTCTATATAAAAAGTTATTTTAACCATATCTAGTTGTAGGCATTGTTTATCGTCGAATTCTGGCCCTTGCACCATCATGGGATGGAAATCATCCTGATAGTAATTATCTATACGGGGAGGAGGTTTGGAGTGCATTGCAGTTATTTCCAGATTGAGAATGATGTATGCTGCTCTGGACGTCAATCTCTGATTGATGCTTGTATGCACGCGGGCCTCCCCGATCTTTCATGAGACCGAGCCTTGAGGCAACGCATGCGCAGTTGCTCAGGCCAGATCAAGGCGTCGGGCGCACACCAGATGCCATCTTAGAGTATATTTCCTGAGTGATATGTAACGTGCATAAGTTTACAGATTTGTTAATCAATTTATTAACTCCTATTGGACGAATTTTTTATAAATACGCAATGACGGTTTTCTGTATGCCTAAATGTGAGTGATTTACACTTTTTAATAAACTTTGTATCAATGATTTTACACTATGTGGAGATGTTTTGGTGTACTTTTAATAACCAGTGTTAATTCTTGCATTATCACCGTTCCCTTAACACTCTCTAAGACCGCTGATTTTTACACTGGCTCTGAGATTGTTTAATAAACCATGTTGTGTTGACCCCAGGTCTGTGATAAGCGGTGTTGGCTAGCAGCGTGTTAGAGTGAAAGGAATGTGGAGAAGGTGTAACTAGCTGCACATCAGCCATTCTGTGTGGGGAAAACCTATGATCCACAGTAAAGGATCATAGATTATTCCTCAGAACTGTTTAAAAATAAACACATGTAAAAGCACACCCTGACTAATATTATAAAGTATATATTTACTTTTCCCCTACCATCCTCCACCCTAAAGGATCATAGGTTAATCCTCAGAACCAAGTTATGGGGTTACAATATAATAAATATATATATATCTATATAGATAGATAGATAGATAGATAGATAGATAGATAGATAGATAGATAGATAGATAGATAGATAGATAGATAGATATTTTTATAGATAGATAGATCTATATAGATAGATATCTATATCTATATATATATTTTATTTTTTTATTTATTTATTTCAGGTACTTATATAGCGCCGTCAATTTACGCAGCGCTTTACATATACATTATACATTCACATCAGTCCCTACACCCTCAAGGAGCTTACAATCTAAGGTCCCTAACTCACATTCATACATACTAGGGCCAATTTAGACAGGATCCAATTAACCTACCAGCATGTCTTTGGAGTGTGGGAGGAAACCGGAGTACTCGGAGGAAACCCACGCAGGCACAGGGAGAACATGCAAACTCCAGGCAGGTAGTGTCGTGGTCGGGATTCGAACCAGCGACCCTTCTTATTGCTAGGCGAGAGTGCTACCCACTACACCACTGTACACCACTATCTATATATATATATATATATATATATACACACAGTATCTCGCAAAAGTGAGTACATCCCTCACATTTTTGTAAATATTTTATGCTATCTTTTCATGTGACAACACTGAAGAAATGACACTTTGCTACAATGTAAAATAATGAGTGTACAGCTTGTATAACAGTGTAAATTTGCTGTCCCCTCAAAATAACTCAACACACAGCCATTAATGTCTAAACCACTGGCAACAAAAGTGAGTACAGCCCTAAGTGAAAATGTCCAAATTGGGCCCAAAGTGTCAATATTTTGTGTGGCCACCATTATTTTCCAGCACTGCCTCAACCCTCTTGGGTGTGGAGTTCACCAGAGCTTCACAGGTTGCCACTGGAGTCCTCTTCCACTCCTCCATGACGACATCACGGAGCTGATGGATGTTATAGACCTTATGCTCCTCCACCTTCTGTTTGAGGATGCCCCATAGATGCTCAATAGGGTTTAGGTCTGGAGACATGCTTAACCAGTCCATCACCTTTACCTTCAGCTTCTTTAGCAAGGAACTGGTCATCTTGGAGGTGTGTTTGGGATCCTTATCATGTTGGAATACTGACCTGCGGCCCAGTCTCCGAAGGGAGGGGATCGTGCTCTGCTTCAGTATGTCACAGTGCTTGTTGGCATTCATGGTTCCCTCAATGAACTGTAGCGCCCCAGTGCAGCCCCAGACCATGACACTCGTTACACCATGCTTGACTGTAGGCAAGACACACTTGTCTTTGTACTTCTCACCTTGCTGCCGCCACACACGCTTGACACCATCTGAACTAAATAATTTTATCTTGATCCCAGTAATCCATGTCCTTAGTCTGCTTGTCTTCAGCAAACTGTTTGCGGGCTTTCTTGTGCATCATCTTTAGAAGAGGATTCCTTCTGGGACGACAGCCATGCAGATCAATTTGATGCAGTGTGTGGTGTATGGTCTGAGCACTGACAGGCTGACCCCCCACCCCTTCAACCTCTGCAGCAATGCTGGCAGCACTCATATGTCTATTTCCAAAGACAACCTCTGGATATGACGCTGAGCACGTGCACTCAACTTCTTTGGTCGACCAGGGTGAGGCCTGTTCTGAGTGGAACCTGTCCTTTTAAACCACTGTATGGTCTTGGCTACAGTGCTGCAGCTCAGTTTCAGGGTTTTGGAAATCTTCTTATAGCCTAGGCCATCTTTATGTAGAGCAACAATTCTTTTTTTCAGATCCTCAGAGAGGTCTTTGCCATGAGGTGCCATGTTGAACTTCCAGTGACCAGTATTGAGAGCGATAAAACCAATTTTAACACACCTTCTCCCCATTCAGACCTGAGACCTTGTAACACTAATGAGTCACATGACACCGGGAAGGGAAAATGGCTAATTGTGCCCAATTTGGACATTTTCACTTAGGGATGTACTCACTTTTGTTGCCAGCGGTTTAGACATTAATGGCTGTGTGTTGAGTTATTTTGAGGGGACAGCAAATTTACACTGTTATACAAGCTGTACATTCACTACTTTGCATTGTCGCAAAGAATCATTTCTTCAGTGTTGCCACATGAAAAGATATAATAAAATATTTACAAAAATGTGAGGGGTGTACTCACTTTTAAAATTGCACCAAACTGCACCAAAAGTAGTGCATGCAATACTTTTTAAATAGCACTGTAACTGGATCGCATGGTGCAAAGGTGCATTGTGTTTGCAACCTGCATTTGGGGTGTCATTAACTTTCTATTGACACCAGCTGCAGATCGCAAATGGAGTGGGTTTTGCAAGCGGCCTGAATTGCACAGAAACTCAGTGCATTTCTGTGTGATTCATGTGTAGGAATGGTGTGAACCGGCCCTTAGAAAGAGTACATAGACATGCTAAGGCTGGCCATACATTAATCTTTTTTTTTTTTTTTTTTCAACCAGCGAGTTGAGTTGATTCACCCATCCAAACACTCGATGTATGTGGCTGGGGGAATCCTTTCCGCAGAGCTATTGTGTTCTGACAGCAGGGGAAGTTCCCCTACATCAGAATACTGATCAGTACTGTAGGCTATAGCTGGCAGACACTAAGGCTCCGTTCACACCTGAGCGATCTGGATCGTGGGCGGATTCGCCGCTATTCTACCCGCGTTTGTCGCTTGACAAATCACACTGCATCCGTGGCAAATCGCAATGCTTGTCACTCAAAAAGGAGCAGAAGCTTCTTTTGAGCGACAGTCACGCTTTGCTATTTGCCGCACGATCTATCGTGCGACAATCGCAGCAAAATTGCTTCACGATTGGGGTGCCATTAGGAAGTAATGGCATTGCACAAGCTTCCTGCAATTTGGAATTATGGGCAGAATTGCGGTGTTTCCGCCTGCGATCCGGATTGCTCAGGTGTAAACTGTGCCTAATTGATCGGGAAAAAACAGACAGGCTGGTTGTACAGAAGTCGATCTACCACTCAACTTCTGTACAACCAGCCTATCCATACATGGTTTGAAAATACAGTCAGTCCCTGCTGAACCAGACAAATTTTGATCCATGTATGGCTGGCATAAAAAAGTGGTCTCCTGCAGTAGCAAATATGCATCTCTCTGTCATTGAGGTCTACTGCTCTCCTGTTTCTCAGTATAGATGTCCATTCTGTTCTGCCATTATATACTGTATGCATGATATGTGAGTGCTGCAGACATAGGATTCTAGATGAACACATACCCTGCAGTGTCTAAGGCTCCATTCACACCTTGGTGTTCCATTTTGCGGGCGGAATCGCCGCATTTTGGAAACTCTGCAAATCGTGGGACGCCCTAGCAATCCCTGCTATTTTGAATGGCACCAAATCACAGCGAGATTTTGCAACGATTGTCGCCCGATGAATCGCAGTAAAAACGCACACACAGAATCACAGGACACCCGACGCCCAAAACAAGTACAAGAACTTCTTTTGGGCTTCCCACGATTCAGTTTGAGCGTTTTTGCTGCAATTTTACCACGATTCGTTGGGCAGCGATTTGGTGCCATTCAAAATAGTGGGGATCGCAAGGGCCTCCCGCCTTTGCAGGGTTTCCAAATTGCAGTGATTCCGCTCGCAAAACGGAATGCCAAGGTGTGAATGGAGCCTTATGCCGCGTACACACAATCGGAAATGCCGCCAGCAAAAGACCGATGTGAGCTTTTGGTCACAAAATGTGATTGTGTGTATGCTCCATCGGACTTTTGCTGGCGGAATTCCAGCCAGCAAAAGATTGAGAGCATGTTCTCTATTTTTCAGTTGGGAAAAGTTCCTATCCGAAAATGCGATCGTCTGTATGCAATTCGGACGCGCAAAAAATTACGCATGCTCAGAATCAAGTACGAGACGGAAGCGCTCGTTCTGGTAAAACGAGCGTTCGTAATGGAGATAGCACATTCGTCACGCTGTAAATTTTCGGATCTTTTAATGCAGCACATTCTTTTGTTGTTTATAATGCTAGAAGAATGAATTTGTTTTGCTGCTGATATTCACACAGAGTTCTCACAAACTTATTTCTTTATTATTTCTCGTGATCTCCTGAATAATCTTTTTTGTTTTTAAAGCCAGATCTCCATAATAATGTTTATAATCATTTTTTATAGTCATCTTTTTTTTTTTATCAAGAGCTCCTGTTTTTTGATTATTTTTAAATTATTTTCTAGTGATGTCCATAATTTTTTTTTTTTTTTGTGTGTCAAATTTCCACAACAACATTATTATCTTGTATTTTTAAAGCTCAAGGAGGTTGGTTGTTGTCCCTTGTTAATTTGACATTGTATTTTTGAAATGTACCTGCCTACTCACAAACAAACTGTCCTTTTTGAAGAAAAACACATAGGCAAGTATTTTCATATAAAAAATCTACATTTATTCTGGCTTTATAGTTTTGCACATAACATTGCAAGCAGATTAGACACAAACATTCTTGGCCAAAATCAGTATAACATTTATTTTAAGGAGTATTTAAAGACAAAAAGATAAGGTCCACTTATTAAATTCCTCATTCCCTCTGATGGCCCACTGTAAAAAGTTTAGGGGGGTTCTAAATGAGTTTGGGAGCCAAAAAAAAAGCCTCTTGCACTCTGAATTTAAGGACAACAATAACATTTGTACACATTTTAGGGGGTGTTTAGGGTAAAGCACTACTATGGAGCTGACAAAATACATTGTTAAGTGACTAGGCTAGGTGTGTATGGGCCCAGGATAGCATGCTGGGGAGGTTAGTGAAGGCAAATATGCATGAAGGACAAAAAAGGAGCATTAAAAGCTTACAGCATGAATGAGGACAAAGAGGACATTCACAGCATATTACATGGTAATTAGGGAATGGTGAAAGAAATACAATACATTAGCATACATTAAATACATAGAATGTGATGTTAAAGGAGAAAACTTACCCTAATATAGTCCTTCTGCAGGACCTGAATGATGGCAGAACAGGTCTCTGGGATAATGATCCCCAGAGCTTGGGGGGAGATGCCTGTAGAGAACTTGAGGTCCTGTAGATTTCTCCCCGTCGCCAAGTACCGCAACGTGGCGACTAGCCTCTGTTCAAGAGTGATGGCTTGCCGCATGCAGGTGTCCTGCTTCGTAATATAAGGGGACAGCAAAGCCAACAGACTTTGAAAAACGGGGTCCGTCAACCTAAGAAAATTCCTGAAATCATCAGGATTATTCTCCTGGATCTCACGCAGCAAAGGCATATGAGGAAACTGGTCACGCTGGAGTAACCAATTCTTGGTCCATGAACTCCTCCCCACCCTGTTCATGGACTGGGCTTGGGTCAAAGCAAGAACCCCAACACCAAGCCCCCGCACAGCACGAACTCTGCGACGAGCACATACCCGCAACATGGCTTCAAAATGGTCAGCTGGTCAGTACGGACTGACAGAACGCACTGAAGAACAGCAAGGCCTGTGAAGAGCGAGCTGAAAATCAGAAACGAACGACAAGAATGCACTGAAAAACAGATAAGAACTGACTACACGCACTGAAAGCCAGATACAAACCCACAAGCACAAAATGAACAGCAGTAACGGACTAAAAATCACAAAAGCTGAAAAGCGCGAATCGTCTCTCACCAAACTTCTAGTAACACGAGATTAGCAGAAGGAGCCCAAAGGGTGGTGCAGTGGCTATTGAACTTCCTTTTTCTAGTCCCATCGTACGTGTTTTGGTGTGACCGTGTGTAGGCAAGACAAGCTTGAATCCCGTCGGAAAAGCCATCATACCTTTTTTCTACCAAAATTTCGATCGTGTACGCGGCATTAGTGTTAAATCCAGGGGATTTAACATCAAGTTTACACTGGTTTTAAGACTCTTCTGAGCTAACACAGGTTTTTAAACAGGTACTTTACTATTCTAACACTGTAGTTATCACAGAGACAACACCGTAAGGTGAAGAGAGGTGATATTTGGTTCCTACCTTAGCTAACACGGTTTATTAAACACCTCTTAGGGAATTACCACCCTGATTCACTGTGATAAGGCTTAACACCAGTTTAACGCTGGTTATTAAATGTACACCTTTTATCTTTTATGATGATAGTACTGCATGATTTAGAGAGAAGTCTTTTCCCCCCAAGAGATACGAGGCTGAAGTGCGGGATTCGTTATACAGACCACTGCTTTAGAGATACATTTCTCCTGCTGCCTCTTTGACTCAGTGTTTCTAGCATTTGGGTCCATGAATTTCGGTAAGCGTACCTAACCCTTCCTTGGGTAGTGGATTTGCACACTGTGGTGATCTCTTGATAGGACTTACTGTATGTGGTTTCCCTCACCAACAACTAAGTTGAACACCAGTGGCTTCCTCTTTCTATGGACTTTCTTTTTTAACAATTTCAACAGTACGATTTGTTATCAGACTGTGTAAGGGGTAGGTGGTTGGATAGTTGACACTCCCTCCATATTCCCCTCCTCATTGGGCGCCAATTGTGGGTCAAATGAGAGACCTACCCTGGCGTGGGTTCTTCTCGGCTACAGTAGGTACTATTGAATAGGGTCACTGCCTTACACATGGGGTACCTTTACCTGAACAGATGACTGAACTCTAGTAAACACGCTGAGCCAATGCCCCTCCATCTGTCCAGCTTATCTCTGCTACCTCAATCCCAGTGACAGAATGGGGTCCCGCTTTACACCTAGCATGGCCTCCTGCAAGAAGCTATCCCACCTGCCACAAAAAAACCTTTGTTACCCTTGGTAATTACATGCATCTTCACACTGCATTAACTCTTGGACTGCTGGCTTCATACTCCAATGTGTATAATTGATGCCAGCTGTAGACTATGTGTGCCCGTTACTTGCATTACACCCCTTTAGTAACTGTAGACCAGACAAAGGCACAGTTTCACAAGTTTTACCTAAATACACGTGCATTCGTTTTCGTCCGAATTTCGGGTATTTTCGTTATCATTTTAACAAACGATAACGAACGTTCAGAATCTGAAAACAGAAAGATCCGACATAAACAAATGCTTCATTTTTGTTTTTGTTGTGACAACAGTTTGATATAGATAGGAGATTCGACATGACGCTGACAATAGCGATCTGTGTCCATCGAACCTGTGGTCAAATGTGCCTAACCTTAGCTCTATTAGTCCAGGATTATTCTACACAAAGAGAAAAGATTCGACATAGAGAGAAAAGATTCGACATTATAGAGACAATAGCAAAAAAGGTCGAATGTGCCTAACCTAACTCTATTAGTCCAAGATTATTCGACATAGAGAGAAAAGATTCGGCATGAGGATTTGACGAAGCAGTTGCCGTGAGCGGACATTTATGGTCAAATAGGCTATAGAAGAATTCTAATGTTGGTTGACTAGTAATAATAATTAATAAATATAATTATTACTAGTGTCATACAACATTAGAATTCTACTATAGCTTGTAGGCGAAACATTCGACCGGAAATGTACGATTGCGGCGTCGTACAGTTTAGCTTAGACACCATAAGCCTTCAATGACAGATTCAACCTTAATTATTTCGGATTTTCGGACGAATGCATTTTTTAACGAAACAAAATAAATAAAAACGAATTTCGGGAGTAACTAAATAAATTTATTTTTTGGACGAAAACGAAATTCCGAAACGAAATATTTCAGTGTGCACATGTCTACTAAATACCATTGCATAACAGTGGAACTAAAGCAACAGTCGTTCCCTAAACTAATCCATAACTCAGGCTTGTGGCTGCCCCAGCATACCTCCACAGAAAAGAGTTCATTATGGCAGAATTCCACCATTGGTGTTTTTGTAGTGCTCAGTGGTCCCATACTCGGTTGAGGTTCTTAATCCTTAGGTACTCCAGATTTGACAGAAGGCTGTGTGCACGGATCCTGGTAACAGTAACATGTCAGATAATATGCACACATACTCACTCATCAGGCACCCATGAGTCAGGCCTCTGTCCCACTTTTTAACAGTACAGAACCAGTGGGTTGGACCCAAGAAAGAACTGGGAAAAGTATTAACACTAACCCTCCTGGCTGGGGCAGCATAAATGCAACCTGCTTACATATGTGATAGGCACCTTGGGAGGAAGACATGTCAACCTTAGAATGAGAGTATGACTAATCAGGGTGCTCAGCAATGCCCTATGACTTTTAGCGTATGCCAGGATAAAATGAAAAACATGTAATAAAACTGTTCAATGACCCTACAAATACAGAAAAAATACCTGTTGATCTACCAGGAATGCACTTTAGCTCCTAATTTCCTGTTGTAGAGTGAAACAATTGTAGACTGGTGCTGGCTGTCCTGTGTGATTCTCCCACCTCCCTCCTGGCAGCTGCTGCTTGGCCAATCAGAAGCAGGAGGAAACAACAGCTGCAATGCACCCTGGGACATATTTTTTTTTGAGGGACCCCTGTACTGTGTGGGATGGCTGTCAAATTACAAATCTCAATAAACTATGGGACACAGGAGGAGTCAGGGAGGATTTTTGTTGAACTGTTTAAGAAAGTTTGGGGCTTTTTGATGCTGAGGGAGAGAGAGGAAACCGCTGCCTGCATGCTGACCCCCTAGAGAGACAAGACTAGGAGGGACCTAATTCTGCAGGTTAGGACACTTGTTGCAGCACAGTGTATCATCATTAGTATCACCTGCAACACCTGTGTTGCACATATGCTGAAAGTATGGTCAATAATTCCAATGTGCGAAGGGAGCCGACCGGGTGAAACCAGAAGTGTTTTTATTGAAATGTTTCTGCAATGACAAAGCATGACCTTTAGTCTGATAGCAGGATAGCAGCTGCTATTCTGTTCATACATAATACTACACATCTATATATATAATAACATTCTCATATAAAATAAACAATTGTGCATGTGCTGATATGTTTTTAATCACACACAGCGACAGCAGCCTTTACTGATCACAGGGAAGTAAATTAAATCAGTTTTGCCCTGTTTATAGCCTTAAATATGCTCCCTCTTACCTGCAATTACACAAACACATGATTTTCAGTCTGATAGACAGGGTAGCAACTGCTATTCTGTTCCTACCAGAAACAAAGGTCTGTCTTTTTGGTTCCCCCTGCTACTTTACCACTGGTTCCATTAGAATGTGCTCTCTGTCATTCAAGCTTTTAACTCTATGCTGCCATCTACTGGTGAATAATTAGAAATGCCATGAATTTTACGTTCTCTAATAACAGAACTATAATCCCTTTTTTTATGGGGTACCTGATTTTGACATCCCTTACACCTGCATCACTGCCCCCAGGAGATTGTAGAGTTCATCTGCTATCAACTCCAACTGCTGTTTGTCGGATGCTTCGGAGAGAGACCAAGGGCTGCCCCTTCCACTGTGGATGTCTGCAGCTGTATACTGAGAACTGGAGAGAGGGCTATCTGCCCATTACCAACAGTGTTAACAAAGACTGACTTGCAGAAAGCAGGACACTGATGACACCCTGCACATGCTGCATCTATACCAGCTTTACGCAGCACCTCTACCAAACCTATACTGCACCCATAACAACTTTATACCACCATTACACTAAACTGTCATTGCTTCTGACTCGCATCTACTCTGTATCTGTGCATTGACTATACTGCACCTAAAGTACTCACTTACTGCATTAAGACTGTCGTTAAGTGGATCAACACCTTTTAAAGGGCCCCAACGATAGTTGGCAGAAGAAACACCCTACAGACTGCCCTGCATATAATCTACCCGCATATTCTTTCAGTCCACCCATACCCATTTGTATTTTCTCAAATACTGACAGTGCTTAACATACGGTTTTAGGCCTAGCATAGCCGCTATTAGTGCACTCTAGCAGTATAGCGCCAGTGGATGATCAAATCTTATTACTGCTCACTGCTGCACTTCTGGTGGTGTTATTGTTTTTGCTGATCTAGACAGGAAGTGTCAGCTATGCCTTATCCTTATTGCTAATTACTCTGTAAACTAAACGGTTATTACTGTTGCTATTTTTTTCTTTTCTTTCCTTTGCTTCCCTCATTCTTTTCCTTTGCTTGCCTCAGTAACTTTGTTGGGTGACAATGTATTATGTTTGCCTTTACTTATTGATTTGGTGCCTGTTTCTTTGAAATAGCATTATTGCTTGGTACTTAGGGGTTGATTTACTAAAAGCAGTTGTACAAGGGGTTAATTTACTAAAGGCAAACAAACTATGCACTTTGCAGTTGCACTCTGCAAGAGCAGTTGCTCCAGTGCTTAGTAAATGAGCAGAAACTCTGCTGACTTCCATCATCCAATCATGTGCAAGCAAAAATGCATTTTTATTTTTTTTTCCTTGCATGATTGGGTATTCTTTGCAAAGTGAAGCTTTACCTCATTCGCTAAGCTCTGGAGTGACTACATTTGCAGAGTGCAACTGCAAAGTGCACAGTTTGTTCGCCTTTAGTAAATTAACTTCTTAGTGTTACTGTTAGTGATTTCCTGTGATATTTAGGGGTTGATTTACTGAAGACAAATAGACTGTGCACTTTGCAAGGCGCCATTGCTCCAGAGCCTAGTAAATTAGGTAAAGCTTCACTTTGCAAAAAAAAAAAAAAAAAAAAAAAACCCAATCATGTGCAAGGAAAATTAAGAAAACTGAATTTTTCCTAGCACGTGATTGGATGGTGGAAATCAGCAGAGCTTCTGCTCATTTACTAAACTCTGGAGCAACTGCTCTTGCAGAATGCAACTTAATGAGTTTGCAGTCTATTTGCCTTTAGTAAATCAACCCCTGTGTGTTTGTTTACTCAGCATTGTGTGTCAGAGGGGCTGAGGTCTTTGAGAAGGTCGAGGCCAGGAACAGAGGACCTATCTTAACCAGTGGCTCCTTTGGGGTAGCGTTACACACTTGATAAATACAGAGTTCTTCCGCTGCTCCACATCTCCACAACATAGTGTGAATTGTTTTGTAGTCCAAGAAACAAACTGGGATAGCTGACAAGACCTTTTGAAATAACATAGGCAGAATGACACAAGATAGCTCTGAATTTTTAACAAAATCAAACTTTTTGCACTTATTAAATGGATGTAAAAAGAGGGTTTTAATGATATATATTTACCAGATCAACATAGAGCAACTAAGAGAAGCTAATTGTGAGGATGTACATATAGAGACAAAGAAGGGGATACTACTTGAGTAGCCAGAAATTGGACTTTTTAGGCATGGAAACAATGGAGAGGTGAACAAAATATATATAATTTATTATTAAAAATACTTTGTACAAACACAGTGTTCAAAAAAAGATAAAAAACATGAAAACTGATACAGTCAGTACAGTGAGCCCTTGTGCGTCTACGCATTTCACCGTGAGGCTTCTTCAGGACACGATCAAGGTTCAAAGGTGTAACAAAAGAGAAACAGAGAGCAAGTCTTGCTGTCTGAAATGAGATATATTCCAATTAAAAACAGAAATGTTACATGAACGCATTAGAACATGTTATATTAAAAAGCATGTGCTCAACCATCCAAAGAAGAAACCGAGAAAACAGCAAAATGGTAATGAAAAAATACCTTTGATTTGGTAGGCCTCATATACAAAATCCCCATAGTAGGAAATATAAGGTATTTATTGTGAACTATGGAAAAGTAGAGAAAATACACAAAGCTCTAGCACAAAATGTATGGTGCAGCTAGTAGTATATATATAATTAATCAATTAAATATTAGTTAAGCTAAAATACCTACTATTTTACATCTTCCAAACTATATCTAAAGCAGGGGCCTGTGTGTATCTTGTATTAAAGAAGGAGAGACCGTCCAGCTATTGAAACTGAAGTATACAGCGTCATAGAAGAGCAGTAAGCTCTAATCAGGTTAAGCATTGCTGGTGGTGTGTGCCATAGCCTCTACTGGTATACAGTACCTGACGGTACAAAAAGAACAGGGAAAACATGTAGCCATCGATAAAGGTCAAGATAGTGCCCATAGATGTAACAGGTATAGACTTACACGTAGATGGTAATATGGTGGTATGCCCCTGGGAGACGGCCGGGTGCTGTACTCAAAGCCCATGTTAAAACATGGGCTATTTATATAGACCGGCCGTGTAATATAATGTACATTTAGAGCATGCTTGGCCATGCCCTTTCAGGTGGCTTGATGTCTGTCAATGTAAAAAGTCTGGTATAATATTGTGACTATAGGAGGATCTGGAGTGCAAGAGGACCCAGCAGGGAGATCTGCAGAGCAGTGAAAAGAATCAAGAGGTACACTTGAAGAGCCCAGACCAACATGTAGCAAACCGCTTGACACCACACCACTTCACTGTCGTCATGATTATCGCTGAACTTCTGTCTTGATTAACGGTCTTTGGGGAACTACCTAAAAGTCTTACATTTTAGATTAAATTCACATTAGATGAGGACTAAAACCTTTTACTTTCTACTACACACTTATGCAGATTATTAAATTCAATCAAACAAATTCTACAATTTGTAGATTCAGTTCTCATTGGAATTCCTACTATAAATGTGATTTATAAACATACCCTACAGACAATTGTACTGAATAATTTACAATCATATCAAAGATTCATATTTTGCCCAACACACCTAAGTTTTGAAAAAATGCTTTAAAGCCCAACTCCAAAGCAAAAATGAAATTTAAATAGTGCATTGTACATCAATTACCTTACTCCTCATTCATCCCTTTGATGGATCAAAGTCACAGTTTTCCTACGAGCCAAGCTATTTTCCAGCCCTAGGGACTGAACATGTTTCCCATGAGTTCTTCTGCTTCTAAATTTGCTAATATCCTGGAGTTGGGCTTTAAAGTAAAGACATATATGTCAGACCATGTAACTAAAATTTATTTAAGATTATATTGCTGTAATTAACCTTAGGATGCAGTTGACGCATTTGGCTTCCCCTGAGCTGGCACTTTTGGGTATCCATGAGGATGAACAGAGGCCCTACTAAATTGCTAATCTCATACCCCCTATATTACGCTAAAAAAAATCCTTCTTAAATGGACCTCCTCCACCCTCCAGTGATGTCCTCCTGGGAAGCAATGGTAGATGCCGCCTTGCCTATGTATAGAATTACTTATGGCATTGTACCTTGTCTATGTGACTATTTAGGTTTGGTTCACATCTAAGACAGATCCGTCTCACAGCAGGGGTCCGGTGCATGCTGATTCACCGTTTCAGCAGTGGAGGCTGGTGAAGTCTTAGGATAGGGGAAGCCAGGCCCCGCCCTTCCTTTTTGACCCCTTCCACTTGGTGAAAATGGGCGTGCTTTCAGCTAAATAGTGGGCGTGGCTCTAAGGTGGTGTGGTTAGTGTCTGAGTTGAACGAGGGATGGAGGGAGAGAGGGATGGAGGGAGAGCAGGCCCAGATCCTATACAACAATAGAAATATGTGTATTCTAGAAAGTTTAACAATCGGCAGATAAAGATACTCCAAACACCTGGTGTTAGCACTTCAATCATCCCGGCACCATGGTTGTTATGGTGTCAGGATGATCGAAGCGCATTATTTCTATTATTACATTGTAATATAAAATGAAATAATTCAACTCACCATAATGCAGAATCAGTGGGAGCCCCGAGTGTGTCACTAGCCACGTCGCCTGCCACCAGATGCCATCAGGTGTCCCCAGCGGAGTCCCTCCTTACATCAGGTGCCTCCAGCGGAGTCCCTCCTTACATGCAGCCTGTTTCACATAAAATGCAGCCTGTGTCACCACCAAATTGCAGGGGCATGTGTCACCACCAAATTGCAGCAGCCTGTGTCACCAAATTGCAGCAGCCTGTGTCACCACCAAATTGCAGCAGCATGTGTCACCACCAAATTGCAGCAGCACGTGTCACCACCAAATTGCAGCAGCATGTATCACCACCAAATTGCAGCAGCCTGTGTCACCACCAAATTGCAGCAGCATGTGTCACCACCAAATTGCAGCAGCACGTGTCACCACCAAATTGCAGCAGCATGTATCACCACCAAATTGCAGCAGCCTGTGTCACCACCAAATTGCAACAGCATGTGTCACCACCAAATTGCAGCAGCATGTGTCACCACCAAATTGCAGCAGCATGTGTCACCAAATTGCAGCAGCATGTGTCCTCAAATTGCAGCAGTGTCACCAAATTTCAGCAGTATGTGTCCCCAAATTGCAGCAGTGTCACCAAATTGCAGCAGTATGTGTCCCCAAATTGCAGCAGTGTCACCAAATTGCAGCAGTATGTGTCCCCAAATTGCAGCAGTATGTGTCACCAAATTGCAGCAGTATGTGTCACCAAATTGCAGCAGTATGTGTCCCCAAATTGCAGCAGTATGTGTCACCAAATTGCAGCAGTGTCACCAAATTGCAGCAGTATGTGTCCCCAAATTGCAGCAGTCACCAAATTGCAGCAGTATGTGTCCCCAAATTGCAGCAGTATGTGTCCCCAAATTGCAGCAGTATGTGTCACCAAATTGCAGCAGTATGTGTCCCCAAATTGCAGCAGTATGTGTCCCCAAATTGCAGCAGTATGTGTCACCAAATTGCAGCAGTATGTCTCCCCAAATTGCAGCAGTGTCCCCAAATTGCAGCAGTATGTGTCTCCAAATTGCAGCAGTGTGTGTCCCCAAATTGCAGCAGCGTGTGTCACCTCCAAACCCCCCTCCCCCGTTACTTACCTTGCTATGTGTTGTCCTCTCCAGCGGTATCTCCTGTGCAGAGCTCAGTTGTTCCTGTTTCCGAGAGAGAGAGAGAGAGAGTGAGAGAGAGAGAGAGAGAGAAGCAGGAAGTGACATCACGCTAAGATGTCAATCAAACCGCTCAGCCCTAGTAATAGATACTAGGGCCGGGCGGAAGCTACTCGGCGCTTTACAAGGCGCCGCAAGGCGGGCTAAACGCCTGCAAATGCAGCGCCACGTCTGCAATCTCATGATTGCATAGACGTGGCGCTTCCCATAAGTGCACTGTGTCCGGCGTCACACTGTGTCCGGCGTCCGAAGACAGTGCACTTAAGGACCGTTTTTTGTTTTTTTTTTTTTTTTTTTTTAAGGGCCAGCTTTAAAAAAATTTTTTGCGTTTCAAGTCTGATTTCAGCCCAAGTTTTGGCCTGAATTTGCACCTGAAATGGACCAAAAGACGCACAGCGTTTTACTGCAAAATGCACCGGACCTGCTATGGAGATATGTGACCGCCTCCATAGAGAGCCGGTCAAAATCTCCTGCTATTGCGAATTGAATGTGTTGATACCGCATCCAATTCGCAATGGTGTGAACCCAGCCTTATGCTGTATTTTACTTGATCAATAAAGCACTCCAGTTTTGTATAAAATAAATAAATAATAATAAATTATATTGCAAATGGATGGTTTAATCTAAAGCAAACAACATTGGAAGATTAAATTAGAGCATCAGGAGTTATTTAGCTTTTGCTATGATATGCAATCAATCTGAAGATACCATTTTTAAGACATTGGCATATGTTACAACTGGATTCTTAACAGAGAACACTTCCTCAAGAACTAATGCAATTCACCTTTCTTTGGGGTAAACCTTTACATAATTTAATTGCTGCAAGCTTTCTTAGACTGATGTCAATAGGATCGATCAGCCCCACGTATGAACGTGTCAGCTCTTTCAATAAGGGCTTTAACTATTTCAGGTTGCTGCAAACCAGACGCTATGTATAATGTGAGCTGTGTGTGTCATTATGGCACCCCTGACTGCTGTAAGAGAGACAGACTCCCAAGCAGAGCCATATTAAGAGCGACAAGGCTATAGGCAGTTTAACTTCCCATGCTACCCATCTTCCATAGGCATACCCAATTCACATTGTAGACTTGCAATTTTTTTAAAAAACCCCCAAACGCTATAAAATTCAAATACTGTCTAATATATGTAAAAGACAATACTGTATTGAGTTAATGTATACCAAATATATATAGCGTCTGCATCATGTACACTTGCAAAACAGCGGAAAACTACAATACCCAAAATAGAAGATGCATTTAAATCCTTTACAGCTTATCAATTTAAATCTAAACCCAAATTATGGTTCTCAAATCATTTCTGTGGCTTGTGTCACAGAATCCTAGTAGTTTTTTATTTTGTATATATGTGCCTTTGTATGTCTGTTTGTGGGGGGGATTTCCATTCTTTAACCCCACCCAGCCCTGGCATCCAGTGTCTGTCCAGAAGATTGGCTGTCACAGTGGTTACATGATCAGGAGGCAGTCCTGCCCACTACTGATCATTAGTGGACTGGAGACTGAGAGCTGTCTTTGACAGCTCAGTCTCTGTGCTGGGAGCATGCAGTGAGCTCCTTCTTGGGACAGAAACATTGGCCACCCAGTAATGCATACGTGTGGTGTGTGTGGGGGGTTTAAAGCCCACCCATTTGCCTCCACACATGTGTTACTCTGGTGGTGACAGGTTAAAATTATTTTAATTTATTCTTGCATATATGCAATTATTTATTTTCAAATTAATCTTCATTTCTGTCATAAGGGCACTGACATGCCCCCTATGTGACTGTATAAAGATAAAGGCAGGTGCATGTTATGGTGATCTGTTCACCGTGAAACCAATTGAAATCTGTGGGGGGAGAGGCAAATTGTGTTAATAAATAAAGTCTACAAATACTAACCTCATTGCTCCCTTGCCTGCACCAATATCTTCTGCTCGGCTTCTTCAGTGTTCTGGGTCTTCAGCTGTTTAGATTGGCCAGTGGGAGTGATGCAACTCTAGCACATACATGTACATGTTAATTCATTCTGTCGTTGAGGTGTGCCTAAAATGTACACTGAAGTTGCACATACACAGCTCGGCAAACCTAAAATGAGCAGGCAGGCAAGTTTGTTTTATTGCAAAAGAGACATGCTCTGTGATCGGAGGAGAGTAAATCATGTTCTTCTGCCCCTCCTCCAATCACAGAGCAGCTTGCTTTTACAAGCTTCTTTTTTGTATTGCTTCATAATTGATTTAACATTGTACTGTACTGTACTGTATGCATACCCTTTTGCCATTTTGAAACTTTTTGCATTGTTGATCCTACTTTAGTAAAGTTCAAGCTAAAGCTGAACTCCGCCAGTTCGGGCCCAAAGAAACTATGGTCCTCACTAACATGTGAGCCTGCTGGATGTGCGGTATAACCTGTATGTAGCTGAGGTCCTTACAGCATACCGCACTGTGTTGCGGTTTCAAACCGAGACTTCCTGTTTCATACCCTGAACACACTAGAGTCTATGTGATCAGTGCTCAGCCAATCAGAGAAAGCAATGTATTCTAGCAATGTCAGAGAGGTGGACTGATGCCACAACCTCTGACTCAGCCAATCAGAGGAAGCTTTGTAATGAAGTATGTAAAGTGTAGCAAAAGCTAGAGATCAGCTTTAAATCTACCCCTGTCAAATCATTTGGCCGATTCCTCTACCTGTTACATATATATTAATTCATACTTTATATCATATACAAACATTTTAAAATATAGATTGTAATATGTACTCAAAATCTAATTTCAATAATCCATATAAAAGCCCTTTAAAACTCAAAACAGTTAGGAGGAAAGAGAAAATAAGTAAGGTACAATTACCAAAAAAAAAAAAAAAAGTTATAATGTTCTTGAAAGGTGGAGTTGGCAGTGCCAGTATGCAGCAGTAGTGGATGGTATGGGTGAAAAGGATATCAGAAAGCTATAGGCCCCTTTCACCTGACTGTTCGTGTTCGCACATGTCTGTTTTTCAGGCAGAACTAATTTGGAATTCACCTCTATGTACCGGCAGGTGTAAACAGACTTGTGGTTTACACCCACCTACCTCTGATCTGGTCTGCTAAAAGCAAACGGAATGGAATCCTTCCAGATGAGGGGTATTTGGATTTAAAGGGACAGCAGAGTTTACACTCGGCCACCCATAGAGTAGAGCAGGCTCTGTCTGTACCCGCTCTGCATAAACTGAGCAGACATGAACCTATTATCCACCCGCTCTGCTCTGATCAGCAGTGGATCTGTGGACAGGAGTCTGCCCTGTGTGAAAGGGAGGAGAGGCAATTAAGGATGAGAGGCACAGGAGTTAGGGGCTAGATGCTACTTGGGTATGAAAGGAATAGTGGGGATGAGGCTAGGTAGGCACCTAGGTGGTCCTGGGGAGCAGTAGCTTCGATAAGCTGTGGGAGGGCTGATGAAGGGGCACATACCTGGAAGTGGAGTGTGGATAAGAACTGGAATGATGGAAATAGGGCTCATGTTAATTCTTATTCACATGTAGCGCTGGTAGATTTACAATCTACCGCAGATTAGGTAAATTTAGTAAATTGTGTGTTAGGAAGGTTAAAAGTTCGCCTCTGTTCCAGCTTGGCTGACGTTGTGTGTGCTTCCGTGCTGACCGGTGGGTGTCGCTGTTACCATTAGTCAGTGTTGGAAGGGCAACGTGTCGAAGTGTATAGATGCTCCTCTGTCTCGGAGACAAGCTCGGTGGAGGTGGTCCTCCGAGTTGCATTCTGGGAAGGGGGTATTTATGGGACAGACGCCATGTTCTAAGGTCGTTTTACAGCCACCTGCTGGCCCTCCTGGCCGACAGGTATGCGTTAGGGGCTACCTCGTGGTCCTCCGATCGGGGGGCCCACGATGCTACGGCGCAGGGGTGGGTCCAGAGGCTTATCGGTTGCAGGACGTATCCAAAAGAAGTAATTATACAGCATAGTGTCGCCGGTTCGGCTTAAAGGTTCAGGCACTGTGACTGACTGTTCACTGCAGAAGATCTGATACATCCTGTGGCAGAGAATCGGGCAGATTTACCCCCCCAAGTAAGTCTGTGGCAGAGACTTTAGATTTGTGCTGCGTACTGGCTGCTAGACCGGTGAGAGAGGCCTATCCAGACGAACAAAGAGTGCGTCCCATGAGGGGAACGCATTCCACATAATTATCTGAATTCTACCGGGACATTTGTCGCTAAGATTGTGTAAGAAGATATTTGAGTTTCTCCTGAAGGTTTCCTTTTCTGTCTCTTTCCTGCTACTTCCTAAAGTTTGTGTCACGTACCTGGTAGGTGGAGCCCGGAGTGCAGAGAACGGCCTCTCGTATACCTCTGATTCAGGAACCCCTGAAGGTGTGAACAGGGGCTCAGAAGTACAGAGGGGCACAAGTGCCTGGCTGGAACACTGGAGTAGAGAGCTGGATCCTGTAGTCAGCAGGGAGGTGCACTGTAGTCCCGAAGCCGGTTGCAGGTAGCAGGGAGGTGCACTGTAGTTCTATAACAGGTTGCAGACAGCAGGGAGGAGCACTGTAGTCCTGTAGCAGGTTGCAGGCAGCACGGAGGTGCACTGTAGTCCCGTAGCAGGTTTGCAGACAGCAGGGAGGAGCACTGTAGTCCCGTAGCAGGTTTGCAGACAGCAGAGAGGAGCACTGTAGTCCTGTAGCAGGTTGCAGACAGCAGGGAGGAGCACTGTAGTCCTGTAGCAGGTTGCAGGCAGCAGGGAGGTGTACTGTAGTCCCGTAGCAGGTTTGCAGACAGCAGGGAGGAGCACTGTAGTCCTGTAGCAGGTTGCAGACAAGCCGGGTCAAGGTACTAGCGGGCAGATCAGGTACAGGAGGGCAAACCAAGAGAATAGTCAGAGTTCCAAGCCGAGATCGGGGCGGGCAGCAAACAGGTAAGTCAGGAACAAGCCAAGTAAGTACTGGATACAGAGAAACTGGTAACAAGGGAGCAGGGGTCTCAGGAAATGCTGTAGACCAGACAGCAAGGCAGCATTGGAACAGTCTCCTTTAAATAGCCCATCTTGGCGCCAAGTGTTGTTACAGGGGGCGCGTGCGCGCACCCGTGCTCGCCCGTGCGCCGCTATTGCGCCCGTGCGCGCTACCAGCGCTATTGGCGCTATTGAACGCGCGCGAGCGCCGGATGGCGCTTACAGGCATTCTTTTAACCGTCCGTTTGCTGGAATGTCTACAAGAGGCCTTTTCCTGACATTGCCCCCCTCCATAGGGCAGCCTGCGGATGCCCAACTGGGCCATTTTACTCGGATGAGTTCTTTTAAAGGCTAGAATTAGTCTTTTGGCATGGATGTTAGTCTCTGGTTCCCAGGAGTTCTCCTTGGGGCCGTAACCCTTCCATTTCACCAGGTACTGAACCTGATTACGTCTCCTCCGGCAATCTATGATGGATTCTATCTCGAATTCTTCTTCGCCGTTAATAAGTACAGGCTCAGGAGGACCGGTGTTCCGGTTAAGAGAGGGATCCGGGACTGACGGTTTGAGTAAAGCCACGTGAAAGACTGGATGTATACGGAAAGATTCCGGTAGCTTCAACTCATACGCCACACTGTTAATTTTTCTCAACACTGGGAAGGGACCCAAAACTTAGGGCCCAATTTTTTGGATGGGCATGCCAGTTTCAGGTTCTGCGTGGACAACCAGACTTGATCTCCAGGTTTTAGGTCAAGCTCCCCTCTTCTCTTTCTGTCAAACGTTTCCTTGTTATAGTCCTGGGTCCTTGCCATTGTTTCTTGAAGTAGCTTGTTGTTGGTGCTGAAGAAGTTCAAGGTTTCTTGAGCCGCCGGTACTGCACACTCTGGCATGTTATTGGACAGAAACAAGGGATGGAACCCGTAGTTCGCAAAAAACGGAGATTGGTTGGTTGCAGAATGCACAGAATTATTGTAGGCGAACTCAGCAAGAGGTAGCAGAGGCACCCAGTCATCTTGAGAAAAGCAAGAATAACATCGCAAATACTGTTCAAGGGTCTGGTTGGTTCGTTCAGTTTGACCATTCATCTGAGGATGGTAGGCAGAAGAGAAGGAGAGGTCAATCTTCAGGGCTCCACACAGGGCTTTCCAGAATTTGGATGTAAATTGTACCCCCCGATCAGATACAATATTAGCGGGTACACCATGGAGTCTTACAATGTCTTTAATAAAAATCTTCGCAGTCTCTGAAGCAGATGGGGTACCCTTCATAGGCAGGAAGTGAGCCATCTTAGAAAGTCTGTCAACCACTACAAAGATGGTGGTGAAATCTTCTGAAGGTGGTAATTCCACAATGAAATCCATGGAGATCATCCTCCATGGTCTTTCTGGTACAGGTAGAGGCCTCAACAGTCCCCAAGCCCTGGTCTTGCTGCCCTTGTTCTGGATGCAAGTAGTACATGCTTCAATATATCGTCTGCAGTCCTTTTGTAGCTGAGGCCACCAAAACATGCGCTGCAGGAGTTCAGAAGTCTTGTGTACCCTGAAGTGGCCAGCTAGTCCGTGGTCATGGCAAGACTTGAGGATGGCAACCGTGTCTGTTGTGGCACAAAAATTCTGTCCTTGTACCAAAGTAGATCGTCTTTCCACTGTAAAGTAACATCTGTTGGATGGGGAGCCAGTGAAGAAGCTTGTTTAATTTGGGAAAGCAGGTTTCCCTGAAGCATGAGAAAATTCCTAGGAGCAAGGATGGTATCAGGAGGAGAAGAAACTTCAGGTTCGCTGAACATCCGGGAAAGCGCGTCTGGTTTAGTATTCTTAGATCCCGGCCTGTAAGTGATGTGAAAGGCAAATCTAGTGAAAAAAAGTGCCCATCTGGCTTGTCGTGGTTTCAATCTCTTGGCAACTTTCAAGTACTCTAAGTTCTTGTGATCAATGTACACCAGAATAGGATGGGCTGCTCCTTCCAAGAGGTAACGCCATTCTTCTAGCGCAGCCTTGATTGCAAGTAGCTCTCTGTCCCTGACATCGTAATTTCTTTCAGCTTCGGTTAGCCTGCGAGAGAAGAACGCCACTGGGTGTAACAGAGCCTTGGATCCTTGTCTCTGTGAGAGAACCTCCCCTACTGCTAATTTAGAAGCATCTACTTCCAGTATATAAGGTAAGGCTGGGTCAGGATGTTTTAAGACGGAGGCTGAGACAAACTGTTCTTTCAAGGAAGTAAAGGCTGCTTGAGCTTCAGGAGACCATTGGAAACGGGTGTGATGGGGGAAATGATAGAAGAAAATCCCTTGATGAATTTGCGATAGAAATTCGCAAACCCCACAAATCGCTGGACTCCCCTCTTATCAGTCGGGGCTGGCCAATCCAAGATGGCAGAGACCTTCTGTGGATCCATCTTGACACCATCTATCGAAATGATCAGGCCCAGAAACTGGATGCTTTGGCGTTCAAACTCGCACTTCTCAGGTTTTGCATACAGGCCATGCTGGCGAAGGCGGGTTAGAACTTTTCTGACATGTCCCCGATGAGTAGCCAGTGAGGAGGAAAAGATCAAGATGTCATCCAGGTATACTATGATAAACAAGTCAAGATAGTCTCTAAAAATATCATTAACAAAATGCTGGAAGGTGGCAGGAGCATTACATAACCCGAAAGGCATGACAAGATACTCAAAATGTCCGAAGCGGGTACGGAAGGCCGTTTTCCATTCATCTCCGCTTCGGATCCGGACTAAATTGTAAGCTCCACACAAGTCTAATTTGGTAAAGATGGATGCAGTTCCGAGTCGCTGGAAAAGTTCAGGTACCAACGGTAGAGGATACCGATTCTTGATTGTGATTTTATTAAGGTCCCGATAATCTACGCAAGGGCGTAGAGAGTGGTCTTTCTTTTCTACGAAGAAAATCCCTGCTCCTGCTGGGGAGGTAGAAGGGCGTATGAACCCTTTCCTCAGGTTGTCATCTATGTATTCTTTAAGAGTTCCAAGTTCAAGTTCGGTCAAGGGAAAAATTCTCCCAAAGGGAATTTCTGCTCCGGGAAGCAACTCAATCGGGCAGTCGTAAGGTCTATGGGGTGGCAGAGTCTCTGCCCCTTTTTTACTGAACACATCCAGGAAGTCATGATAAGCCTTAGGAACTGCTTGGCAGGCTTCAGCATCGGTCTCCAGACATAGCAGAGAAGATGGGATGTTGGGAGTTTCCTGTAAACAATGTTGCTGGCAATAGGAGGAATGAAAACTGATTTTTCCAGTGGACCAGTCTATTTGTGGATTATGTGCCTTGAGCCAGGGCATTCCTAGTATGATGGGGAACAAGGGAGATTCGATGATATCAAGACAGAGTAGTTCTTGGTGGTTGCCGGAAATGGTGGTTTTAAGAGGAACTGTTTCTTGTGTTATGGGCCCAGATTTAATAGTCGATCCGTCGGCCAGATGTACAGACAGTCCCTGTGCTCTGGATCGTAGAGGAATGCAGAGACTACGGGCAAAAGACAAGTCCATGAACCCGCTGCAGGCTCCAGACTCAATTATGGCGGTTGCTTGCGTATTCCCTTCTGGAAGCTGTAGAGAGATGGGGACAGCCAAATGAGTAGCATTATCTAACACAGCATAGTCCTCCGCCGCCCTGCGGCCTTGCTGGAGAGAGAACAGAGCTGCTTCTGCGGTAGCTGCTAATTGCGGGTCCTCATAGAGAAGGGCCATGGCTTGGAAGAAAGTGTCCAGTTGGTTAAGGCAGCTGTTCTTTTGCTCCAGGAGTCGATGAGCCCATGCCTGGGGTTCCCCCAGCAGGAGGGAAATGACGAACCCCACCTTAGTGGTTTCTAAAGAAAAAGTCCTGGGTTGTAGTGCAAAGAAAAGTTCACAGGCATTATGGAATGCTCTAAACTTGCTGCGGTCCCCGGAGAACCTTTCTGGTGTGGGAACTTTAGGTTCTGGCGGCAACATTACTACAGAAGGACCCGGGGAAGGACCTGGAGCGGAAGTAGAGAGCACTTGAACACGTTCTTCCAGACGTTTGTAACCGTCTTGCAGGTCTTTAACAGCCTGTGTAAGTCCAGCCAGATGATGGCATAAGTCCTCCATAGGCGACGTTCCCTGCGTGGGCTCGGACATGGCTGTCCGGTACTGTCACCTACCTGGTAGGTGGAGCCCGGAGTGCAGAGAACGGCCTCTTGTATACCTCTGACTCAGGAACCCCTGAAGGTGTGAACAGGGGCTCAGAAGTACAGAGGGGCACAAGTGCCTGGCTGGAACACTGGAGTAGAGAGCTGGATCCTGTAGTCAGCAGGGAGGTGCACTGTAGTCCCGAAGCCGGTTGCAGGTAGCAGGGAGGTGCACTGTAGTTCTGTAACAGGTTGCAGACAGCAGAGAGGAGCACTGTAGTCCTGTAGCAGGTTGCAGGCAGCAGGGAGGTGCACTGTAGTCCCGTAGCAGGTTTGCAGACAGCAGGGAGGAGCACTGTAGTCCCGTAGCAGGTTTGCAGACAGCAGGGAGGAGCACTGTAGTCCTGTAGCAGGTTGCAGACAGCAGGGAGGAGCACTGTAGTCCTGTAGCAGGTTGCAGGCAGCAGGGAGGTGTACTGTAGTCCCATAGCAGGTTTGCAGACAGCAGGGAGGAGCACTGTAGTCCTGTAGCAGGTTGCAGACAAGCCGGGTCAAGGTACTAACGGGCAGATCAGGTACAGGAGGGCAAACCAAGAGAATAGTCAGAGTTCCAAGCCGAGATCGGGGCGGGCAGCAAACAGGTAAGTCAGGAACAAGCCAAGTAAATACTGGATACAGAGAAACTGGTAACAAGGGAGCAGGGGTCTCAGGAAACGCTGTAGACCGGACAGCAAGGCAGCATTGGAACAGTCTCCTTTAAATAGCCCATCTTGGTGCCAAGTGTTGTTACAGGGGGCGCACGCGCGCACCCGCGCTCGCCCGTGCGCCGCTATTGGCGCTATTGCGCACGCGCGTGCGCCCGTGCGCTCTATCAGCGCTATTGGCGCTATTGCACACGCACGAGCGCCGGATGGCGCTTACAGGCATTCTTTTAACCTTCCGTTTGCTGGAATGTCTACAAGAGGCCTTTTCCTGACATATTGCCTGTTTAATAAAGCATTGAAAATGTACTCCAGTGTTGGTGCGTGTATCGTCCAGCAGTAAACTCAACGGAACCCCTATACCCGGTGACGGTGAAACAGAGGGAAGCAAAGTGAAGGTAACAGGCCCGCTTAAACCAGAAGCTCCACCATGAGTTAGTGCTACACACATAATTGCATTGTAGTAATGTGCAGTAAAACACATGCATTACCCCAACACATGATATGCTTGCATTTTGAATGGTATCCCTATACATCTTCAAAGTGCACCTGCACTACAGCACTCCACAATTCACCAGAGTGCATGATGTGCTTTGTGGTGCTCTTGCATAGGGGTCCAATCAAAAGACTGTGTTAATGAAGTACACTGCAAGACATGATAAAGCACATTGCGGCAGATACATTACCTCAATATACCATAGTGTGGTTGTGGTCTTAGTGAAAAAGCAAAGAGCTGAATATAAAGATGCAAAGTTTGGGATGGTTAATAGAAAATATTGCAGGTAGGTACAGTAGATGTTCTGAGGGACAGCAAGAATGCTGGGACAGCTGCATACTGTCAGACCTGCTCCTATGGACCTGCTCACACTATAATGCAGTGCACTGCCTACATAATGAATGGGCTGCAATTCACCTCCACATACACACTGATTATATTTTTCATACAGCACAGTGCAACACACAAAACCTGATTTGATTTTATCCCATTGTAACACCATTATATTATTCAGTTTATTTATTTCTGTTTGCTATATATTGCAACTCAACTTTGAAAAGAGGATAAAAAGCTCTCCTAAATAACAACATAAGTGTTCCCATTGAGATTTACATTTATTGTACATTACGTAAAGATCCCCTTTAGACCCCTTTAGTTGATTATATTTTTGGGGAAATATCTGGGGCTGCACAAATTATGTAACAGTTACATTGGAAACATATACAGCAAAGAATATGCAAAGGTAAGCTACAAAGCTTTTATCACCCTAATAAATATTGATTGTAAATTTACCAAATGTAAGCTATTGTGCTACATTTTGGGTCCCCTATATTTTGGTAAGTTAACAACTACAACTACTGCATGGAATATATGTAACATTGAGTATAAGAACCACAATATATTACACTGAATTGAATTTCCTGAATAACACTTAATGGTTGTACTTGTGTTTGACTATGATGCCCTCTTGTGGATATACAGTATATAGTATGAGAATGTTAAGACGTGACTCAGAATGTGGCACCACATCCAAATAGCAATGATGAAAAGAAACAGGAATTGGAATGGACTTTAAATTAGTAGCCACTAGTAGTCCCAAAAAAGGAAAAAGAAGTACCCAATTGAACATAAAATCCAAATGTATTATATCAACATGATGAAAGCACTTTAATTTAAAGGAACTATTGTGAGAAAGATTGTTACATGATATATACATGCAACATCATCCCATATAGGTTGATGGTATATATACATATATATATATGCCCAAAAGTATGAAGAATGTATTGCTTGTATCTGAGATGATCTTCCATATCAGGGCCCCACAGGAAATCAGCGCACCAAGGGATCACTACGCGTTTTCCTTACAGCTTTCTCAGGAGATCCTATTGGTACCAGGTTTGAATGGGAAATATGGAATGCTCAGCCCACAGCGTGGAGATAAGAGATGGGGGAGCAGTGCACAGACAACCCCAGAGTGAGAATGCATTAGGTGCAATTCAGCCAAAGAAGAGAGCTCGCCCTAAGGTAAAAAGTACACTGTATATATAGATTATCCAAGGGGCAACAAGTGGAAAAATATTATTATATATAGAAAAGCCAAACCGTCCTAGATAGATGAGGGGTCCCCATACATCAGTAGTCCGCTTAATTGTTGTATCTCCCCTCTACTGCCCATACCAATCCTGGCTGCAAAGAGGGTCCTCTACATAGATGGATGTAGAGATGTCCATATATGTATATAAATATACAGTGGGGACGGAAAATATTCAGACCCCCTTAAATTTTTCACTCTTTGTTATATTGCAGCCATTTGCTAAAATCATTTAAGTTCATTTTTTTTCCTCATTAATGTACACACAGCACCCCATATTTACAGAAAAAGACAGAATTGTTGACATTTTTGCAGATTTATTAAAAAAGAAAAACTGAAATATCACATGGTCCTAAGTATTCAGACCCTTTGCTGTTACACTCATATATTTAACTCAGGTGCTGTCCATTTCTTCTGTTCATCCTTGAGATGGTTCTACACCTTCATTTGAGTCCAGCTGTGTTTGATTATACTGATTGGACTTGATTAGGAAAGCCACACACCTGTCTATATAAGCTCACAGTGCATGTCAGAGCAAATGAGAATCATGAGGTCAAAGGAACTGCCTGAAGAGCTCAGAGACAGAATTGTGGCAAGGCACAGATCTGGCCAAGGTTACAAAAACATTTCTGCTGCACCTAAGGTTCCTAAGAGCACAGTGGCCTCCATAATCCTCAAATGGAAGACGCTTGGGATGACCAGAACCCTTCCTAGAGCTGGCCGTCCGACCAAACTGAGCTATTGGGGGAGAAGAGCCTTGGTGAGAGAGGTCAAGAAGAACCCAAAGATCACTGTGGCTGAGCTCCAGAGATGCAGTCGGGTGATGGGAGAAAGTTGTAGAAAGTCAACCATCACTGCAGCCCTCCACCAGTCGGGGCTTTATGGCAGAGTGGCCCGACGGAAGCCTCTCCTCAGTGCAAGACACATGAAAGCCCGCATGGAGTTTGCTAAAAAACACCTAAAGGACTCCAAGATGGTGAGAAATAAAATTCTCTGGTCTGATGAGACCAAGATAGAACTTTTTGGCCTTAATTCTAAGCAGTATGTGTGGAGAAAACCAGGCACTGCTCATCACCTGTCCAATACAGTTTTTTTTTCAGCTGTAGGGACAGGACGACAGGTTGCAATCGAGGGAAAGATGAATGTGGCCAAGTACAGGGATATCCTAGACGAAAACCTTCTCCAGAGTGCTCAGGACCTCAGACTGGGCCAAAGGTTTACCTTCCAACAAGACAATGACACTAAGCACACAGCTAAAATAACAAAGGAGTGGCTTCACAACAACTCCGTGACTGTTCTTGAATGGCCCAGCCAGAGCCCTGACTTAAACCCAATTGAGTATCTCTGGAGAGACCTAAAAATGGCTGTCCACCAACGTTTACCATCCAACCTGACAGAACTGGAGAGGATCTGCAAGGAGGAATGGCAGAGGATTCCCAAATTTAGATGTGAAAAACTTGTTGCATCTTTCCCAAAGAGACTCATGGCTGTATTAGATCAAAAGTGTGCTTCTACTAAACTTTGTACCTTCGGCGGAGGGTTCAAGCAGGACAGCACTTACCCACCCAACCACCGAGGCAAGCTATAGGTATTATTAATTTTATGCATAATAATAGTTAATTATAAAAGTTAAAAATTATAATGATTGAATCTAACTTCACATCAGTTAAAACCCAAGTGAAGTCACAGAAATAAGTATGCAGATCGAGCCATTGTTCTAACAAACTCCATTTTTACAGTCTTACCTCCACTTTCTTGTTAGGTTAAGAAGGGTATCTAAATATGACTGCACAGTCCAATAGGTGCCAAACTTAGACCTAAAGAACTCAGTAAGGGATACAGTCTGACTCACCCCCTTTCCCATCTTTTCATCCATGCTGGATGGCTTCATAGGAGATTGCTCTCCTCTTGCTGCGGTTATCTACCATCCAGCTCCACACAAATATTTTGTGGCCTCTTACTCTTCCATTAGTGAATGCGAACAAGCTGCCTCTGTTGCCTTCTCCTTGATAGACATTGATCTTCTGTGGGGCTTAAGGTTTGGGTTGGGCTGAGACTCATGTGGTCTGCACACCCAGTCACATTCATATTTTTGATTCCTTCCACTTCCTTATCCCCTGATGAAGACTTTATATAAGCTGAAGCGCGTTTTTCATGTATCCCTGCAGTATATGTATATTGTAGGAATGATATAAGATCAGGACGTGAAGTGTCTAGACCGGCCAATTTTAAACCCGTTGTTCAATCAAAGTTTTTTCACTTTTTATACACCTTCTGGGAAAGAGGCGTTTAGCCTCAGACAAGAATGTGAGATTCTTATGGTCAGTAAGAATGAGAACCGGCACAGTGGTACCTTCGAGGAGATGTCTCCATTCTTTCAGGGCTAAATGATCGCTAACAGTTCTCTGTCACCAATCTCGTAATTGCTCTCCGCAGGTGACAATTTCTTGGAAAAGTAGCCACAAGGATGCATAGCGCTCTCAGAGGTAGGACGTTGAGACAGAAGGGCACCAATTCCAGTCTCTAAAGCATCAACCTCAAGGATAAAAGGTAACGTAGGCTCAGGATGTGCCAACACAGGAGCAGAAACAAAGGCAGCCTTGAGATTCTCAAAGGCTTTAATGGACTCCGGAGACCAACTCTGTGGATTACTGTCCTTTTTGGTCATATCAGTCAGGGGCTTGACCAGAGACGAGAAGTTCCGAATAAACTTCCGATAATAGTTGGCAAAGCCAAGAAAACGCTGCAGAGGACGTAAACCCATGGGTCGGGGCCACTGTAGGACTGCTGAAAGTTTCTCTGGGTCCATCGAAAAACCAGCAGTGGAAATGACATAACCCAGGAATTTAACCTGCTCACGATGGAATTCGCACTTTTCCAATTTACAATAGAGATTTTTCTCTCTTAGTTTCTGAAGCATACGACAGACATCTGTGTGGTGGCTCTCCAGGGACTTGGAAAATATGAGGATATCATCGAGATAAACCACCACACAACTGCAACAAATCTCGGAGGACATTGTTAATAAATTCCAGGAAAACTGACGGGGCGTTACAAAGGCCAAAAGGCGTTACGAGGTACTCATAATGGACTGTTCTGATAGTAAACACAATTTTCCACTCGTCACCCTGCTTAATCCTCATGAGATTGTATGCCCCTCTCAAATCAAGCTTCGTGAAAACCGTTGCTCCCTTGAAGCAGTCAAATAACTCCGTAATCAATGGAATTGGATAGGCATCTTAATCGTGAAACGTTTGAGAACCCTATAATCAATACAAGGTCTCAGTTCACCACTCTTCTTCTTCACAAAGAAGAAACCAGCAGCAGCAGGAGACGAGGATTTGCGGATGAAACCTCGAGAAAGTGCGTCTGCAACATACTCCTTCATGGCCTTATCCTCCAAGACCGACAAAGGGTAAACCAGACCACGAGGGGGTATGGCACCAGGTTGAAGGTCAATTGTGCAATCATACGACCGGTGTGGAGGCAAACTACCGGCTTGACCTTTGTCAAAGACATCACTAAAATCACGGTACTCCTTCGGCATGGAGGAGAGTGAAGAAGTGCACAGGACCTTGGCTACCTTCTGGAAGCATGTCTTACTGCATTGCAGCGACCAGGAGAGAACCTCAGCACAGAGCCAATTAAAAGAGGGGTTGTGCGTCTATAACCAAGGATAACCAATAACCAGTGGAAACCTAGGTGAGGAAATAACTTGGAATTGGATTATCTCATGGTGAAGAGCCCCTACGGCCATGGACAACGGAACAGTCTCATGAGTCACATGGGCAGAATGTAGAGGTCTCCCATCAAGAGCCTCAATGGCAAGTGGAGTGTCAAGCAGCTGCAGCAGAATCGATGGCTTTGATACAAAGGCAGCATCAATGAACAGGCCTGCAGCCCCAGAGTTGATTAGAGCCTGTATATCGATGGACGACTCAGCCCAAGAATGGGTAACCAACTGAAACCAGGGTCTTATCCTTCTGGTTAACTGGGGATGAAACAATGCCAACAATGCCTGTCTGTGACAGGACCTCAAGGTTCGGGCGTTCCCTGGACGGGTAGGACAAGACTTTAAAAAGTGACCTGCCTGTCCACAAAGGCACAATCTCTCCCTCCTCCTAAGGGTTCTCTTATCCATAGAGAGACACGTGAAACCCAAGTGCATGGGTTCACCTTCACTAACTGACTCGGTACCAGGAGGCATGGGAGGTGAGGAAGGCAAGGGTGGGACTGCAAAGCTCGGAGACAAATGTACAGGAGGCTTCCACAAGCACTCCTTAAAAGAGAGTCTTTCTCTGAGTCTGGAGTCAATGAGGATGGCAAACATGATCAACTTCTCCAGCTCAGTGGGTATATCGCAGGCTGCTATCTCATCCTTGAAGTTATCCGAGAGACCATGAGAAAAAGCAGTCACGAGGGCCTCACTGTTCCAAGCAACCTCAGTTGCCAGAATACGAAATTCAATGGCGTAATCAGCAACAGTCCTCGTACTCTGTTTGATGGACATGAGTCACTGGGCAGCAGAATCGGAGCATGCGGGAATGTCAAATACCCTTTTAAAAGAAGCCACAAACTCAGGGTAACTCAAGACAACACGTTTTTGCATCTACCATAGAGGGTTTGCCCAGGCCAAGGCTCTCTCAGAAAGCAAAGATATCACGAAACCTACTTTGCTTCTTTCCAAGGGAAACGCCTGGGACAGCATCTTAAAGTAACCTGGTTGAGAAACTCTCTGCATTGGACTGGATCACCCCCAAATCGCTGGGGAAGCAGAGCGGAACCAGACATACCTCTTATAGAGGTAATGCTCGAGGCAGGTGTCTGCACAGAGACTGGAGCAGCAGCAGGGACTGCCTGCAACACAGGTTGTACCAGAACAGCCACAGTGGGAGATTTCAGGTGAGCCGTGCAACTCAGGAGCATTTGTAACGCCATGGAAAACTGATCCATGCGGCGATCCTGCTCACCCAATCTGGAAAAAATATTACCAGAAGCCAGGAGGAATTTCAGCCAAGCAAGTCTTTAACAGGAAAACATGAGAGCGTCTCTAGAGATGTGACCAAGGCGAAGGCAGAAATCATCTGGACTGGATGGCTTAAGTAGGCAGGACCAACGAGCAGGATCATCAATAGGTGAGTCACTGTGGAGAGATAGGAGCTGGAAATTAGCCGACAGCTGAGTGGCCAGCTCAGAGAAGATAGGGCTGGGCCCTTCCGCAATAGCACCTCCGGCACGACCGATTGTGAACGGTATAGGCTCGGTCACCTCTAAACTGGGTGAACATTTGGATAAATTCCTTCAACCCAGTGTTCAGGCGACTAAGGCCTATCTCAGAGACACTAAAGATCTTTTAAAGTCCCTTGATGAAATTAAAATGAATTTTGAGGAGCCAGTTTTTATGGTTACTGCGGATGTATCACCACTTTATACCATCATTCAACAAGATGATGTGTTATTAGCTCTGAATTGGGCTTTAAGTAAACGAGATGACATCCCGCATAACCAGAAATCCTTTTTAGGTAAATCTTTGGATTACTGCATTTCTCATAATTACTTCTGGTATCAGGGGGTTTTTTTTCACCCAGCAGGTTGGTGTTGCTATGGGATCAAAATTTGCTCCCAGCATCGCCAACTTGTTTATGGCTGAATGGGAGGATAGACATTTTTAGTACCCATAGACCGAGATTATTATTTTATCGTAGGTATATAGATGACCTAATATTAATCTGGATGGGCCCTAAACATACTGTGGAAGAGTTTATTTCCTATCAGAATCATAATAATAATAATATTAAATTAGACTTTCAGATTAGTGACACCAGTATACATTTTTTGGATGTCACTATTGAACGGTCTGGATCAAGGCTGCATACAAAAGTCTATTTTAAAACAACAGATAGTAACTGTCTGTGAACAGTGGTCACCATCTGATATGGATTAGAAATATTCCTAAGGGATAGGGATGAGCCGAACACCCCCCGTTACAAGTTACTGTCCTGAAAAGGGTTTGGGGACCCGGGTCCTGCCCCAGGGGACATGTATCAATTCAAAAGAAAGTTTTAAAAATGGCTGTTTTTTAGAAGCAGTGATTTTAATGATGCTTAAAGTGAAAAAATAAAAGTGAAATATTCATTTAAATATTGTACCTGGGGGGTGTCTATAGTATGCCTGTAAAGTGGCGCGTTTTTCCCGTGTTTAGAACAGTCCCTGCACAAAATGAAATTTCGAAAGGAGTAAAAGTAATTTAAAACTGCTTGCGGCTGTAATGTAATGTCGGGTCCCAGCAATATGGATGAAAATTATTGAGAAAAATGGCATGGGTAACCCCGCAGCCCATTACCAGGCCCTTTGGGTATTGTATGGGTATTAAGGGGAACCCCGCACCCAAATTAAAAAAAGAAAAGGCGTGGGGCCCCCAGGCCCTATATACTCTGAACAGCAGTATACAGGCGGTCCAAACAAGACAAGGACTGTAGGTTTCTTAAGTTGAATCTGTTTGTAACTTGGAACAGGTACATTTTTTAAGTGTAGCTCCAGCCAAAAAATCTATTTTTAAGCTTTTTGGATAACATAGGGAAGGGTTATTATCACCCTTGTAACATTTGTTTTGCTGTCTGTGCCCCTGTTCAGAAGATTTCACCTCACTTTTTGTCCCAATGACAATTGGATTATGAAAATTTTGGGTTTTTAACAAGACAAGAATTGGTGATAATAAAGCATCAGTGGAAACACTTTTTTCCCATTTTAACTCTTACAGGAGAGAATTTCCCTTCCTAGGGGTAGATTTCCTCTCACTTCCTGTTGTCTCCCTCCGTTTGTAGGTAGGAGTCGTTTGTAAGTTGGATGTTTGAAAGTAGGGGACCGCCTGTATATACTATACGGCCTGCCCTATATACTCTGCAGAAATTTGGGCCTTAGGTGTTGGTGGTACCAGAACACTGTAAGCCCTCACAGTTACTCTTGGTGGGCCCTGCTGTGAAATGTTATATCAAGAATTGTAATTACATGCCCCTGTTGAACAGAGTCAGAAAAATTGGGCCTTTGGTGGTTGTGTGGTGGTGTTGCCACAACACTGTAAGCCCTCACAGTTACTCTTGGTGGGCGCAGGAACGGGCCCTGCTGTGAAATATTAGATCAAAAATTGTAATTACACGCCCCTGTTAAACAGGGGCAGAAAAATTGGGCCTTAGGCACTGGTGCAGGTGCCACAACACTACAACCCCTCACAGATACTCTAGTTGAGTGCAGGAACAAGCCCTGCTGCAAAATATTACAGTACAAATTATAATTACACTCCCTTGTTAAACAGGGGCAGAAAAATTGGGCTTTAGGCACTGGTGCTGGTGGCACAACACTGCAACCCCTCACAGATACTCTAGTTGAGCGCAGGAACGAGCCCTGCTGCAAAATATTACAGCAAAAATTGTAATTACACGTCCCTGTTACACAGGGGCAAAAAAATTGGGCTTTAGGCACTGGTGGTGGTGCCTAGAACCAAAAATGTTCTTAGAAGCTATCAACATGAACATTGAGGAGGAATAGGATAGTCACTCAGCATCAGCATAGGCAGTCTTCAAGGGATCTCACATGCATAAAAAAGTTAATTGGTTACATCAGCATCAGGTGCTTGGTAGCTGGTGATCCAAGACTGATTCATTTTTATGAAGGTGAGCCAATCAACTGAGTCTGTGGACAGGCGCACTCTGTGATTGGTTACAAAGCCTCCAGCAGCAATGAATGTGCGTTCAGATAGAACGCTGGATGCAGGACAGGCCAGTAGCTCAATTGCATACTGTGCAAGCTCTGGCCAGTGATATATCCTCAAGACCCAGTAACCCAGTGGATTTTTGGCTGGAAAGGTCTCCAAGTGTGATCTTGCCCCAAGGTATTCCTGCACCATGTAAATCAGACGCTGGCGATGGTTGCTGGAACCGATCAGACTTTGGGGCTGCAGACTAAAGCAGCCAGATGACCACCTTCTCCACCGCTCCTTCTGTGACTGACCAAAGCCTCAGCAACACGTTGTCCAGGAGGACCAGGAAATTGCAACCTCCCAGGCTCTGGAAACGCATTGCACAAACCTTTCTGCAAGGCCTTCCGAAGATATTTCATTCTCTACTCCCTCTGCGAAGCTGGATAAGTTCTGCAACCTTACCCTTGTAACGTGGATCAAGAAGGGTTGCCGGCCAGTACTGATCCCTTTCATTGATACCACGATTCCAAGGGTCCTTTCGCAGGTTTTGCCGGATCAGGAAGGCCATGCAGCGAAGGTTTGCTGAGGCATTTGGTCCGGAGTCCTCTGGGTCACTAAGGACTAGACGTGCATTCGTTTTCGTCCGAATGCATTTCCGTCCGAAATTCAGGTATTTTCGTTATCGTTTTAACAAACGATAACAGAAGTGCAGAGTCTGAAAAACGAAAGATCCGACATAAACAAATGCTTTATTTTCGTTTTCGTTGCTACAACAGTTCGATATAGATAGGAGATTTGACATGATGATGACAATAACAATCTGTGTCCATCAAACTTGTGGTCGAATGTGCCTAACCTTAACTCTATTAGTCCAAGATTATTCTACATAGAGAGAAAAGATTTGACGTAGAGAGAAAAGATTCGACGTAGGGGAGAAAAGATATATAAAAATAATAATAATGATGAATGTTATTGGCTGATTGTAACCAAAGAGGAGGAGCAGTAAAATAGCTAGAACTAAGTACACACGTACTTTGGCTTATGGTGTCTGTTGAAAGTTCTAAGAAGATTCGACGGAGCAGGTAAACTATATGGCGTTGTACAGTTTAGCTGCTCCGTCGAATCTTCTTTCATTCGACAGACACCATAAGCCTTCAATGACAGATTCGACCTTAATTTGGATTTTCGGACGAATGCAATTTTTAACGAAAAACTAAATAAATAAAAACGAATTTCGGGAGTAACTAAATAAATTTATTTTTTGGACGAAAACAAAATTCCGAAACGAATTATTTCAGTGTGCACATGTCTACTAAGGACGATATGATCCGCAGCCACCTCCTCCCAGCCACGTACAAGTCCATGGGTTTCTGGGGACTGAAAACAATCCCTTGAAGACTGCTGCTGATGCTGAGTGCCAGGCTCCACCTCCACCAGGCTGACATAATCCTCCTCCTCCTCCTCTTCCTGTGTGATAGGCGGGCCTGCAGGAATACTGTCTGGATAAAGGGAGCCTTGAGAGGTAAGGAAGTCCCCATCTTCCTCCCTCTGTTCTGCCTCAAGTGCCCTGTCCATTATTCCACGCAGTGTGTGCTCCAACAGGAAGACAAGAGGGACAGTATCACTGATGCATGCACTGTCACTGCTCACCATCCTCGTGGCCTCCTCAAATGGTGACAGGACAGTGAATGCATCCTTGATTATTAGCCACTGGCGTGGCATAAAAATCCAAGCTCCTCTGACCCTGTCCTGGTGCCATACTCGCACAGGTACTCATTGATGACCCTCTGCTGCATGTGCAGCCGCTGCAGCATTGCCAACATTGAGTTCCACCTGGTGGGCATGTCACAGATGAGGCGGTTCTTGGGCAGGTTGCATTCCTTTTGAAGGTCAGCCAGCCGAGCACTGGCATTATATGACCTTCGGAAATGCCCACAGACTTTCCTGGTCTGCCTCAGGAGATCCTGTAAGCCTGGATACCTGCACAAAAACCGCTGCACCACCAAATTAAGGACGTGAGCCAAACAGGGAACATGGTTCAAGTGTCCCTGTTGGAGGGCAGAGAGGAGACTGGTGCCATTGTTGCAAACCACCATTCCTGGCTGAAGCTGGCGTGGCGTCAACCACCTCTGAACCTGCCCCTGCAGAGCTGCAAGAACCTCTGCCCCAGTGTGGCTCCTGTCCCCTAAACAGACCAACTCAAGCACCGCATGGCATCTTTTTGCTTGAGTGCTTGCGTAGTCCCTAGAACGCCTACGGAGCACCGCTGGTTTCGAGGACAAATCTGCACAGGAAGAGGCCATAGAGGAAGAAGAAGAGGAGGGGGTGGAGGAGAGAGGTGTGACAGAATCACCACTAACAGCATTTTGGAGGCATGGTGGCGGAACAAGCTCCAACATTACTGCACCCTGTCCTGCATCCTTCCCAGCTGCCAGCAGGGTTACCCAGTGCGCCGTGAAAGAAAGGTAACGTCCCTGTCTATGCCTGCTGGACCATGAGTCAGCGGTAATATGCACCTTACCGTTGACCGCCCTGTCCAACGAGGCCAAGACATTGCCTTCCACATGCCGTTAGAGAGCCGGAATGGCCTTCCGAGAAAAAAAGTTACGTTTGGGAACCTGCCACTGAGGTACCGCACATTCCACAAATTCTCGAAAGGGGGCAGAGTCTACCAGCTGAAAAGGCAGCAGTTGGAGTGCTAGCAATTTAGCCAAACTAGCATTCAGCCGCTGAGCATGTAGATGGCTGGGACTGAATTTCTTTCGACGGTTTAGCAACTGGGGTAGAGAAATTTGGCCATGCTTGATACGCTTCAGACATATGTTGCAAACAGCAACGGTGCGATCTGCTGCACACGTCTCAAAAAAGCCCACACCGGGGGTAGCTCACAAGATGGCCGCCGGCTTCTAGAGCTCCACTCCACCACAGCCCACAATTAGCCACCAGAGCTAGCAGAGCACCCCACAACACCTATTTCTGGGACCATTAGGCAGGGGAGACCCCCGGGAACCCCCCGATGACAGCGGCACAGGCAAGGAAAAACCTTACGAGCCAGATGTCCGCGGCGGCCGTTCCAGTTAGCTATGCCAAGATGGCGGCGTCCCCACAAGGCGCACACGGCACGGAGGTGTCAGGCGAATCCATCGCTGATCAGGACCTGTTCCAGCCACATTCTCCAAGTACAGCCTTTCCTTCACTACCCCTGGCAACATCCCCTGCTTCCACAGAGTCCCTGCTGAGCAGGATGAACACCGGTCTCCCGTCCACCCCCATGATGGATCCACACTCAGGCCTGCTCCTCTCTGTGAGTGAAGCAAATGCTGCAGCTCCTATCCCCACTGACTTCCCATCCATGATGGAGGATTTTTCACAACTGCTCTCAAAAAGTCTGGCCATAAATGCAGCTCAAATTACCTTGTCCATCCATGCTGACCTTCAGCAATTAGGGATGAGAATAGACACTATTGAAAAGAAAGCTGATCAATCTGTGGCACTTATTAACCAGAACTCAGCCAGGATCCAAGATCTGCAGGTTCAATTGGAAACAGCCTGTGCAAAGATCGACGACCTCGAGAACAGGTCAAGATGTTAAAACTGCAGAATCAGGGGGCTCCCTGAATCTGAAAAGGATGTGCATGCAGCAGTGAAATCGCTGATTAAGGGCCTTATCCCAGATATTGCTGATCAACGCATGGAGCTGGATAGAGCTCACAGAGCCCTGCAACCCCCCCTCAGATGGCCTCCCCAGGGACATAATTGTGAAGCCCCATTTTTACTTGGTTAAAGAGGAGGTGATGAAGAAATCCAGGTTCACCGACAATCTCACGTTGTTGGGACACAAAATACAGATTTTTGCGGACTTATCGCCATATACGGTACAGAAAAGGCGCTCCCTCAAACCGTTACTCCAAATTCTGATGGACAAAGAAATTTCATACAGATGGTCGTTCCTTCTCCGACTTAACTTCTCCTACAGAAATAAAATCCATAGCTTCTCCTCCTTTGCAGAGGGTGAACGTCTTATGCTACAGTTGGGCCTGCTCACTCAGGAACCACCCTCCACACAGATTGTCAGGGGAACCTCCTCATCATCAAAGAGACCCCGACCAGCAAGTCCGCTGCAACCTTCCTGGCTGACACAGAATTCCAAGCAATCCAAAGAAAATCTCCCGCCATGATGCACAAGCTTCTCCTGAAGATCAGGGCTCTGATCTGGTACTTTCCCCTGTTTTCACTTTGGGCCTCCAGTAGCCTCCTGGGATTTCCCAGTACCTCTCTCCTCTCTCCTTTTCTTTTATCTGAACACTGATCCCTCACCTGAACTGAATCATCCGTGGACTAGATCCACACCTTCATAGGACTGGCGGTAGCCATCTGACTGGGTCATATGTTTTGGGTGGGGGTGAGGGGGGAATAGGGTTCCATTGGCTCCTTCGGGGGCACTAAAGGAGGGGAGACAATACTATTTTTGGACTTTTTCTCGCACATTATAAATTCTTGGGTGGGAATTAGTACCCAACCCCTAAGGGATGCCTAATAGATACTTATTTGCAAATGTCTAGATATACAGCCTCTCCCAACTCCTTTGCACGATCGGCACGGCCCTCAGTGTCTGTGGTGCACAGGAGCAACCAGTTACCAGTAAGGGGGTTGTTCCCTGCATTGTGTTAATGACTCTTGAGCTCTCCCTGGACAGGGCCGGCTCACTCCCTGGGTCCCCTAGCCTGGGTGGCTGAGGGACTGGGGAGGGGGGCGGATACTGGAAAGGGATCTCAGCCTTCAGTAGTTTTGTTCTTAAGGTGACGGGGCTCTGGTGGACCCAGTGCACCTCCAACACGAACCAGAGGCACTGCTAGTTTCCCTACATTTAGGGCATTCCGGTCCTCTTAGGTCAAGGTGTGAGAAATGGCTAGTCCATTCCACCCCAGGGGTTGGGCGGGGGTCGGGGGACCCCCGACTTCCAATGTTTCAATTTTTGTTCTTCACTGTACATGCATTAACTCAGGTATCAGTAACATATCTGTTTTCCCTCCTTTCTCCTTTCACCCCTTTCTTCTTCCTCTTTTCTATTGCTCGTCTATGCATTTCCAGGCTCCATGAATGTCCGTGGTCTCCCCTCTCATGTCCCAGAACAGCGGCTTCTACACCCTTTAGACTTATTGAGATGAACACCCCACAAAGTAAAGGTATGATTCAGGTTTCAAGACTGGCTACACCCCTGCTGACTCATGGCTAGTACTCATAACTCCAATCCCACCCTCAAAATTATATCTCACAATACTCAGGGACTCAACTCCCCTGTCAAACGTAGAAAGCTGTTCCAGCAATACCATTCCATGCATGCAGACATTCTCCTGCTCCAAGAAACTCACTTCCCATCCTCGTACAAACCTAATTTCCTCCATCAACGCTTCCCCCAATTTTTCTTATCCTCGGCAGCCAATAAAACGAAAGGGGTGGCCATCTGCATGGCTAAACATATCAATCTCTCTCAACCTGAGACTGTGGCCCACCCTCTGGGATGCTACATCTTGGTATCGGGCAACATAGATGGGGAATTATGCACCTTTGTCTCCTACTACACCCCTAATAAGGGGCAGAAAACCTTCTTTGACTCCATACTACACAAATTACAACCACACCTCAAAGGCATAATTTTTATTGGTGGGGACTCGAACACCGCTTTCGATTTCTCTCTTGACAAATCAGGTGAGGGGAAACCGAAATCCAGACGTCCTTCTAGACAGAGCGTTAAGATTGCGAAGCTGCTTTATGATGCGGGACTGATTGACATCTGGAGAGAGACTAACCCTCACACTAAAGATTACACTCACTTTTCAGCACCTCACAACTACTTTGCCAGGATAGACCACATCTTCATGCGCCCCACTATGATTCCTCTAATCAGAGGTTCCAAGATTGTAGACACCCCTTTATCTGATCACTCGATGGTTACTCTGATCACACAAAGACCCATGGGTTCTGGATCACCCCCTCGTTGGCACTTACAGGAATCCCTTTTAAATGACCCAATACAATGTATGATGCTGGAGGAAGCCATAAAGGAATACTTCCGTATTAACACGACGAGTGACATCACACCTATGACCGTTTGGGCAGCACATAAAGCAGTTATTAGGGGGAAAATTATCCAGCTGACAGCCAAACTTAGGGCAGAGCATAGAGCTGACACACTGAAACTAACGGTGGAATTACGATCCCTAGTTAAGGCACACAAATGACACCCTACTTCAGACTCTTAAGCTAAGTTAAACAAAGCCCGGGTCCTCCCAAATCTTAATTTGATGACGGCAGCGGAAAGGCACCTCAGGTGGACCGGGGCAAAATTTTACTCCCAAAAGGATAGAATTGGTTCCAGACTAGCAGTTAAGCTTAGTCCCAAACCCCGCGCCCTAGCTTTCCCTAAAATTAGACTGCCCTCGGGAGACTTATCACAGAACCCAGCCAAGATCATGGAAGCCTTTCTCCAGTTCTACTCCGAACTCTATAAACCGAACCTCCCTCCCTTAGACTGACACAGAACACATTTCTAGACTCCCTACAGCTGCCCTCTCTGACTACAGACCACAAGGACTTACTAGAAAGCCTGTTCACCCAAGAAGAGGTATTAGACATGATCAAATCTCTGAAAGTAGGTTCCTCTCCAGGAACAGATGGTTTTTCCTCTGGTTACTATAAAAAAATTGGATCTTGTCTGGCCCCACACCTGACAAAACTTTTCAACGCCCTTAGGGAGGGTACCCCTCTGACGACAGACCTTAACTCAGCATATATATCGGTAATACCTAAACCAGGTAAGGACGCAAGCGAGGTGGGCCCGATATCACTGATAAATAACGATATAAAAATTATGACTAACAGAGTTGCGAGCTTCATCTCTTTATATATTCATGGAGATCAGGTGGGTTTTATTCCCAGGAAACAAGGCCCAGATAAGATCAGAAGAACCAAAGATGTCATCTCACTCCTCAACTCCCAATGGGATGGGGGCGCCCCTCAGAAAGGGTTCCTCCTCTCAATTGATCTACAAAAGGCCTTTGATTCTATAGACTGGGCTTACCTGCTTAATGTCCTACGGAGATGGGGCTTTGGCCCATACTTTCTTAATATAATCAAATTGCAGATACTCAGCCCCATGCTCCATAGCTAAGGGCACCAGACAGGGATGCCCACTCTCCCCCCTCCTCTTTGTGATGGCAATCGAAACCCTGGCCATAGCGATTAGATCGAACCCCGACATTAAAGGGGTAGCCTGCGGGGACCAGGAACATAAATGTGCTCTTTATGCTAACGACCTACTAATTTATATAACCTCTCCTCTAATTTCCACCCTGATGGTTTGCAAAGTCACGAGAGCTTTCAGCGAAATTTCAGGCCTTAGGGTTAACATGAATAAATCAATAGCACTTAACATAAATGCCCCCCCCCCCGACCTGCTGACACAACTCTCTAATAACTTTGACTTTGCCCGGGCTCCTACAGCTATCCCTTACCTAGGGATCAAAATAACTCCAGACATCAATAACTTATTTAAAGCTAACTATCTCCCTAATCTACTCAAATTGATGTGGTCTATCCTGGCTAGGCAGGGTGCATGCAGTAAAAATGACACTCCTTCCCCGTCTCTTGTACTTATTTCGGTCTCTCCCCATCCCACTCAAGAAACAGTTCCTCAGTAAATTTCAGTCGGAGGTTATACGCTTTATTTGGGGTAACAAGGGGTATAGGTGCCCATCAAGTACCCTTCTTCGCTTAAAATCTCAGGGAGGGCTGGGTTTACCAGATCTATGGAGCTACTACCAAGCGGCCCAATTAGCACAAATTTCAATGATCTTCTCCAGGGGCCCAAAACCGGATTGGCTTTCCATTGAAAGGACAGCTGTCCCCCTTAACACTATTAACTTTCTTCTTTGGTGTGATCTTAAGGTCAGGCCTGCCATAATGTCCCCCACCCTCTCTCACTCTATTGCACCATGCTCGAAGCTATATACACGACACACTCTAACATCCCCACTGAAACCACTGGCTCATCTGTTCCATAATGTGAATTTCCTTCCGGGACTAAACATTCAGGTGTTCAGATGGTGGATGGATAAGGGCCTCTATCGCACAGGCCACTTCCTCTCCCCAGTGGGTCCTCTTACCCTGTCCCACTGCAGGAAGAAATTGGACATGTCTAACATGGAAATTTCCAGATTCTCCCAAATCTCCCATTATTTAAACTCCATCTGGACCAATAAGGCGGAACCTCTCAAGATCACCCCCATTGAGCACTGGTGCTCCAATACCACCAATCAGAAGGGGGCATCTCTTTGATTTATACAGCCCTCTTGACGAACGTGGAAAAGCTGTCTTATGCTCGGGCCTGGGAGGAGGACACAGGCAGGACATGGACCACATCTGAATGGTTTCAGACCTCGATACGTTCCACCAAAGGTATTTGTAATATATCTCTCATAGAAGCTAGTCTAAAGGTATTAACCAGGTGGTACTATGTTCCCTCTAGATTGGCACTGATTTACCCTTGTACCTCACCTTTATGCTTTAGAGGATGCGAGCTAGAGGGTACAATGATACATATATGGTGGACCTGTCCCCGCATCAGGTCCTTTTGGCAGAAAACCTTCCGGACTATTAGCACTTTAACTAATACAACGGTAACTCCAGATCCCAATGTAGCGCTACTCAATCACTACATCCCCAACATAACTAAGCACCTACAGGATCTCTCTTTCTTTGTTTTTCTGGGGGCTAAAATCACAATAGCAAAGGCCTGGAATCGGCCTACGGTCTCATTCCAGTGCTGCAGGAGGAAAGTCTCCTGGATTATGACCCAGGAGCAAATAGTAGCGAAACTAAATGACAAGACTGAGAGATTTAATGCCACCTGGGAAACCTGGGAAACATTTTCCAACATACCTTTTCTACCAGGGACAGAGCATGGAGCTGGGATTGCTCCCTCCCCTCCTTGACCCTGTCCTGTACTATATTCCTTCCCTTTCTCACATTTCTTTCTTCCTCTCTTTGGGACGACCTAGTCCCACCATCACTACCATGTACAGTAAGACCTGCAGTTGCCTCTACGGGGGTTTTAAAAAAAAAAATTTAAGCAGTTGCGGGTTGGGCGGTCTGAGTGAACCAGTTGTCATGGTTACTCATGTGATATTCAACTGATCTAGCTTTACTCTTGGATACGGAGGGCTCCACTTGTACAGCATGGCCATCCAGCCAGGAGAGACCTTGGTGGGGGGAATGACCGTTGGCTCCGGGGGGGTCTGTGCTTGTCCACAGATAGTTCCCAAAAGGGTGGTGAGTTTGGAGCCTTGCGGGTCGTCTGGCGGCCATCCCCCGGGGTATACTTCTTTACTTATTTCCTCTTCTTTTTTTTTCTCTCTTCTCTTTATGTTGATTTACTCACTTAGCTAATAAACACTTAGGCTCTGACTCCTTCACAGGCCTGAGCTCAGATTTTAAGTTCGCTAATGACTGATTAACCAGTATGTTTTTCCTATTTACTTTGACATCTATTAATAGACATCATTATCAGGACTTAATTCGTATGTGTAACTGTACTGTTTTAGATTCAGATAAACTGTGCTATGTTATGTTTACGTCTCTTTGCTTTGTATACATTCTTATGTACAATAAAAATTCTTTAAAGCTTAAAAAAAAAGTCCACACCAAAGAACTTTTGAAAAAACTGCCCTGCACATGCGGAGCTCTGTGGTTTGATGCAGTCAATTGGCTGTCCTTAAGCTGGCCCCTGGAGGGCATCCTGCCTCATTGAAGATGTGCCTCCTCCTCCCTTCTATCAGGCACCCACGTAGAGTCAGTGACCTCATCAACCCCTCCCTCCTCGCCACTGGAGCAAACCTGGCAGTATGCTGCAGCTGGGGGAACATGACTGCCAGTTTCTTGTCCTTCTTGGGCACCCCCTCTCTCTGGGCTCACATTTCTGCCTTCATCCTCAACCTGGGTACCATCATCGGAGCCTTCAAAATGCTGCGCATCCTCCTGCAGCATGTACCCGACACTGTGGTCGAACAGTTCGGGGGACTCCTCAGGACATGATGGTGGGGCTAGGGAAGGAGTGACTGATGCTATTGAGCCAATGGAATAGGCCACTTTGGCAGCTGCATTGGCAACTTGTCTTAGCCTGGGTGACAGAGGATGAGGAGGATGGGGATGGCTTTTTGATCCACTCTACCAACTCTTCTGCATGTTGTGGCTCAACATGGCCAGCTGCCGAAAAAAGGACAAGCATGCCCCACGGCCACATGCTGAGGATGCACCGTGTCCACGACCAGCACTGTTGGCTGTAGAAATAGAGCCTGCTTGCTCTCTTTTTAGTGGCCTGTGAGTGTCTGCCTTTCCTTGGTGACCTTCCAGACATGCTGTAAAATTGGATTAGCAAAGCACCGCCTGAAGTTTACTAGAAAAATTACACCAGGAATGGCCTGCAGACAGGTAGTCAGGCAGTGGATATATATGTAGGAGACTGTATATATATTTAATGCACTGCAGATCACTGAATCACTTTCCTGCCTGCCTGAAAGTGTATTTGAAAATGTACACCAGCAATGGCCTGCAGTCAGATATAGGCTTGGCTAGACTGGAATGCAGTGGATATATATATGTTGGAGACTGTATATATATTTAATGCACTGCAGATCACTGAATAACTTGCCTGCCTGAAAGTGTATTTGAAAACATACACCAGCAATGGCCTGCAGTCAGATATGAAATGCAGTGGATATATATGTAGGAGACTGTATATACATTTTATGCACTGCAGATCACTGAATCACCTGCCTGCCTGAAAGTGTATTTGAAAACGTACACCAGGAACTACCTGCAGTCAGATATAGGCTTGGCTAGACTAGAATGCAGTGGATATATATATGTTGGAGACTGTATATATATATTTAATGCACTGCAGATCACTGAATCACTTGCCAGCCTGCCTAAAAGTGTATTTGAAAATGTACACCAGCAATGCCCTGCAGTCAGATATAGGCTTGGCTAGACTGGAATGCAGTGGATATATATATGTTAGAGATTGTATATATATTTAATGCACTGCAGATCACTGAATCACTTGCCTGCCTGCCTGAAAGTGTATTTGAAAACGTACACCAGCAATGACCTGTAGTCAGATATAGGCTTGGTTAGACTGTAATGCAGTGGATATATATGTAGGAGACTGTATATATATTTTATGCACTGCAAATCACTGAATCACCTGCCTGCCAGTGTATTTGAAAACGTACACCAGGAACTACCTGCAGTCAGATATAGGCTTGGCTAGACTAGAATGCAGTGGATATATGTATGTTGGAGACTGTATATATATTTAATGCACTGCAGATCACTGAATCACTTGCCTGCCTGAAAGTGTATTTGAAAATGTACACCAGCAATGGCCTGCAGTCAGATATAGGCTTGGCTAGATTGCAATGCAGTGGATATATATATATATGTTGGAGACTGTATATATATTTAATTCACTGCAGATCACTGAATAACTTGCCTGCCTGAAAGTGTATTTGAAAACATACACCAGCAATGGCCTGCAGTCAGATATGGAATGCAGTGGATATATATATATGTAGGAGACTGTATATACATTTTATGCACTGCAGATCACTGAATCACCTGCCTGCCTGCCTGAAAGTGTATTTGAAAACGTACACCAGGAATTACCTGCAGTCAGATATCCGTCAGATATCAGATATCAGATAGCTTGGCTAGACTAGAATGCAGTGGATATATATATGTTGGAGACTGTATATATATTTAATGCTCTGCAGATCACTGAATCACTTGCCAGCCTGCCTAAAAGTGTATTTGAAAATGTACACCAGCAATGGCCTGCAGTCAGATATAGGCCTGGCTAGACTGGAATGCAGTGGATATATATATGTTGGAGACTGTATTTATATTTAATGCATTGCAGATCACTGAATCATTTGCCTGCCTGCCTGAAAGTGTATTTGAAAACGTACACCAGGAACTACCTGCAGTCAGATATAGGCTTGGCTAGACTAGAATGGATATATATGGATATATATATGTGGATATATATATGGATATATATATGTTGGAGACTGTATATATATTTAATGCACTGCAGATAACTCAGCTGATAGTTGCACGGGTCAGGGGAGGGGCCTCTGACCCGGGCAGCTATCAGCAAGAATGTACAAGCAGAGCAACTCACTTGTACACTGAAGAGTGAAACTGATAGCTGCCTGGGTCAGAGGCCCCCCATCTCCACTGTATACACTCGGGAGGAGAACTACTAGCCCCGCGGGCACCATAGAGCTGCCGATCGCTGCCTCCCACTCCCCCCACTGCATCCCAAACTAAAAGCCAGAGGTGCAGGGGGAGATGCCGGGTCTTGGGGCCCCTCACAGTGGCAGAACAGCAGGGCCAAGTCGCAAGTGCGACTGCTGCGATCCTGAAAGTTCCGCCACTGCACACTGTGCTTCTTGAACCCATTCCTAATATTAGTTAAATGTTCAGCTATCTGGATCCTGAGCAGTCTTTTAGTCCTTCCTATGTAAAACAGGCCACAGGGACACCATAATAGAGAAACCACATGTGCTGTATTACATGTGATAAACTTATTTATTGCAAAGGATCTACCCTCCCGATTGGTAAAATGTGTACGGCCCCTGTTACTATCTTACCGCCCTGCAAGCAATACATTTTGTGCATGAGAAAAAAACTTTTTTATCTATATGTATTTTTTGTTGTCCAAGGGCATCCAAAATCTTTTTGACTTCTTTGTTCACCAAAATTAGGTGCTTTCCTATATGTAAACTTGGGTCGATCTGGTAATAAAGGTCCCAAGTGCCTATCCATGCATAGAATATGCCAGTGTCGGGGGGCAGGAGGCGGAGCCTAGCGGAGCAGACATGCATTGTTAGAGCTCCACACCGCTGAGGAGAGAAGAGAAGGACAAAGCAGAGCCTGCAGACTCAAAATGTATCCATTTGAACCTTTTTGCCCCTGGGAACAAACTGTGAAAGTTTGGGCAGGAAATATGGTACTGGGAGGAAACCGTGGCAGAAATAAAAATCACCTCACAAAGAGCTCACAGGCACTCACTGCAGCTGAAGCAGCTCCAGTCACCTCACAAGATACAGCATCAGGGCGCTCTCACAGACAGAAAATGTCACAGCAAGACTCTCCATTTGAGTCAGATACAGAACAAATCCTCACAAACTTCTCCACAAGCCTCCTCAGTATCCCCAGTAATATTATTACAATTTGAAAAGATGCTTCATAAGGCTTTAAAACAAACCTCAGACCAAATAACAAAAAGCCTAACCAAAGAAATAAGAGAGCTGGGAAACCGCACCGCAGCCTTAGAAATAAAAATGGATGAAATTGAAATTACAACCCAAGAAAATATAACAGAATTGGAACAATTAAAAAAAGAGAATTTAATAATTCAAACTAAGCTCGAAGATTACGAAAATAGAGCCAGACGTTCAAACTTGCGCATAAGGGGAATACCTGAAACTGTGACAGACCTGCAATCTACTATTACTGCTCTATTACAAGAACTAAAGCCAGATATCCCTATTGAACGTTTAGAACTGGACAGAGTACACAGAGCCCTCACAGCCAAAAAGAAAGCTGGACCCCCACGTGATATAATCACAAAATTTCATTATTACAGAATGAAAGAACAAATACTAATTGCTGCAAGAGAAAAAAAGGAACTTAATTTTCATGGACACAATTATCAAATTTTTGCTGACCTATCCCAACTTACTATTACTAAAAGACGATCCATGAAACCCCAACTAATGGAACTGCAACGCCACAACATTATGTATCAATGGGGCTTTCCCTTTTCAGTCAGATTTAACTACCAAGGTACAATTTACAGAAGCAGATCAGCAGATGAACTACAACAAACCCTTTTAAAATTAAATCTGACAGAACCCACAAGCAGCAACACTTCCACACGCAGAAGAATGGCATCATCTTCACCTTCAGGCAGCACCCAGAAAATTTCAGAACAAAATGGGAATCATCATTCTCACAAAAGAGGCCGTTATGCCACATCATCCATGGACCAAGAAGATTCAATGGACTGACATCCTAATTCCTGATATCTCTTCATTTATTATACTAAGAGATGGTTCTCTATAAAAAACCTGTATTTATAACTGAATGTAACTGCATTCTGATAGTCACACACTGTGTGGGATCATGTTACATTCCAGTTATATTTCTTATTACTTCTGATTCATATAGCCTTAGAATATATAAGTGAAATAAGGAAATTCTTGTTCAGTTATATATTATCAGGTAATAATAACAGATTTATTACTTTTTAGGACAAATATGTTCAATAATCCAGAAGTAATGGAAGCTTTTTCTTTCTTTTCTTAAAACAAATATATTATTACCTAACTAGTTCCTAGAATTATGTTTTTGTTTATTCTAATCTGAAGCAATACAACCTCAATTTTATGAGTTAACATATCTAAACAGTTACATATGAATAAAATATGTAATTGTTTACTCTAAAAGGGTTAAAATCCCAAAATAATTCAAACTATCTTCATCAATACCAAAGTTATTAACAGTACCTTTCTAACTGAATTATTTAGCCTAGGGCAAGACTAACCATATACAACCACCCTGGAATAAATAATTTCAACAAAAACTATATTCTGCACTCCAATTAACGAAACATCATTTTGATGTCTTTTGACATAGCACTTCTCTCCTGTAAGCGGAAGATCCGTGTACCCCCATTAGCCCTCCTCATTCTCCCAACCATATTATGTGGGAGTGTGACGAAGGCACTTATTCCCCTGAGAGAGATATTTATTCTCTTTCACGGATAAATTGTGATTACTTGCAAAAAATAATTTATACAATGTATCATCTAATCTCATATGTTTTTTGTTTACTCTTTACTCCAGAATTCACTGGTTTCTTTTCTATCTATTCATCTCTTCAGTCCACACAGGTTGATCTGCGCAGTCAGCTCTGCATAACAAAAAGTAAGTCAAAACTATTTGATCTATTGCCATGGCACCACTGAATATACTTTCCCTGAATGTTCAGGGAATAAATGTCCCTCAAAAAAGGACCAAAGCCTTCCATACTTTCCATAACAAGAAGGCTCACATAGTATGCCTCCAAGAAACACACTTCACCAAAGATTCTACTCCAAAATATATTTCTCCTTTTTATCAACAAATTTACACGGCTTCTGCCTGTACCAAGCAAAGGGGAACTCTAATTGCATTTCACCGATCCACACCATTCACCTTATCATCAGAAATTAAAGACCCAGAAGGTAGATACCTGATACTCATGGGTTATATAATGGATACAGCAATCACGGTGATTTCCTACTACGCTCCTAACAAACAACCTACACCATTCCTCTCACATATATTACAAGTGATTAATACACACAAAATAGGAACAGTGATAATGTGTGGGGATTCGAACCAGGTCCTCCTCCCATTTCTAGATAAATCACCTTTTACATCATCCAAAATAACCTCTAGATTACCTTTTTCTCAACTTCTTTCCAAATACAATCTGGTAGATTCGTGGAGAGAAAATAACCCAATGAAAAAGAAATTCACTTATTTCTCGCACCCTCATCAAACCTTCACCAGAATAGATCATGTTTTTCTAACAATAGGAATGATACCAGAAATTATTGCATCAGATATAATTCCGATTCCGTGGTCTGACCATAATGCAGTATACACTACTATAGCCTCAGCCATACCAAAAGCGCATGACCCAACGTGGTACTTACCGGACATAATGCTCAAACACCCACTACATCAGATGGCCATTGAACAAGCTTTAAAGGAATACATATCAATTAATAATACAACAGACATCTCCCCAATAACACTGTGGGAAGCTCATAAGCCTGTCTTGCGTGGTACAATACAAAGACAAATGGCACTATTTAAACGGGAACGCAAAAATCTAGCAAAAAAACTAGAACTCAATTTTAATGCAGCCTACATATCATTTCAAGATAATCCATCTCAGAGTACAAAATCTCATCTGGAAAAATCTAGATTGGAATACGATCTATTTCTCACTGAGTCAGTTGATAAATCCCTCAAACGCTCCAAACACAATTTCTACATGAATACAAACAAACCAGGTACATATTTGGCTCGGGCATTAAATTCAACTAACAAATCTTTCAAACCAATACGTTTGAAATTATCAAAAAATGTTTACACTTGTAATCCAGTTAAAATAGTCCATAAATTTCACTCACATCTCGCAACTTTATACAAGACAAACAATGAATTTAATCCTACAGAGGCTGAATCCTTCTTCTCAAAAATAACCTTACCTGAGTTATCTCAGAATCAAAAAAGCAGTTTGGATGAGCCTATAACTATAGATGAAGTTGCTAACGCCATAAAAGACCTAAAACTTAACAAAAGACCAGGCCCAGACGGCTACTCGGCTTTATACTATAAAACATTCTCAGAAATACTCTCTCCCATTCTCACTGAAACTTTTAACAAACTTCTAGATGGACATTCTTTTCAGCAAGAAACACTAATGGCAATTGTTTGTATGATCCCAAAACCCCTTTCTGATGATACTTCCTGTGTGAATTATCGGCCTCTCTGTTAAACCTCGATATTAAATTATTAGCAAAAATAATAGCAAAACGCCTCAATAGCATTATAGGAAAATTAATACATAGAGATCAAGTAGGCTTCATGCCAAATAGACAGGCAGGCGATAATATACGCAGGGCAGTGTTATTGGCACATATTGCTAAAAAACGGAAAATCCCTTTATGTTTTCTATCTCTCGATATTAAGAGGGCATTTGACACAGTATCCTGGCAATATATGCAATATTCATTACAAAAATGGGGTTTTGGACCCCACTTTTTAACATGGATCAAAGCATTATATAATAAACCCAAAGCCTATATAAAATATGCTGGATACAAATTTGAAGCCTTTAATATCGAAAGAGGTACCCGACAGGGTTGCCCATTATCTCCCTTATTATTTGCCCTTATACTCGAACCCATGGCCCAATACATCAGAACAAACCAAACTATAACTGGCATTGAAGTAGGAGGTATTACACACAAATTATGTATATTTTCAGACGATATATTACTTTTTCTATCATCACCACAGGTCTCTGGTCCTAACTTAATACCAGCTCTTGATGGATTTGCAGCCCTATCCGGCCTTATGATTAATCCTAAGAAATGCCTAGTGCTTAATATTTCACTCACAAACATGGAATTGATCCCGGCTAGGGCTGCACTCCCATTCACATGGGCAGAAAAATCAATCCCATATCTTGGAATTCATTTAACAGCATCTCATTCTGACTTATTCTCAACCAATTATCCTCCTGTATTAAGACAGATCACAAATCTAATAAAACAATGGTCGCAACTTCCTTTATCCTGGATAGGGAAGATTAATGCAATCAAAATGACTATTCTACCCAAATTGCTTTATCTATTCGGAGTCCTCCCTATTCCAATTCCTTCCTATTTTTTGAGAATAGTACAAAAAAGAGCAACTTTGTTTATATGGGGCTCTTCTAAACCACGTATACCTATACACACACTACATCTTCCCAAAAATAAAGGAGGCCTGGGATACCCTAATTTTACTAACTACTACAGAGCAGCACATTTGGCCAGTCTGTCCAAATACCATGCAAAACAGGAAATCCCATTATGGGTATTTATAGAGGCTTCAGAAAATGACCCTCTATTAATATCAAATTTATTATGGATTGATCCTAAAGACCGCTTTAAAATTCATAATCCCATAACTAAACACTTCTTATCTCTCTGGGATAAACTAAAAACCAAATATCAGTTACAATCTCCACACATAGTTACATAGTTACATAGTTACATAGTTAGTCAGGTTGAAAAAAGACACAAGTCCATCCAGTCCAACCATAAAAAAAAAAAAAAAAAAAAAAAAAAAAAAAAACGTACAATCCAATATACCCAATACTATACCCACAGTTGATCCAGAGGAAGGCAAAAAACCCCAGCAGAGCATGCTCCAATTTGCTACAGCAGGGGAAAAAATTCCTTCCTGATCCCAGAGAGGCAATCGGATTTTCCCTGGATCAACTTTACCTATAAATGTCAGTACCCAGTTATATTATGTACATTTAGGAAAGTATCCAGGCCTTTCTTAAAGCAATCTACTGAGCTGGCCAGAACCACCTCTGGAGGGAGTCTATTCCACATTTTCACAGCTCTTACTGTGAAGAAACCTTTCCGTATTTGGAGATGAAATCTCTTTTCCTCCAGTCGTAAAGAGTGCCCCCTTGTCCTCTGTGTTGACCGTAAAGTGAATAACTCAACACCAAGTTCACTATATGGACCCCTTATATATTTAAACATGTTGATCATATCCCCCCTTATTCTCCTCTTCTCAAGAGTGAACAAATTCAGTTCCTCTAATCTTTCCTCATAGCTGAGCTCCCCCATGCCTCTTATCAGTTTGGTTGCCCTTCTCTGCACTTTCTCCAGTTCCCCGATATCCTTTTTGAGAACTGGTGTCCAAAACTGAACTGCATATTCCAGATGAGGTCTTACTAATGATTTGAACAGGGGCAAAATGATATCTCTCTCTCTGGAGTCCATACCTCTCTTAATACAAGAAAGAACTTTGCTTGCTTTGGAAACCGCAGCTTGGCATTGCATGCTATTATTGAGCTTATGATCTACCAAAACCCCCAGATCCTTCTCCACTACAGATTCCCCCAGTTGTACTCCCCCTAGCATGTATGATGCATGCATATTCTTAGCCCCCAAGTGCATAACTTTACATTTCTCAACATTAAACCTCATCTGCCACATAGTCGCCCAATTAGACAGAGCATTGAGGTCAGCTTGTAAATTGGAGACATCCTGTAAGGACGTTATTCCACTGCATAGCTTGGTGTCATCTGCAAAGACAGAAATGTTACTTTTGATCCCAGACCCAATATCATTTATAAAGATATTAAAGAGTAAGGGTCCCAGCACTGAACCTTGGGGTACACCACTGATAACCTTAGACCATTCAGAGTAAGAATCATTAACCACTACTCTCTGAATTCTGTCTTTTAGCCAGTTTTCTATCCATTTACAAACTGATATTTCCAAGCCTGTAGACTTTAACTTACACATGAGCCGTGTGTGCGGAACTGTATCAAACGCTTTTGCAAAATCCAAATAAACCACGTCCACAGCCACCCCTCTGTCCAAGGTTTTACTTACCTCTTCATAAAAAGAAATCAGGTTTGTCTGACAACTTCTGTCTTTCATGAACCCATGCTGTCTGTTGCTTAAAATGTTTTTTTCCAGCAAGAACTCATCTATGTGGTCTTTTATTAAACGCTCCAGTATCTTCCCGACTATAGAAGTTAAACTAACAGGTCTATAGTTACTTGGTAAAGACTTTGATCCCTTTTTAAATATAGGCACCACGTTCGCCCTGCGCCAATCCAGCGGTACTATTCCCGTCATTAATGAGTCCCTAAAAATTAGATACAATGGCTTTGAAATTACAGAGCTCAATTCTTTTAGGATCCGTGGGTGGATGCCATCAGGTCCAGGTGCTTTATCCACCTTTATTCTGTCTAAATATTTCTGGACCATATCCCTTTTGAGCCATTGTCGATCATTGGGGGCTGTGTCAATACCACCCCCCTTATGGACATGAGCTTCCCCATGCTCTTTTGTATATACAGAGCTGAAGAAAGTATTTAATAAATTAGCCTTCTCCTTGTCCCCAGTCACCCACTCTAGATTATTTTGTAAAGGGCCTACATGCTCAGACCTGACCTTTTTACTATTAATATATTTGAAGAATTTTTTGGGGTTTGTCCTACTATTTTTTGCGATCTCTCGTTCATTTTGAATTTTTGCACCCTTGATTTCCTTTTTACATATTCTGTTAAATTCTTTGTAGCATTTAAATGACACTAGTGTTCCTTCATTTTTATATTTTTTAAAAGCTCTTTTCTTATTGTTTATAGCTTTTCTAACTTTGACCGTGAGCCACATAGGTTTTCTTTTTAGCCTTTTAAACTTATTGCCCATGGGAATATACTTTGCAGTGAGGTCCCAAACAGTCTTTTTGAAGAATTCCCATTTCTGTTCTATGTTTATCGCTGCCAATATTCCCTCCCAGTCTAAGTCCTCGAGAGCAGCCCTCATCCTTGGAAAATTTGCTCTCTTGAAGTTAAGTGTTTTAATCTTTCCCTTATGTATTTCTTGTTTACAGCTAACATCAAATGAAATCATGTTATGGTCACTGCTACCCAGGTGTTCCTTTATCTGCACATTAGTAATAAGCTCTGCATGGTTTGAGATTACCAGGTCCAACAGAGCTTCATTCCTAGTTGGGGCCTCAATAAACTGGACCATAAAATTGTCCTGTACTAGGTTTATAAATTTTTGCCCTTTAACTGTCCCAGCAGTGCCATTACTCCAGTCAATTTCTGGGTAGTTAAAATCTCCCATTATTATCACTGTCCCAGCCCTTGCAGCCCTTTCCATCTGTGCAAGGAGCTGAGTCTCCACCTCCTCGTTAACATTGGGTGGTCTATAACAAACTCCAATGATTAACTTTGAACTACGCCCATCTATATGTAGTTCCACCCATAATGCTTCAGACTCATCACACTCTCCATCAATCAGGTCCTCTTTCACACTTGCTTTGAGATCACTTCTCACATAGAGACAGACCCCGCCACCTTTCCTTTTTACCCTGTCTCTCCGAAAGAGTGCATAGCCAGGAATATTAATAGCCCAGTCATGTGAGGATTGAAGCCAAGTTTCAGCAATACCGATTACATCATAGTTCACTTCATGCACCAGAGCTTCCAACTCACCTATTTTGCTTGGCAGACTTCTGGCATTGGTGAACAAACACTTTAATGCATTATTACATTTTGGTCTGGTGTTTTTCATATATTTTTTAGTAGTACAAATGGCACTACAGTTTCCAATGGCTGTTTGCAACATGGGAAATTTCTTGACACCTGCCATAACCCTCCCCCCATCTGTCCCCATTCCACCCTCCATTAATGTCTGACCCCTAACTGACCTGTCTTCTTGATGTAATTCTAGTTCACCCTCCCCCCTCAATCCTAGTTTAAATACTCCTCCAGCCTTCCTATAAACCTCTCCCCCAGCACAGCAGACCCCCTTCCATTCAAGTGCAAACCGTCTTTAGCATATAGGTTGCACCCAAATGAAAAGTCAGCCCAGTGCTCTAGAAACCCAAATCCCTCCTCCCTACACCAGGTCTTGAGCCATGCATTCAGCTCTCTAATCACCCACTGCCTTTCCTGTGTTGCGCATGGCACAGGCAATATTTCAGAGAATATCACCTTGGAGGTCCTTCCCTTCAACTTGCAGCCTAGTTCTTTAAATTGATTCTTAAGGAGCCTCCACCTTCCATGTATACTGTCATTGGTTCCAACGTGGACCAAGACAGCTGGGTCATGCCCAGCCCCTCCCAGTAATTTATCCACCCGGTCCACCACATGCCAAACCCTAGCACCAGGGAGACAGCAAACCATTCGGTTGAGGCGATCCTGGCGACAAATTATTCTATCAGTCCTTCTGATTATAGAATCCCCTATAACCACCAACTGTCTAGGCCTACCTGCACTCCCCTCACCACCTTTACTAGATGGGCTGCTCTCCCGGCTGTTAGGGATAGCAGTGACATCTAGGGCTGCCACCTCTGTGTTTGCCACCTCCACATCTTCACCCAACTTGGCAAATTTGTTTTGATGCACAAACACAGGACTGGCCTTCCTATTCTGCGAGCCCCTTCCACTCCCTCTAACTACATTAACCCATCTTCCTATCTGATAATCCTGACTTGCCCCTCCACCCCCCACATCAACCCTACTGACCACCTGCTCAGCGAGCAGAGGACCCCCTTCAAGGTTGTCCTTTCTGCCCAGTGTTGCAACTTGCTCCTCCAGATCTCTAATGCGAGCTTCCAGAAGGGCAACCTGCTCACATCTGTCACAGCGGTATGCATCCTGGAGCTGTTGCACCAATTTTGCATACATGTGGCACACTGTGCACTGAGCAAATCCTTCAACCCTGCTAGCACTCATTTCCCAGTTACAATACAATTACTTAAGGGAAGTTTAAGATGTTACTTACAGATTTGAAGACTTCTGTTTAAACTCCTGTTTTCAACTCCTGGTTATTAACTCTCCCACTTTAGTTCAAAAATTCCACTTGTGTTCACAAAATCCACATGCAAGCCACCATCAGCTGGGAGCAAGCTCCAGGGGAGTGTGTGTAGACACTTTTATACACCTGGGAACAATTAACCACTCCCCTTAATTAGCAGAAAAAAAAAAAAAGGGTGTTTAAAAAGTGTCAGAAAAAAAAAAAAAAGTATTTTAAAAACTGATAGCAAAGGAAAAAAAATAAAAATAAATAAAAACCCCTAAAACAACACTTGCAAGCAGAAGCAGTCAAAAGCACAGCTCCTGGTTATTAACTCTCCCACTTTAGTTCAAAAATTCCACTTGTGTTCACAAAATCCACATGCAAGCCACCATCAGCTGGGAGCAAGCTCCAAGGGAGTGTGTGTAGACACTTTTATACACCTGGGAACAATTAACCACTCCCCTTAATTAGCAGAAAAAAAAAAAAAAAGGGTGTTTAAAAAGTGTCAGAAAAAAAAAAAAAAAAGTATTTTAAAAACTGATAGCAAAGGAAAAAAAATAAAAATAAATAAAAACCCCTAAAACAACACTTGCAAGCAGAAGCAGTCAAAAGCACAGCTCCTGGTTATTAACTCTCCCACTATAGTTCAAAAATTCCACTTGTGTTCACAAAATCCACATGCAAGCCACCATCAGCTGGGAGCAAGCTCCAAGGGAGTGTGTGTAGACACTTTTATACACCTGGGAACAATTAACCACTCCCCTTAATTAGCAGAAAAAAAAAAGGGTGTTTAAAAAGTGTCAGAAAAAAAAAAAAAAGTATTTTAAAAACTGATAGCAAAGGAAAAAAAATAAAAATAAATAAAAACCCCTAAAACAACACTTGCAAGCAGAAGCAGTCAAAAGCACAGCTCCTGGTTATTAACTCTCCCACTTTAGTTCAAAAATTCCACTTGTGTTCACAAAATCCACATGCAAGCCACCATCAGCTGGGAGCAAGCTCCAAGGGAGTGTGTGTAGACACTTTTATACACCTGGGAACAATTAACCACTCCCCTTAATTAGCAGAAAAAAAAAAAAAAAGGGTGTTTAAAAAGTGTCAGAAAAAAAAAAAAAAAAGTATTTTAAAAACTGATAGCAAAGGAAAAAAAATAAAAATAAATAAAAACCCCTAAAACAACACTTGCAAGCAGAAGCAGTCAAAAGCACAGCTCCTGGTTATTAACTCTCCCACTATAGTTCAAAAATTCCACTTGTGTTCACAAAATCCACATGCAAGCCACCATCAGCTGGGAGCAAGCTCCAAGGGAGTGTGTGTAGACACTTTTATACACCTGGGAACAATTAACCACTCCCCTTAATTAGCAGAAAAAAAAAAGGGTGTTTAAAAAGTGTCAGAAAAAAAAAAAAAAAGTATTTTAAAAACTGATAGCAAAGGAAAAAAAATAAAAATAAATAAAAACCCCTAAAACAACACTTGCAAGCAGAAGCAGTCAAAAGCACAGCTCCTGGTTATTAACTCTCCCACTTTAGTTCAAAAATTCCACTTGTGTTCACAAAATCCACATGCAAGCTACCATCAGCTGGGAGTTCCTGTCAAACTTCAATGACTCTGTTGCCATGGTAACAGATTAAATGACTTAAAGAGACACCCATTCTAAGGCTTCAAAGAGAACTAAAAAGAATAATAAACTGACGAGCGGGACAACCTTGTGGACCATACCTCTACCTTTCAAACCTTTTTCTTCTTTCTCTTTCCTTTTCTCCACCTTACGATTAAGGCTCATTATCAGAATTTATTTGACCTATATACACTCTACTTGTAACCAATATGTATAGTAGGTATAAATCATTTAAATACCTACAAAAGTAACTAAGGAAATGATATATATCTTTAATTTAGGTTTACGTGAACCCAATGTTTAATATTTGAAATTTCATGATATTTACCTATATAAACCCTACTGTAAAACAATGAGCTTACTTTATAGATCCTTGTAAACTTACTTTATGTATCTTTATAATATTGTATACTCAATAAACTTCTTTTGACAAGAAAAAGGGACATAGTTTTAGTTTTTTATTCATCAATCACAGACAATTTTCAGCTCATGACTGTTGCAAATTGAATGTTAACAAATAGAAAAGTCTATCATTCTGACCCCAGCATTTTTCCTTCTTCTCCCAAACATTCCTGGCCACTACTGTCTATTGAAATGTAAAACACTTTATTAAATCAGCAATTAGTGATCAATAATAACATCTAGTTAACATAATTCATTTTACGACAAGAAATATGTACAACAATGCTATACCTGGGTCAAGCTGGGCTCCTCCACTTCTTCCTGGCTGGAAGGCCCAGGTTGGACATCGGAAGCCTCAGCTGGGGTGGAAGAAAGCATGTAAGGAAGAGTGGAAGGAAGGGTTGAGAGTGATTGCCTGACTTCAGTCTGGTCTGACAGAAAACGCAGTCTGATGTACTATCACAGCCTGGGCACATAAATGTCATCTGCTGCTGCTCCTGATCTCATGGAATCCTGGACCTTATTGTGCTCCCTATTATAAGTGCTCCTCAGCCCACCAATTTTTGCCTTCAAATAGGGAATGGTTGCCGTGGGGATCTGTGGCTTCACCAACTCCAGCAGTTTCTCCAGCACTGCCTGCCTCTTTTGTTTATGATTATAATGCGGATGTTGTTGACTTGTCTTGTCACCAGGGACCCCCCACCTCCTAAAGAAAAGGAAATCCCCACACCACAACCAGAAGATGTTGAGGAAGGAGAGGTTTATGAAGTGGGCGAAATAGTGACCCCAACAGGTGAGTGTCTGAGACCACAGCTTCAGGTAATAGATGGATGCCTGCATATTTCTAATACATGGTGTGTTTTTTTTTATTTTAGGTGATGTGGATGTTGTGGAAGAAGAATCTCATTTCACAAGTGCAAGTGCACACATCCTCATCGGGGAGATCATGGTGTGCAATCGTGATTTACAGAAGATCAAGGAAGACATCAATGATGTGGAAAAGAGACTCAAAAACATCATTGATGTTTTAGGCAGAATCTAAAACACCCCAAAATTCTTCTATTTTGTTTGAATTTTTCTTATTTTCACACATTTTAAATATTTTTTAGAAAGCCAGATTTTGAAGATGCACACAATGTGTCAACATGTGCTATCTGCCATCACGGAAAAAAGGAAATGGGGCGCCATTGAATATGTATCAAAAACACTTTAATTATAAAAAAACAATATTGTTTTTTATACAATTTTTTTTTATAATTAAAGTGTTTTTGATACATAATCAGTGTCTCCCCTTTTCCTTGTTTCCTTTCTCAGCACATTGGACCCGGCTTCCGGTCCTTTATGGTGGCAGCCCTGACAGACTCAGTGCATATATGTCTATATGCATGTATCTTGCCCTTGGACTATTAGGAACTAAAGTAGATGAGAGGAAGGGGTTCCCCCCCCCCCCGAAACACGTCCATTGATCCCCCATGATGGGAGCTAGCACATGTTGACATTAGGCATGGAATCAGGAGGGAAATCCCCATTTTGACTCTCAATTTGTGCGCATCTTCAAAATTTGGCTTTTACAGGGGTGATATCACCCCATCTGATTAAGGCAATATCAACACAGTTTGGACACATTAATGTCTGATGTTGCCTTCACTTTGTCAAAGTTGAACTTTGTAAGTTCCTGAGTTGTGTATGGTTTTATGGTTTTAAACAAGCCTGTTTTAACACAAAAAAGGCTATTTGTTCTGTCAAAAACAACAATGTTATTAATAAATATGTTGGTTTGTTCAAAAACCCTTTTCTAACGCACACGTGAATGTGTACAGAGTAAAAAGTTTTATACTCAACAATGTGTGGCTTCTTCTTTCAATGCTCAATATCATTTTTTGGACTAAGTTGGTGTTTACACTGAAATGGGGGTTATTTACTAAAAGCAAATCCACTTTGCACTACAAGTGCACTTTCAATGCACTTTCAAGTGCAGTTTCAAGTACACTTTTGCAGTGCACTTGGAGTGCAAAGTGGATTTTCCTTTAGTAAATAACTCCCACAGTGCTTTATAATTTGCCCCAATCAGGCCATTTTTGTGACTCACCAAAATTCATTCATGGTGCTGAAAATGATGAATATTTTTATCACTAATGCATTACATACATTAACAACAAAAAAGAGGTGTGTGTGTGGCAGACCCACAACATAATAATAGTTCGCTGAAGAAGAGATTGTCACCTCATGTATCAAATAAATTACGTTTGCACTTGAAGAAAATGCCCCCAAAAAAATGCAATTGAAGAAAATGCCCCAAAAAAAAGCCCATTGGAGAACCTAGGAGACAGCTAAAAGAAATACAAGCAGTAAATCAAAGGAAATATTATTTCAGTTTAACTAAAAAAATGTATTCTTAAAATGTTTATTAAACATTTTCTGGCATATCAATGTCACCCCTACCCGCAAAGTACTCCATATATTTTATACGGACCTCGCGTACGCTTTGGGGGGGCAAGCACTAAAAACCAGATACGAACCCACAAGCTCAAGCTGAAGAGCAGTAACGATCGGAAAAGCACGAGGCTGAAAAGCGCGAATCGTCTCTCACCAAACTTCTACTAACCTGAGATTAGCAGAAGGAGCCCAAAGGGTAGCGCACTAGCTATTGAACTTCCCTTTTCTAGTGCCGTCGTACATGTTGTACGTCACCGCGTTCTTGACGTTCGGAAGTTCCGACAAGATTTATGTGACCATGTGTATGCAAGACAAGTTTGAGCCAACATGGATTATGTTGTCGGAATGTGCGATCGTGTGTACACGGCATAATGATTACACTGCCCCTTTACAGTGCAGTCCTCTTTATATCACTGTGCCCCTTTACATTACAGTGCTCCTAGCAATCACAGCCCCCCATCAGTGTCCCTTGCAGTCATGGCCCCCCCTTTTCTCTCTAACATCACTGCCACCTTTGAATCTCTGTTTCCCCTGCGCAGTCCTACCTTTGGCAAGGGAGATGCAGTTATCAGCCTGTGTGTCCTCTCCCTGGCCTCCCGCCACACCGACAATGGCATCATAATAGCAGGGCAGGTGGAGATAGGAGCTGCACTTCTGGACAGAGGGTGGCAGTTTGCCAATTTATCATGTTAACTAGCGAGTGATTACCGGCTTGTTAATATGAAAAGACTCCCACTCTCTGTCCAGATCTCCAGCTCCTCTCGTCCCCTGCCCTGCTGATAGGATGACATCATTGGCAGGGCGGGCGATCAGGGAGAGGACCGTGGTCCATAATAGTCCAGTCCAGACCGAGGTCGCCGCTCACTTTCTACTGTCCGGCCCGACTATCAACAGGCCACGGACCGATATTATTCAACATCCCAGGGGTTAGGGACCCCTGCTATAGTGCATCACAAGGCCTTTAAACCAGTAGGTTTAGAAGGGCCAATATTAGGGCTTTTGGTTAAGCCAGCCCTTGACTTTAAAATGGGCTTAAAACAGCTACAGTGTGGTCCATCACATCCATGCTTAAAAAATGTATCTGGAAAAACAAATGCACTTCATGTAGTGGTTGGTTACCACTAGTTACTAACATCTACCAAATCACCCTGCTGCCAGACCCCCATCTATCACCTCTGAGACAATGAGCAGTCTTTTGCGTAGTTTTGTTGCGTTTATTGCGGGATACAACTTGGTTGGGGTAAAGGAAGATATGAGATGCCCATAGCCCTTTTTGAATTGTCATCACATTTGTAGCACAATAATTAGCAGTTTTAGCCCTGAAAATGATGCACTTCTAACATTCACAGTCTATTTCCTCTGCATATCCCCACTGCAGACTATTGCTCCTCTTCCTTTGCACTCGATCCTGCAGATTATCACTCCTCAAGATCCCTCTCTTCTTGTACAAATCCTCTACTGTAAAACTGTTAGACTTCTGTATCATCACTTCCAGTAATAGAAAAAGGGAGTGCTCTGAATAACCCCAGGTTGCTGGCTGTACTTTTGTGAAGGAATGTGATGTAAATAATAATAATAATAATCTGAAAATGTCTATTTTCTTATGTGCATACATATTTTTCTCCTTACTCATTATATAAGTATACAGGTTTGCTCTGTTCCTATATTTTTCTCAAAATGGCAGGTACCCCCTACATCCCACACATCAGAAGAACGCGGAACTGAAGATAAAACCAAGGACAGCCAAACCTCGTTATGAAGATTCTCCATCTTCTTTTTTTTCTTAACCAATGAGATGTACCTATTAGACTAACATAGCAATGACGTATTTTTGTGTATAAAACATTAGCACCACCTTGAATAAATTAGAAGTGTAAGAAGTAACGGTGCTGAGCGTGTCTCAGAGTGTTTACTTTTATATGCATGCATATCCACACTTTTCAATTAGAGACAGCAGCAGATAACCTTGGGCTCGATTGGAGCTCTTAATCATTTCCATAACAGCTGGTGCCGAAACCCGGGACCTCAGGCTACAGTCGAAGCCGTACCGCGATAAGCATTTGGGCGTTAACTGATTGATGAGACAGGGGTTTGCGCAGCCCTAACAGTACGGTAAGTCTTATTTATATTCTTACCACTGTACGACTTTCTTATCTTTCGGTTGACGGCTGGATTCTGTCGGTATGCTGAGACTGTCTTAGAGGCAGGTATTTCCTCGCCTGAGGTTGTTTTACCGAACCTGTCAATGGGTTTCTGCTGACTGTATTTGTTCACTGTCTGCCATTCTTTGGGCTACGAAACTCAGCAGTCTAAAAGTGCTACATGTGTGTTCTCATCTCCAGATGAGCTGTCGGCCTCTGGAGTGAGATGGGTTATTGTGGCAGTCGGTTATGGGACGGGTTACTCTGGGTTCGTCGAATCTTTGAGGGTTATCTCAGCTGCTGGCGTTGCAGTCTGAAAGCATTACAGATGTATCACCCCGAGATGAGCTGTCGACCTCTGGGAGTAACTGTAATGACGGCCTTTAACTGGGTTTAAGGGGAGTTGTCTGCCCCTGGGGTTATCTTAGCCTGCTGAAATTTTGCAGTTCGAAGAGTGGCAGGTGTAATGTCCTGTCGTGAGTGTATTTGTGGTTTACTGTTTGCTATACACGAGAGGGGTTGGGGACTGGTTAAGGTCGGTGGGGGGCTGCCGGGGGATCTGTTGGGTCGCGGGCCGTTGCTCCTCACTACCCCTGACGTGTTTGTTCTTGTTCTGAGATTAACCGTACATTACAGGGTTATAGCAAACAGTAGAAGCTAGGAGCGCAGTTTTATGTACTCCCACCCAAGGAATTTGTTGATAAGAACACTGAGAAAGAATATTAACCCCTTGGTTGTATGTATTCTCCTCTCAAGCCGTTAGCCGAGAAACAGAGAGAGAAAAGAATGTGATAGTGAAGAGGAGATAAGATGTTGAAATAGTTAACAAAGTTGAAAGAAGTGGCGAAAGTTATGTTGCTGAAGAAACAGGGAGAAAAATCCTGGGTGATAAAGAAAATTGGATAAAGGAAGTTAAGAAAGATGGCGATTGTATTATGTATGTGTATCACAGAGCTGATGATATGTTGGAACTTGAAACAAAGGAGGGGAGGGACAGCACTGCCCTCCGTCTAACAACCACTCCTTTCTCACCACCCAAGCACAACCCACTGTGACAACTCAGCCCGGCGGCCATCTTAGTGCACCCATGCCTTCACTTTCTACCCAGTCCAGTGCACTTCCTGCCGGCGGCCATCTTGGTACACCCAGTAAGCTTAAACAGCCTGTACCCAGCCCTCCCTGTTTTAAACCAAGATGGTTCATACCACACACCTGTCTTCCCCAATACGGGAGCATCACATTTCCAGGCCAGATATGTTAATGATGAAGAAGCGTCTGAGTGGGAAGCCCAACAGCAGGCAGCAAGGCCACCCACTGATTTAACCCCCAATCCGGCTCCAGACTCTCAGTTCCGAGAGGATCTCAAACACATGCTGGCAACCGTAAGGAACAGTGCCTCTTGCCAACCCCCGCCCTAACAACAGTCTCGGTTACCAGAAGGGGCACCAGTGATGTATGTCGCTTTTACTCTATCACAAGCAGCGGCCTTAGTGACAAGTCTGCCTGACCCAGAGAAGCAGCCAATTCCCTTCTACCACAGGATAGTGCAGATACAAGAAACTTACTCAGCTGCCTGGAGAGACTTGATCAGCCTATGCCAAATCAAAGCAGGATATGTCTTTTGGCCAGTCATGCAGATGGCCTTCAATGATGCCTGCCTGACAAGTGCCACTTCCTACACCTCAGGCGTGGAGTTCTGTGCACAACTCCACGACTGGGCAAAGGAGAAGTTGACGGATCAGACCACCACAATCCAAGATATTACCCAAGATAAAGGGGAGTCTGTGAAGAAGTATCATGCTAGACTCATAAAGGCACACACACACATGTTATCAACTGCTTTTGTTTCAGGGCTCAGAGAGGATATCAGAAAAGGCCTGATGGTGGCCCACCCTGAATACCATTCAATGAAAATGTCTGATTTATTGTTGGTGACCAGAGGTATAGAAAATCAAAAAGGTAAAAAACCAACGCCCCTCATGGTAACCCATGACGAAGATCCCGTCTACACTAGTCCACCACCACTGCCCAATACCAGGGAAAGGATCACCTGTTACAACTGTGGGAAACGGGGTCACTTTAGAAAAGAATGCAGAGCCCCAAGATGTCCCAGACGAAAAACCTACCACTTTCCTCATTGACAGGGGTGCAGCCAAAAGTGTGTTGAGGACGGTGAACCTGCCTAATAATTCTTTCCTTTCCACTATTGATGTTTCCTGCGTAGGAATGGATGGGGTGCCCCGCTCCAGTCCACTTCCTGATTTGCTTGCCAGATTTGTGGTGTCCTCTACATGTCCCTTGAATCTACTAGGAGCTGATGTGTTGTCCAGACTACAGGCTTCAATCAGGACACGCCTGAAGGGGGGATGAAGTTACATACTCCCCTATCTTTAGAAGACTCATCTGCTTTGTGTTTTTTTGCCTCTCCTGATGACACTTCATGAAGCAAAAACTTCAAGTTCAATGCTGCAGGTGTACTCACCCAATCACACGGCATCAGCCTACGCCCCGTAGGATATTATTCCTGTCGGCTGGATGCGGTAGCAAGAGGAGGCCTATTGTGTCTGCTAGCTGGCTTTGCTATACAAGCCTTGCTTGACAAAACTTTGAACTTGGTCCTCGGACACTGCCTCGTTCTGCTTACTCCCCATGATGTTGTTGCCATATTCAACCAAGATCCAGCCGAAACACTTTTCCACTACCAGACACTTGAGACTCCTGTGTTCCCTCCTACTGGACAGCATTACTCTATTAAGTTGTCAAACACTGAACCCTACCACCCTTCTTCCACTTCTCGAGGGGGGAAAGGAGGAGGAGGAGTAGAGTCTTGACTTGTCACCCCATGACCACACAGGACACGCGGTCACCACTGAAAACACTGTTCTACAAGCTGAAGCCTTACCACCAGTGATGTCTGCACAGGAGGCAGAGCTGTAAGCACTTACTACAGCATGTAAATGGGCAGAGGGAAAAAGAGCCAACATTCATATGGACTCAAGATATGCTTTCAGCATTGCCCATGATAATGGTGTTATCTAGGACAGAGGATTCCTGATGGCTGCAGGAACACCTGTGAAAACTTGATTGATGCCTTGCTTCTCACAACCCAAGTGACTACTATGAGTAAAAGCACACGACAAACTGAACTCAAAGGAAGCTCGAGGCAATCATCTAGCCAATTCAGCTGCCAAACAGATAGCTGGTAGTCCACGGGAAGTGGACAGCAGGGTGGTAGAAGAAGACCACCCTGTGCTTACCTTACAGACTTTCCCAGTGGACAGAGTTTATCTAAAAGAACTACAGGAAACAACAAGTCCGGATAAGAAGGAAAGCTGGAAACAGAGAGGAGCAACTCTCAGAAATGGACTATTTGAGTGCAACAAGAAGCCTTGTCTACCCAGGAGTATGTACCCAGCTGTGGTGCAATGGGCACATGGAGCTGCCCACTTGACAAAGACTTTTATGAACTCTCTTATCAACAAGTGTTGCACCAAGAGTTACTCCACTGACCGACAACTTTTGCAGATCATGCATTATCTGCACCAAATGTAACCCAGGATGCACAGAAGAAGCACAGAAGAAGCACCTGGCAAAAGCCCTATACCCCATTCCAGAGGATGCAAATTGATCATTCTCAAGTGCCAAGAAGTGGCAGATTCGAATACGCCCTAGTGGAAGTGGTCATGACTGCCAGGACCACAGCTAAGAAACTACTGAGTGAGATAGTATGTAGATTTGGGGTCCCAGAGGTGATATTGAGAGATCAGGGACCAGCCTTAACAGCAACCCTTACAAAAGAGATTTGGGCAGCACTGGGGGTTCAGTTGGCACTACACATCCCATACCACCCTCAAAGTAGCGGGAAGGTAGAAAGGATGAATGGGACACTAAAAACAGGATGTTAAAGATGGCCCAAGAGACTAACATGAGTTGGCCAGACAGTTAGCCCATTGCCCTGTTCAGTGTCAGACACACCCCCAGGGGAAACATGCCCTATCCCCTTATGAAATTTTGTTTGGTTCAGCTCCCAGACTTGGTTGTTACTTTCCACAACAGTTACAGTTACAGTCTGATGTGTTGACTAATTATGTAACCACATTATCACGAGAATTAACCTGAATGCATGTCCAAGTGTTTTCTTCCGTTCCAGATCCTGAATTAGATACAGGAACACACCAACTACTGTCTGGAGATACTTGAGCCAAGTTATGATGGTCCATTCCAAGTTTTGCTGACCACAGCCACCTCAGTCAAGTTGGCCAGGAAGATCACCTGAAAGCATGCTTATCACTGCAGGAGAGCGTGTTTTCGGGCGCTGCATATCCTTTTTCTGTTTGATCTAGGGGGGAGGGGCCCAGGAGGTGGCCATCACAAAAATGATAACATAATTACGTTTTGGTGTAACTCTTCAGGTACACATGTGACCACCTTTACCTTAGATTACTGTGACATAGTACCTTGTCCGTTTGACCCTTCATGGTGATGCCATTGGTACAGTGATATCCCTGACGGTAAGGACATATATGTATGCCACACAGACAGTTACTGGGGACAGAGTTGTGGTTTCTGTGGGGGCCAGTGGGTTGGAACACAGGGGCAGACTGGGCGACCACAGAGTGCATTAGACAAAAAAAAGATGAAAATAGAAAGCCCCATATCCTAACCAAAGATACCCCTGATACATACACTGACCCAGCACACAGTCAGAGGAGGAAGCGAGCAGCTCTCTCCGGAAGCTTTGATCCTCATGTATACATACATGTCATAGGGGTTACAAGGGGGGTCCCTGATGAGTTTAAAGCCAGGGATCAGGTAAAAGCTGGTTTTGAGTCTTTGATCCCCATAACAACTGTCAGCAAGAATGTAGATTGGATTAACTACATGTCATGGTTATGCAATAGAGTTTGTCGATCAGCATACCTGTCTCCATGTGTTCATCTCTAGAGACCAGCTGACCCTCACCTGACTGCTTTTGTAACCTCTCCTCTAAGCATGGCCCCACCCCAGGCCCTATCAGGGAACCCTATATTAACCTGTGCAATGCAAGCCAGCAGTGCTGATCAACCATTGTGTGTTAGCCTCTATGTGTACTTGCTGTGTTTCCTACATCTGATTCCTGTTACCGACTTTGGCCTGTTCCCGACCATCCCTGTTTGCCTGTGACCCTGATGTTCCAGCCTGCTGCCTCCTTCCTCTTCTCCTGTAGTCTACGGTGAGCGTGAGCTGTGAGACCCTGGGGGCCGCGACCTGGAGCCAGACTGCAGCGCAGTCCATCCTTACCATTAAAGGCTCTGGTGAACACCTGCTGGCTCTTAGACTCCACGCCCTGGGGAATCTATGCTCTAGCTCCCAGTGGGATCTGTGTCAGTGATCCAGTAGACCTGCTTCCTGAACCTCCCAGGGTTCAATCCGCAGCAGTCATCCACTACCTTGCGGTGCACTCCTGATCCCAACGGTGTGCATCTGTCACCCAGCCTCTAGGTGACCTGACACTACACATATTATAACCAACAGAGATTTGTAAATTACACTAAAGATGCCCTCCAGGGAATTGCTGACCAGTTAGCCCCCACTTCCTACATGACATTCCAGGACCTGATGGCCTTAGACATGGTGCTAGCTGGGAAAGGAGGTGTTTTGTAAAATCATAGGAAAAAACGGGAACCTGTTGTACATACATTCCTGATAATACTGGCCCAAATGGTAAGGTTACTCTAGCTATAAAGAAATTAGAAGATCTGTCACTGGAGTTGAAGAAGATACGGGTAACGGTATTAATAATCCTGGTTCTTTTAGCCCTGATTGTATGCTGTATTCTACCTTTCGTAAAAAGTTAACGAGCAAGGCTGTAGAGAATAGCACACCTACATTTCTCCAACAAGAAGAAGAGGACCCCCTTATGATGGAAGATGACAAACCCTTCACCCCCCTACAGTCACTCCCTGTCCATAATCTCACAATCCTATAGGGTTTTAGGGATAGATAGCGCCTGACTGCACCTCTCCAGCTGTATCGAGGAGGGAAGTGAACAGTTGCTGCCCAATTCTATATACAGCCTAAAAGAGTTGCTGAGGAGAAGGGCCAGGCCAAAGTGGGACCTTTAGTATTAGGGACAGAAAAGAGAAAATAGTCATTTTAGGGGGGATTGTGAAGGAATGTGATGTAAATAATAATAATAATAATCTGAAAATGTCTATTTTCTTATGTGCATACATATTTTTCTCCTTACTCATTATATAAGTATACAGGTTTGCTCTGTTCCTATATTTTTCTCAAAATGGCGGGTACCCCCTACATCCCACACATCAGAAGAACGCGGAACTGAAGATAAAACCAAGGACAGCCAAACCTCGTTATGAAGATTCTCCATCTTCTTTTTTTATCTTAACCAATGAGATGTACCTATTAGACTAACATAGCAATGACGTATTTTTGTGTATAAAACATTAGCACCGCCTTGAATAAATTAGAAGTGTAAGAAGTAACGGTGCTGAGCGTGTCTCAGAGTGTTTACTTTTATATGCATGCATATCCACACTTTTCAATTAGAGACAGCAGCAGATAACCTTGGGCTCGATTGGAGCTCTTAATCATTTCCATAACACTTTGTTACTGTAATAAAGTTTCTTGAATGGTGTTGCTTTAGCAGATTAATAAGCCAGAGGCATGCAATACCTCTCCCCGGCGGCTCAGTGAATTTGGTAGCTACACAGTCTTTTGTAAGGTATTAGAGGGTGCTTTACCAGCCCAGAGATATTCGGTACCTCTCCCCGATGGCCTAGCACATGGTAATAAGTGGACTACTGTTCCCAGCTAGTCCATAACTGCAAACGCTGCGTTCCCCGGCCACAGCATTCTTGTCAGGAACAGGTGTGACCAGATTGTGTGGACTGCAAAGAGGTAACCAAAACGCATGTAAAGTGAATAAGAATAATGTTTATTTAAGATAAGTGATATAAATAAGTAAACACCCCAAATACAAATAGTGCTCAACCAACAGACAACAGATAATATATACAGCCAAAGGGAAGTACCGTAATCAAACACGTTAGCCATGCCAGGGTCATACACAGGGGATCAGCAACTGAACAAGGGCAGGATAGGCGAGGGAGATACTGGAATGGAATCAGGCTACAAGGGAAAAGGAACACAGAAGGGACAGGATCAGGATGGGATCGGGTACAGGCTCAGGTGCAGGCTCAGGTTCAGGTTCAGGTTCAGATACAGGTTACAAGGTGCAGGTCACAGGTACAGGTCAGGGCGCAAGGAAGAAAGGTACCAAAGCAAGCATGTGAGGGCTTGCCGGGTATTTATAAGGCTGCAGTAATTGACCTCACGTTACTGCTGAGCGCAGAGGGTGCTGTCTGCTCCACACTGCCAGGGTACACCCGCTGGTGGACACCGGTACTACGGCCCAAGGATGCAACAGTGCCACCAGCAGGTGAGTCCTCTTATTACAGGTCCTAGATGTTGGAAAACACCCGCTGGTGGACACTGGTACTGCAATCCAAGAGACCGATAGCGCCACCAAGGGGTAAACCTTTTCATGACAGTACCCCCCCCCCAAAGGAGCGGCCTCCAGACGCTCCAACTAGATGAAATTGTCCAAAGTTTATGGCCTCAAACCGAACAACAGATGAGGGCACATCAGGCTGGGCATCGGGTACTTCAGGCTGGGCATCAGATACATCAAACCGGACAGTGGGCACATCAGAGCAGACAGCGGGCACATCAGAGCAGACAGCGGGCACATCAGAGCAGACAGGCTCTGGGTCGTCGAGCTGGGCAGCGGGCTCCGGGTCGTCGAGCTGGGAAGTGGGCTCCGGGTCATCGAGCTGGGCAGCAGGCTCTGGGTCGTCGAGCTGGGCAGCAGGCTCTGGGTCGTCGAGCTGGGCAGCAGGCTCCGGGTCGTCGAGCTGGGCAGCAGGCTCTGGCACATTAGGCCGAACAGCGAGCACCGTAAGGGCAGGCTGGATCACAGGCACTGGCTCAGCAGGCTGGGTAATGGGCCTTGGTCCAGTGGGCTGGGTAACGGGCCCTGGCCCAGCGAGCTGGACACCGGGCACTGGTCCGGCAAACCGAATAACGGGTACTGGCTTAACAGGCCGAGTGACGGACTCCGATTTAGTAGACTGAGTAAAGGGCATCGGTTTAACAGACTGGGTAATGGGCACCGGCTCAGCAGAATGGGTAACGGGCACCAGCTCAGCAGACTGGGTAATGGGCACCGACTCAGCAGACTGGGTAACTGGCACCGGCTCAGCAGACTGGGTAATGGGCACCGGCTCAGCAGACTGGGTAATGGGTACCGGCTCAGCAGACTGGGTAACGGGTACCGAAACTCCAGGCTGACACACGGGCACCAAAACTCCAGGCCGACACACGGGCACCGAAACTCCAGGCTGACACACGGGCACCGAAACTCCTGGCTGAGACACCAATATCAAGACATCCGGCAGGAAAGCAGGCAACGAGACACCAGGCTGGAAGGCAGGCAACGAGACATCAGCCTGGAAGGTGGGCACATCAGACTGGAAAGTGGGCACATCAGACGGGAAAGCAGGCACATCAGATGGGAAAGCAGGCACATCAGTGGAAGGCAGGCACCAAGACTTCGGGCTGTAAGGCAGACATCAGGACATCAGACTGGGAGGCAGGCACATCAGACTGGATATCAGGCACATCAGACTGGAAAGCGAGCACTGAGACTTTGGGCTGGAAGGCAAGCATCAAGACATCAGACTGGAAAGCGGACACATCTCACAGGAAGGTAGGCACATCAGGCTGGAAGGCAGGCACATCAGGCTGGAAGGCAGGCACCAAGACTTTGGGCTGGACAGCAGGCATCAAGACATCAGACTGGAAAGCGGGCACCGCAGACTGGAAAGCAGGAACGTCAGACTTGAAAGTGGACACATCAGACTGGAAGGTAGGCACATCAGGCTGGAAGGCAGGCACATCAGGCTGGAAGGCAGGCACCGAGACTTCGGGCTGGGAGGCAGGCAACAAGACATCAGACTGGAAAGCGGACACATCTGACTGGAAGGTAGGCACATCAGGCTGGAAGGCAGGCACATCAGGCTGGAAGGCAGGCACCGAGACTTTGGGCTGGAAGGCAGGCATCAAGACATCAGATTGGAAAGTGGGCACATCAGACTGGAAGGTAAGTACCTCAGGCTGAAAGGCAGCCACATCAGGCTGGATAGCAGGCACTGGGTTGGCAGGTTTAGGTGGGTCATCAAGTTCAACTGGCATGAACGCAGGCTGGAACAAGTTGGTTGGCGTGGAAGCAAGTTGGGTTACTTGCAGGATTTTATGAGTAGGGACTGCACTTCATCTACACAACCTTTCAACAACTGTTTGGGACAAACCGAATAATGCTCCAAAAAGGATGCACAGTCATTCTCCAACAGCCATACTAAGAACGCAAACCTGGTTAATGCTGAAGGGGGAGAAAAGTCATCATGGCCCTTTGGGATACAAGGCAGAGCCAGCTCTGTACACATTCCAATCAAAGGCTGAACATCCTCAAACAGTATACTGCCCTGATCGACCACAGAGTGAGCTAAATGGATAATCTCCAGCAGCTGATCACTGGACCACCCTTTCAATGTCTGGTGGAGATATTCAGAACTCTCTGTTGCCAGCAGAGCATAACAAACAATGATATCTGAATTCATCCCAGCAACATGAAACAGAACCGAGATGGTTCCCCTGTGCAGCCACTTCTGGTCAGAGATGGCTTTGGTATACTGTCAGGTACAGGTGTGACCAGATTGTGTGGACTGCAAAGAGGAAACCAAAACGCATGTAAAGTGAATAAGAATAATGTTTATTTAAGATAAGTGATATAAATAAGTAAACACCCAAAATACAAATAGTGCTCAACCAACCAACAGACAACAGATAATATATACAGCCAAAGGGAAGTACAGAAATCAAACACGTTAGCCAGGCCATGGTCATACACAGGGGATCAGCAACTGAACAAGGGCAGGATAGGAGAGGGAGATAATGGAATGGAATCAGGCTACAAGGGAAAAGGAACACAGGAGGGACAGGATCAGGATGGGATCGGGTACAGGCTCAGGTGCAGGCTCAGGCTCGGGTTCAGATTCAGGTTCAGGTTCAGATACAGGTTACAAGGTGCAGGTCGCAGGTACAGGTCAGTGCGCAAGGAAGAAAGGTACCAAAGCAAGCATGTGAGGGCTTGCCAGGTATTTATAAGGTTGCAGTAATTGACCTCACGTTACACCTGAGGGCAGAGGGTGCTGTCTGCTCCACACTGCCAGGGTACACCCGCTGGTGAGGGCTTGCCGGGTATTTATAAGGCTGCAGTAATTGACCCCACGTTACACCTGAGGGCAGAGGGTGCTGTCTGCTCCACACTGCCAGGGTACACCCGCTGGTGGACACCGGTACTATGGCCCAAGGATGCAACAGTGCCACCAGCAGGTAAGTCCTCTTATTACAGGTCCTAGGTGTTGGAAGACAGCCGCTGGTGGACACCTCGTACTGCAATCCAAGAGACCGATAGCGCCACCAACGGGTAAACCTTTTCATGACAATTCTGCACTACTCTCAACAATTCTCCTTTTGTTTCTATCACACTGACCTTCTCCAAAGGACAAACTCTGTGTTCCTCGGTCACAGAAATCTCCCCTCAGTCCTACTGTTGCGTCTTCTTCACCGATCTTCTCCTGTGTACAAGTCCTGTGTTCCCCGGTCACTGCAGCTTGACACCCACTCCATGATGAAGATCTTTATCCAGGAATACATCCTAGCAGCTCCTCCATCCCTCCTCCTTCCTTACTCCAGCTGGAGAAATATAAAGGTGTCTCTTAATAGGCACGATTGAACATAGGTCCGTAGGCAGATAAACTTTCTGTTTGGCTCCTAAACAAATGAGTCCTTCTTTAGAAAAGCGACAGCATACCCTGGCGTCCATAATATTGTCCTGCTTATCAGGCACCCTGGGTGGCAGACATTGGCTGTTCTCGGCAATATTTGTTGTCATTGGGGAAACTGACCCTAACCCCACTGCAATCCAGCAGTCCTGATGGGGGCTCTTGCCTGAGGCTACACAACACAGAAGTCCAACTTACAGGTAATAGCGAGGGTCCGGCAATCTCCTCCGGCTATCCCCTTCCCCTCTGACAGACACAGAGTAACTTCTAGTGTTCTGACCTGCTTTGACGAACAGAACCTTGTCTCTGTATATGGCACGGCCAAGCCTCCACTCCCGATGGATGCCCTTAAAACGGGCCCAAACCTCACTCTCAGGCAACCGTTTTGGCTTGGGAAAATGCAAATAGTCCCAGATTAGGTCATTCTCCCACTACACCCAGGAGTCCTCAACAACGTCCATAATCTGAGACGAGACATACGGAAAATCCAGGCCCCACTCCAGAACGATGGGATTTTGCGGGCAATTATTTGAAAAAAAGAAAAAATAAATAAATTTATATAAAAAATATACAATTTTTTAGTACAAAAAATTCATAATATGACAACAATCACAGTCATGTGAGCAACAGTATTACTACATTCACAATTTGACAGAAATGGTAAGAATCCCCAAAACAAAAAACACAATATAATATAAAGTCAAAGTTCAATGCCCAACAATCTGTTCAAAGAACTTACATGTCAAAAAAACATCATTGGAAATTCCCCCATACCAAAAGTTCCCCAGGGAAGCCTATGTGAGCCTTTCATCATGCAAAAGAACCCAGGGATATGAATATCCAACAAGGGCGTCAAAAACCAAAAACCTAAATACGAACCTACAAGGCGGAATAGATAAATATATATATATCAGAAACTGTAAAGTGTCTGGAATATCAATTAAATACATGTCTGAGGGGAGCAATCCACACGATACCAAACCCTGGTGAGCATGGGGAGACCACAAACTGTCCCTCAGAAAACCGAGGGGAGAAGGAGGCTAGAACCCCCACGCCCCCCCACCCACCCCCCCACCCCACAAGAACAACACTGGCATGGAAAAAGGTGCAAACAACCAAAGCAAAAAATGTGGAAAAATAAATAAATTAGGTCACACTTATGCCCTGTACACACGATCGGACATTCCGACAACAAAATCCATCGTTTTTTCCTGACAGATGTTGGCTCAAACTTGTCTTGCATACACATGGTCACACAAAGTTGGTCGGAAATTCCGAACGTCAAGAACGCAGTGACGTACAACACGTACGACGAGCTGAGAAAAATGAAATTCAATAGCCAGTGCTGCTCTTATGCTTGATTCCGAGCATGCATGGCACTTTGTGCGTCAGAATTGTGTACACACGATTGGAATTTCTGACAACAGATTTTGTTGTCGGAAAACTTTATAGCAAGCTCTCAAACTTTGTGTGTCGGAAATTCCTATGGAAAATGTGTGATGGAGCCTACACACAGTCCAAATTTCCGACAACAAGGTCCTATCACACATTTTCCATCGGAAAATCCTATCGTGTGTACAGGGCACTACAGTTTCGTATGGTCCAACAAGGGGGCCCGTGGAAATGATAACCCCAATAGAATGGTCCAGCCCATATGTGGGATTTTGAATATGTGTTCACAGTTCCCAAAGGGGAAGAATGGATTATTAGCATTTATGCAGTGGGATTCTTACCATTTCTGTCAAATTGTGAATGTAGTAATACTGTTGCTCACATGACTGTGATTGTTGTCATATTATGGTTTTATGAATTTTTTGTACTAATAAATTGTATATTTTTTATATAAACTTTTTTTTTTTTTTTTTTTCATATTTTTCAAATAATTGCCTGAAAAATCCCATCTTCAAGGTATCTTCTTATTCATATAAATTTCAAGGGATGTTGGCAATTTTACACGCAACCTTTGGGAGTCAATCTTCTTTTCAAACCCTCCTTTGTACCTCCCGCTGGAATTGGGAGAACCTGGGCAACTCCTTAGGCTTTCCCTGACCAGGCAAAACACAGGAATCAGAAGCCCTGCTGACCCATTGACGGTAGGTGGATGCTCTGGTCTGAGTAGTACTGGGCGAACTTTTGAAGAGTCTGCAGGATTGATCCAGGGGTTGTGCTGGGCGTTGTGGTCCCTCCGCTGCTTCAGCTGGGGTTCCGGTGGATGGAGAGTTCTCTGTGGACCATGGCTCCTCATCACAAGAAGAAGCCTCCTCTGGGGAGGACCAATCAAATAGTTTCTCCACGGATCCAAATTCCTCCAGCATTCTGGGCGAACCCCAGTCCACGTCCCGGCCTTCGCTCACCTCATCTGGCTCACCTGAGGGATCCCCCTCCTGCAGCAGGGGCTCCTTCCGGACGGGCACAGCAAGGGTCTTACTTGGAGCCGGCTCTTCAGGGAAATCAACCGGAGGCCGCACACTAACACCTGCAACCTCCGGGCCCCTGGCCAGGCCACAGGTCTTCCCGACACCCTCTTCTCCTTTGACATCCTGGGACTCAGAGATGGACGAGCCAGGTCAAAGTTCCTTCACTGCTGGGGTAGGTGACACATGACCCTCTCCGGACTTCCGGGTCACCTGCAACTGCGGCATACACAATCCAGTGAGCAGGCTGGTAGAATAGTACTTCGTTTCTTGCTGCACTGGCCCTAAGCGGGTAAGTGGGTCCCCACAATGTCCGCACCGGGCCCAAGTGCTGATTCCAGCCGTAGGTATGTGGCACCCGGGACATATCATACACAGCCGCTCCACTCCTCCGACTACCACCAAGGCAAGTCCTCCAGTAAGTTCCAGCCGAATGCCGGTGCCTTTGGGCTCCTTTTGCTAATCTCGTGTTAGTTTGGTGAGAGACGATTCGCGCTTTTTCAGACTCGTGGTTTTCAGATCGTTTTCTGCTGTTCAGTTTGTGCTTGTGGGTTTGTATCTGCTCTTCAGTGCGTGCAGCGAGTACCATTGACTTGTCATTGTGTTCTTGTTCGTTCGTTACTGTTTTTCAGGTCGCTCTTCACAGGCCTTGCTGTTCTTCAGTGCGTTCTGTTACTTCGTTCTGAGCAGCCGACCGTTTTCTAGCCATGTTGCGTATACGTACTCCTCGTAGAGTTCGTGCTGTGCGGGGGCTTGGTGTTGGGGTCCTTACCTTGACACAAGCCCAGTCCATGAACAGGGTGGGGAGGAGTACATGGACCAAGAATTGGTTGCTTCAGCGTGACCAGTCCTGTCATATGCCTTTGCTCCGTGAGATCCGTCTGAATAATCCTGATGATTTCAGGAACTTTCTCCGGGTGACGGACCCCATATTTCACCGTTTGTTGGCTTTACTGACCCCTTATATTAGCAGGCAGGATACCTGCATGAGGCAAGCCATCACTCCGGAGCAGAGGCTAGTCGCCACCCTGCGGTACTTGGCGATGGGGAGAAGCCTGCAGGACCTCAAGTTCTCGACAGGCATCTCCCCCCGGGCTCTGGGGATCATTATCCCAGAGACCTGTTCTGCCATCATACAGGTCCTGCAGAAGGAGTATATTAAGGTAAGATTTTTATCCTTTAATATCATTTTATTAATTTAATGTTTGATAATATATTTTATTTCTTTCCTCATTCCCTAATTACCATGATTGGAATATGCTGTGAATGTCCCCTTTGTCCTCATGCATGCTGGATTTTTATGTAATTATTATTTTGCTCCTTCATACATATTTGCCTTTACTTACCTCCCCAGCATGGTCTCCTGCCCTATATTCACCTCATGTAGTCACTTAACAATGTATTTTGTCAGCTCCATAGTAGTACTTTACCCCAAACACCCCCTAAAATTTAAGGAAATGAGATTGGTGCTTAAAATTCATGCCGAGTTCCAGAGGCTTTTTTTTGGGGTCCCTAAATCATTTGGAACCCTCCCCCCCCCCCCAACTGCTAAGTCAGCTGATACCAATTCTCTATCTATCCTCAATCATCTATCTGCTGACTTTGCCGAACCCATACACACTATACCCACCTCTTTTGTGGTCAGATTTATGCATGAATTCCCCAAAGCATGTAGTGCAAGGGCCTGCCTGTATACTTTCAAATGGTACTGTTTCAAGTTTTTGTATCCTATTATTATCTTGCTAGCTAATAGCAGAATGTCCAAATGTGCTAAAATGTGTACAGTGTGTATTTATATCTTTGTATTATGACACTTCTTACCTGTCCAGTGGGCTGTCAATAGTGTAACTAAGGAGGGGCTGGCCAAAGTAATACCCATTATTTGGGCATTCATCTCTCAATGAAGTGGAGAGGGTTACCTGTCCCAGAGTCCCCCCCCCCCTCTAAAATGTTAGAAATGGCCCAGGAGAGGGGGGGGGGATCTGATAGTTGGACCTTATATTTTGGTTTTTAAAAATTTCCTCTAATAAATGTTATCTTGATGTTGGCCAATAATTTTTTGTGTCTAATCTGCTTTCCCTGTTTATGGGCACAAAGACTAATTTTTTTTTTTGGTTTTGACTCCACAGTTTCCTTCCACGCCAAAGGAATGGCAGACTGTGGCCTCCCACTTTGCCCAGCGGTGGGACTTTCCTAACTACGGAGGGGCAATTGATGGGAAACACGTCCACATCATCCCATCACCCAACTCAGGGTCGTACTATTATAATTATAAGGGGTTCAATAGTATTGTGATGTTGGCGGTGGTGTCGGCTACTTATGAATTTATGTATGTGGACGTGGGGAAGAATGGCCGGATGTCCGATGGTGGAGTCATCGCCCAGACGGAGTTCTACAGGCGTCTCCAGAATGTCAGAACACGTTTGGAATCATGGCCAGCCGGTTCCACCTATTTCTTACACCCATACATATGGCGGAGTACAAACTGAATCACATCATCCTGGCGTGCTGTGTTCTACACAACTTTTTATGGCAACATTCTGCCAACTATGCTGGCTCAGTTGGGCCTGAGACCGGAATTCAACATGAATCAACCCTGACGGCGCTTGAAAGTGGCCGTCCTGGCTTGCCCCCGGAGTGCCCATGATGTCCAGCTAAGATACCTTGAATTCTTTGCGGGTAGGGGGGCTATCAATATGCCAGACAATGTGTAAAACCTTTTTAAAATAAAAAAAAAGGAACTCAAATCTTTGGTGACATTTACTGCTTGTGTTTTTTTTAGCTGACCCTGACAGAAGTGTGGTGAGCCTTGAAAATGGCATGATTGTGTAACATTGCAAAGCACTGTTGGGTGTTATTTACTAAAGGCAAAGGCACTTTGCACTACAAGTGCACTTGAAACTGCACTGAAACTGCACTTGTAGTGCAAAGTGTATTTTCCCTTAGGAAATAACCCCCATTGTCACTGAAAACACCAATTAGAGCACCACAAAAGTTATGGAGCATTGAGACAATAATCCACATGATCTTGATTAAGAATCTTTTTAATAACAGCACAATCACATGTGCATTTCCAAAAGGCTTTTAAAACAAACCAACATGTTTGTTGTTTAACAATTTTTGGGGTCACATTAGAAAAAGTAGAAATGTCCATTTAAGATAAAACAGGCATGTGTAAAACCAACAAGAAATACACAATTTTAGTACTTACAAAGTTCACATTTGGTAGAACTTGAAGGCAATATCAGACATGAGTATTTACAAACTATGTTTGATATTGCGTTCAGATGGGGTGAAGTCAACCCAGGAAAAGCCAAATTTGGAAGATGCACACAAATTTCCGAATGTCAACATGTTCTAGCTGCCATCACGGGGGATCAAGGGACGTGTTTTGGGGGTGCAACCCCTTCCTCCCAGCTACTTTATTTATTTGGCACAACAAAAACCCAAAGCATTTTGAGGGGTTTTAAACTCTCCCTAAAACATCAATAATGTTCTTCATTTTTTTGCTGAACATCATTGATGCTTTTCACAATGTTTTCCAAGTCCCTATTACACCCCATGATCTCCCCGATCAGGATCTGGGCAATTTCACTGGTGAAAAGATCTGGATCCACAACATCACGATCCCCTAAAAAGATAGAAACAAAAAAACACCATGTATTATAAATATGGCGGCATCCATCTCTTACCTGAGCCTGTGGACACAGACACTCACCTGTTGTGGTGACTAGTTCCACCACGTCTTCCTCCTCCTGCTCTGCTGGTCTTCGGTGGATTTCCCCTTCTTCCAGAGGTGGGGAGTCTGTGGTCTCCGCGGATGAGGGGTGTCCTCCGAGTCTTTTCTCCCCTATGTAAAAAAAAAATAGGTATACTTAGCACACAGATATTTGATGGCAGAAATAGGAATATGAAACATTGTTTGGAAGTGGGGTACAATTGTCTATTTTGGCAGAGTTCCAAGATGTGGCATTTTTCTTGTCCTTTGTCAAGCTTGAATACTTACCTGTCTTGTACAAGCTTCACAGATGGAGACACCCCTATAGTATACACTGGAGCACCTGTGTGGCCCCTCTAATAAAAAGGGTGTTCTTGTGTCCCACACTAGTGCTCCAGCGTCTAGATGTGTAAACTGCTGCTGAGTGTCCTCTCCTTACACAGAATGTAGTTGGCATTTCATTCTAGTAACAAACCCATCTACACAACCCAATTCTTTTCACACAAGTAGGCCCTAAAAAATGATGGCAAATGCATATGGCCAAATGAACTATGTTTGATATGAACGAATAATGTACAGTGAAAGTTGCCTTTTGAAACTGGATAACAGTTAATAAAAGCACATGGAGCAGCACGAACGTAATAAACATAAAGAATAGGAACACAGCACAACTACTTACTTTTTTGCAGCACTCTCCGGATCTTTCTGTACTGCTCGTGCTCTCTTAATTTGAGGTCCGACCACCGCTTCCTGAGCTGATCTTTCGATCGTCGTACCCCGAAATTCCTGTGCAGACTCTTGACCGCTTTCACCATGATTTTGGCCTTTCGAACATTGGGGTTGGGGTAAGGTCATAGTCGGCCTTCTTCAGGATGTCCACCATCTCCAACATCTCCCCAAAGGACACATTTGTTGCCTTAAATCGTCTCTCCTGGGATCGGGACGTTTCAGGCTCCGGGCTTTCCTCCTCCTCGTTGCTATAATTAGCACGCACCTGCTCTGACTCCGCCATGTGCTCTTCCCCCACTGCGCCGAACGAGAAGGGGGGTAAGAGACTAGAAAGAACGTCAGGGGCGGGCGGAGTTACACGCATGCGTAGTGTCTATAAAGCGTAACACGCGTGTGTAGTACGTATGATCTGTGAGTGGAGGAAGGAGTATCGGAGGCGCCGATCGTGAAAACGAAGGTAAGATCTAAACTTGGGCCTATACTGCTTCTAAATTGAGGCCTATATTGTAACTATATTAGGAGAGTTTCGCCTGACATTAGTGTTTGTCTTGTGTTGTGTCTTGCAGAGAAAATGGATGGCTTCAATGACCACAATTTCCTCCCCCTGTTCATAGACAAGTACAGGGAGCTGCCCTGTCTGTGGCAGGTGAGACATCCACATTACAATAATAAACAAAAGAGGCAGACAGCGCTGGAGAAACTGCTGGAGTTGGTGAAGCTGGTGGTCCCCACAGCAACCATCCCCTATTTAAAAAACAAAATTGGTGGCCTGAGGAGCACTTATCTAAGGGAGCGTAAGAGGGTCACGGATTCCCAGAGATCAGGAGCTGCAGCTGATGACATTTATGTCCCCAGGCTCTGGTACTATGAGAGACTGCGATTTCTGTCAGACCAGACTGGATTTAGGGAATCCCTCTCCAGTCTTCCTTCCGCTCTTCCTTCCACCCCAGCTGAGGCTTCCGATGTCCAACCTGGGACTTCCAGCCAGGAAGAAGTGGAGGAGCCCAGCTTGAGCCAGGTATAGCATTCTTCTACAGATTTCTGGTCAATAAATAAATGATGTTTACTAGATGTTATTATTGATCACTAATTGCTGATTTCATAAAGTGTTTTACATATCAATAGAGAGTAGTGGGCACCAAAAATTCGGACAAGAAAGAAAAATGCTGGGCTCAGAATGATAGTCTGTTATATTTGTTAACATTCAATTTGCAACAGTCATGAGATGAAAATTGTGTGTGATTGATGAATAAAAAACTAAAACTATGTCCCTTTTTCATACACAGGAGGACCTCAGCCAGGAGGAGGCTGTGGAATGTAGCACACAGGAGGAGGCTGTGGAATGTGGCAACCAGGAGGAGGCGGGGGTTAGTGGCAGTGTGAGGTACCTGGTAGAGAGCCTGACTGGTAGAAGGAGACCTCTCTTAAGCGCTGGTTCAGGAGCCGCTGGAAGTGGGAACAGTGGTCTCCTGAGCACAGTGGGTAGGAGGGCCTGATGCAGGTTCCAGCAGAAGCAGACACCGGAATTGGGAGGATGTCCCGCAGGGATGGCTGAGCTGTGGATGCAGGTAACTGGTGCAGGCTGGTAGGTAGGCTGGCAGCCGGATGCGAAGACAGCAGCTGGATGCAAACAGGCAGGCTGGAAGCAGCGTTACAGGACACAGGCAAGCAAGGTCAGACAGTCCGTATTTGGCAGGAGATCAGGCAGGGTATAAGCAGGAGGGATGATCCAAGGGTAGTCAGACAGGCAGGAGTTCGGCAACGGGTAGCAGAGTAAACAGGGTCAGACAAGCCGGGTCGGATGGGAGACTGGAGAGTGGTCAAGAGTAGCCGGGTCAATAGCAAATAACAAGCAGGCAGATACAGGAACTTTCAGGTGCAGAGCTGCAGACGAACAGCAGCTAACATGAGCACCTGTCACCCTTTTAAAGGCCCCTTGGCGCCAAACGGCGCTAGCGCGAACGGGTGCGCGCACGGGCGCGCGCGCGCACCCGCGCGTACGGGCATCCGCGGGAGCGCGCCGGCGCCCCCTGGTGGGGATTTTGGCTGAATTCGCTGAGAAACACTCCTTGTGGGCCTATGTGCACGCAGATTCACCCGACGACTGCTGACATGACCCTGACATTGCCCCCCCCAACGGGCAGCCTCCGGATGCCCAGATACGCCTTTTTTTCAGGATGGGTAGAGAAGTATGCATGAATTAAACGTTTGGCATGAATATTACAGTCAGGTTCCCATGAGTTGTTTTCCGGACCATACCCTTTCCACTTAATTAAAAACTGTACTTGCCCAGACCTCTTTCTGCAGTCAAGGATGGATTCCACTTCATACTCTTCATTGCCATCCACCAGAACTGGTTCAGGGACCCTGGTGCCCCTATCAGGAAAAGGATCATCTACAGCAGGCTTTAAGAGTGATACGTGAAATACAGGGTGTATCTTAAGTGAGTCAGGTAAGCATAATTCATACGATACTTCGTTAATTTTCCTTTTCACAGGGAAAGGTCCAATAAATTTTGGGGCAAGCTTCTTGGAAGGACATGACAATCTGATATTATTAGTAGACAGCCATACCTTGTCGCCAAGCTGAAGGTTTAGATCTCCCCTTCTTTTCTCATCAAAGAACCGCTTATTATCCGCTTGCGCTTTGGATACCGCCTCCTGCAAGATCCGGTTATTATGACTGAAGAACTGCACTGTGTCCTGGACCGCTGGAACTGAAGATTCTGAAAGAAAATCTGGTAAAAAAGATGCATGAAACCCATAATTAGCAAAGAAAGGAGACTGACCTGTGGCAGAGTGACTGGCATTATTGTACGCGAACTCTGCAAGTGGCAGCAAGGATACCCAATCGTCTTGCACAAAAGATGTAAAACATCTAATGTATTGCTCCAGAGTTTGATTTGTCCTTTCAGTTTGCCCATTAGTTTGGGGATGATATGCTGAGGACAGGGCTAGTTCAATCTTCAAATTTTCACAAAGGGCTCTCCAGAAGCGTGAAGTAAACTGCACCCCCCTATCAGACACTATATTTGTGGGAATCCCGTGTAACCTAACGATTTCCTTAATGAACACACGAGCCGTCTCTACAGCAGAAGGTGTTCCTTTTAGGGGCACAAAGTGGGCCATTTTGGATAGCCGGTCGACGACCACAAAGATCGCCGAACACCCCTCAGAATATGGCAGTTCGACTATAAAGTCCATAGCTATCATCCTCCAGGGCCTATCTGGTATAGGCAATGGTCTTAGTAGTCCCCACGCTCTGTTCCTGGGGGTTTTGTTCTGGATGCAGACAGAGCAGGAGTTGACATATTTCTTGCAAAATTCCTTTAAGTTAGGCCACCAAAAAGTGCGCTGCACCAGCTCAAGGGTCTTACGGACCCCGAAATGTCCTGCAAGTGGGTGGTCATGCAAAAGTGTCAGCACCTTGACTCTGACGTTTTCTGGTACGAAGATTTGACTTCCCCTCCATAATAGTCCATCTCGAGGTGTTAAGGAAGACTCCTGAAGACTTGAAGGTTCTGGGGATGCTTCTCTGATCATGGATAGCAAATCTGTCTGAAGGAGAAGAAAACTGTTTGCCGGCAAAATAGTGTCAGGGACAGAAGAGTCCTTAGGATTATCAAACATGCGTGACAGTGCGTCTGGTTTTATATTCTTGGATCCCGGCCGGTAGGTGATGTGGAAGCAAAACCGTGTAAAGAATAGAGCCCAACGGGCTTGTCTGGGTTTCAGTCTTTTAGCAGATCTTAGATACTCCAGATTTTTGTGATCTGTATAAATCAGTACTGGATGGACTGCACCTTCAAGCAAGTATCTCCATTCCTCCAAGGCAGTCTTGATGGCAAGTAACTCCCGATCCCCCACATCGTAGTTCCGCTCAGCCGGCGAAAGTTTTCTAGAGAAGAACCCAACAGGATGCATCAGGTCTTTGTTGCCCTGACGTTGGGAAATAATAGCACCCACAGCTACTTCGGAGGCATCAACCTCTAGAATAAAGGGCAAAGATGGGTCTGGATGGCTGAGAATCGGAGCTGACGTGAAACGCCTTTTTAATTCTTCAAAGGCCTCCTGGGCTTCCTGGTTCCAGTGGAAACGAAGATTCTGCTTGGTTAGCTGTGTAATGGGGGAGATGATGGCAGAGAACCCCCTGATAAACTTTCTGTAAAAGTTCGCAAATCCAACGAAGCGTTGTACGCCTTTCTTGTCCATGGGTGCTGGCCATTCTAATACAGCAGACACTTTCTGAGGATCCATTTTAATACCGGTTGGGGAGATGACTAGCCCCAGAAACTGAATCTCTTTTTGTTCAAATTCGCACTTTTCCGCTTTGGCGTACAATCTGTGCAGGCGGAGTCGAGCTAGGACTTTACGGACATGTTCCCTGTGTTGTTCAAGGGAACTGGAGAAGATAAGGATATCGTCCAAGTAGACAATTAAAAAGATGTCCAGGAAATCTTTAAACACATCATTGACCAGATGCTGAAATGTGGCAGGAGCATTGCAAAGGCCGAAGGGCATGACCACATATTCGTAGTGCCCGAAACGGGTCCGGAAAGCCGTCTTCCATTCATCCCCGGCCCGAATGCGGACAAGATTGTAGGCCCCTCTCAGATCTAATTTGGTGAAGATAATGGCGGTCCGTAATTTTTGAAACAGTTCTGGTATTAGGGGCAACGGATAACGGTTCTTGACCGTAACCTTGTTTAATTCCCGATAGTCCACACAAGGGCGGAGCGTAAGATCTTTCTTAGAGACAAAAAATATTCCCGCCCCAGCTGGTGAAGTGGACTGTCGAATGAAGCCTTTTTCTAGATTTTCATTGATGTAAACCTTAAGCGCCTCTTGTTCCTTTTCGGATAGAGGAAAGATGCGCCCAAAAGGGATCTCAGCTCCAGGAAGCAATTCAATTGGACAGTCATAGGGGCGATGGGGTGGCAGAGAATCTGCTCCCTTCTTGCTGAATACATCTGCAAAGTCCTGATAGACCTCTGGTACGTTTTGAAGCAGATCTGGGTCAGTGTCCATACATAGTAGGGTGGTAGCAGGATTAACAGGTTCAGGTAGGCAATGTCTTTGACAATAGGGTGACTGGAACTTGATCTCGCCCGTGGCCCAATTGACAAGAGGATTGTGGGCTTGAAGCCAGGGCATACCCAAAATGATTGGGAAAAGAGGTGATGAGATAACGTCCAGGATTAAGATCTCTCGATGCTGGGATGAACAGATAGCAGACAGAGGAAGAGTTTCTTGAGAGACCTGCCCGGATTTTATATGGGACCCATCGGCCAGAAAAATTGAAAGTCTATGTGTTTTGTCTTTTAAAGGAAGATCTTGCTGGGTAGCAAAAGTGGAGTCAACGAAACAGCTACATGCCCCGGAATCAACAATGGCGTTGACTTGAATTGTTCTTCCCTGGAGCTGTAATGAGAGAGGGAGAACAAGTTGAGTGGCATTGGCTGTTAAAGCAGACAAACTGGTTGGAGCTGAAGAAAAACACTTACGGATCTTCACTGGGCAGTTGTTCACGTAGTGGCCCGTTCCGCCACAATAGAGACAAAGGTTCAGTTGGCGCCTGCGTGCCCGTTCTTCAGGGGTCAGAGTAGTACGCATAAGTCCAAGTTGCATGGGTTCAGAGGCATCAGTTGCTTGGTTGACTGGGCTTGGCCCGGCAGAAGGTAGATACCGGGAGGCAGGCAGCGGGGCTCTGGCAGTCATCCACATAGGCCGAGTTTGTTGGGCAGATCGTTCAGACCGGCGCTCACGAAGGCGTCGGTCAATTTGGATAGTGATAGCAATGAGCTCTTCTAAGGTGTCAGGCATTCCTACTCGGGCAAGCTCATCCTTAAGACCCTCAGATAACCCCATGCGGAACTGGTGGCGTAGGGCTGCGTTATTCCATTGAGTATCCGCGCTCCAGCGTCGAAAGTCCATGACATAGTCCTCGGCCGGTCTACGGCCTTGCTGGAGCGCGATCAAAGCTGCCTCAGCGGTGGCAGCCCGCTGAGGGTCCTCATAAAGCTGGGCCATGGCTTCAAAAAAGGCAGGTAGGGTCTGGACCTGTATGGCGTTGGATTCAAGCAAGCGATGGGCCCAGGTCTGGGGTTCCCCCTGCAGGAGGGATACAACAAACCCCACTTTGGTGGCTTTCAAAGAAAAAGTCCGTGGCTGTAATCCAAAGTAAAGTTGACAAGCGCTGCGGAAGGCCACAAACTTAGTTCGGTCACCGGAAAACTTGTCAGGAACAGGTACTCTTGGTTCTGGTGGAAGCATGACCACTGAGGGTGGTGCCGCAGCCTGTACTGGAGCAGCTGCGGGTGCAGCGGCCACACCACCGGAACCACTGAGGTTTAACACTTGCCCTTCCAGTCTGTTATAACTGTCTTGTAGAGTCTTTACTGCTTGGGTGAGGGCCGCCAAGTGTGTACAGATCTCCTGAATAGGAGAGGTCTCTCCTGCAGGCTCAGTCATGGCTGTTCGTACTGTGAGGTACCTGGTAGAGAGCCTGACTGGTAGAAGGAGACCTCTCTTAAGCGCTGGTTCAGGAGCCGCTGGAAGTGGGAACAGTGGTCTCCTGAGCACAGTGGGTAGGAGGGCCTGATGCAGGTTCCAGCAGAAGCAGACACCGGAATTGGGAGGATGTCCCGCAGGGATGGCTGAGCTGTGGATGCAGGTAACTGGTGCAGGCTGGTAGGTAGGCTGGCAGCCGGATGCGAAGACAGCAGCTGGATACAAACAGGCAGGCTGGAAGCAGCGTTACAGGACACAGGCAAGCAAGGTCAGACAGTCCGTATTTGGCAGGAGATCAGGCAGGGTATAAGCAGGAGGGATGATCCAAGGGTAGTCAGACAGGCAGGAGTTCGGCAACGGGTAGCAGAGTAAACAGGGTCAGACAAGCCGGGTCGGATGGGAGACTGGAGAGTGGTCAAGAGTAGCCGGGTCAATAGCAAATAACAAGCAGGCAGATACAGGAACTTTCAGGTGCAGAGCTGCAGACGAACAGTAGCTAACATGAGCACCTGTCACCCTTTTAAAGGCCCCTTGGCGCCAAACGGCGCTAGCGCGAACGGGCGCGCGCACGGGCGCGCGCGCGCACCCGCGAACGCGCATACGGGCATCCGCGGGAGCGCGCCGGCGCCCCCTGGTGGGGATTTTGGCTGAATTCGTTGAGAAACACTCCTTGTGGGCCTACGTGCACGCAGATTCACCCGACGACTGCTGACATGCCCCTGACAGGCAGCCAGGAGGAGGCGGGGCTAAATGGCAGCCAGGAGAAGCCTGGGACCAGTCGCAGCCTGACAGAATCGCAGGTTCCTCCCCTCCGCCTTCCATACAAAAGACTGAGAAAGGGGACTCACATGCAGGATTCAGCGCTCAGGCTCATTCAGGAGGCTTTTGCGTCCCTCAGAGCCTTACCCACTCCTGAAGAGGCCTTTGCCTGCATGGCTGCCACCAAACTGAAGGGCATGCAGGAGGGTCAATGGCTCATGTGTGATAAACTTCTTTATAAAGTCCTAAGGGGGTGAGTGGCGAAATCACACCCAATACCGACGTGATTGAGTTGGACCATCCTCCTCCTCCTCCTCCTCCTGCCACAACTCCACCACCACAGCCACAGCGTGGAAGGAAGCCTGGAAGGAAGACCAGAGAGTGATGACCCTGGGTTCAGTCTGGTCTGGCAAAAGATGCAGTCTCTTGTATGACCACAGTCTGGGGACATGTATGTCATCTGCTGCTTTCAGGATCTCTGGGACTTCTGGACCAGACTGCACTACCTTAGATAAGGACTCCTCAGGCCACCAATTTTGCTTGAAAATAGTTGATGTGTGCCCTGGGGGCCAAAGGCTTCACCAATTTCAGCTGTTTCTCCAGTGTTGCCTCCCTCTTTGTTTAGTTGTGAGCCCTTAATAAAGGAATTTTTGTTTCTATTATACTCGCCTATGTATGTTTTCCTTCAAAAATAACAGTTTGTTTGTGAGGTGGCAGGTACATTTCAAAAATACAATGTGAAATTAACAAGAGACACCAACACCAAGCAACCTCCTTGAGATTAAATAATACAAGATAATAATGGTGTTTTGGTAACTTGACACACAAAACACACACAAAAATATTCTGGAGTAAAACACAAAAAAAAAACATCAGCCTTGGAAAAAATAAAAAAACCCAAAAAAAAAAACAAAAAATGCCTTGACCAAAAAAAAAATATATATATATTTAAAAACCAACAAAAAAAAATTTGGTCAGATGTGACAAATCTAAATATATTGAGGGAATCACAATAAATAATAAAGAAAGAAGTTTGTGAGAAGTCTGTGTGAGTATGAGCAGCAACATGACTTCATACTTCTCACATTATAAAGAAGAAGAGAGTGCGCTGTATTAAACTATTTCAAACATTGCAGCCTGACAAAAGTGCTGTATCCATTCCGAACGCTAATTTTACCAGACCGAGCTGTTCCGTCTCGGAATTTCTTCTGAGCATGCGTGGCAATTGGTGCGTCGGAACTGGCCACACACGGTCGGAATTGACGCAATCGGATTTTGTTGTCGGAAAATTTTATAGCCTGCTCTCAAACTTTGTGTGTCGGAAAATCCAATGGAAAAAGTCCGATGGAGCACACACACGGTCAGAATGTCCGACAACACGCTCCGATTGGACATTTTCCATCGGAAAATCCGACTGTGTGTACGGGGCATTAGACTCCTGTATCATCACTTCCAGTAATACAAAAAGGGATCACTCTGAATAACCCCAGTTTGCTGGCTGTACTTTGTTACTGTAATAAGGTCTCTTGAATGGTGTTGCTTTAGCAAATCAATAAGCCAGAGGCATGCAATACCTCTCCCCGGCGGCTCAGTGAATTTGGTAGCTACACAGTCTTTTGGAAGGTATTACCAGGGTGCTTTACCAGGCCAGAGATACTCGGTACCTCTCCCTGATGGCCTAGCACACGGTAATAAGTGGACTACCGTTCCCAGCCAGTCCATAACTACAAACGCTGTGTTTCCCCACCACAGCATTCTGCACTACTCTCAACAATTCTCCTTTTGCTTCTTTCACACTGACCTTCTCCAAAGGACAAACTCTGTGTTCCCCAGTCACAGAAATCTGTCCTTCTCTCCTCATTCCTACTGCTGCCTCTTCTTCACCGATCTTCTCCTGTGTACAAGTCCTGTGTTCCCCGGTCACAGCAGCTTGAACTCACTCCATGACGAAGATCTTTATCCAGGAATACATTCTAGCAGCTCCTCCATCCCTCCTCCATGCTCGGCATGCCACCCACGTGGGGACGCCCTGCAGCAGCTACCTACAACTCCATTCTCCTTCTTTCCTGCACCATCAGAAGCCCCTGGCAGCATGTGACCCCAGCTTATATGGCAGGCCTGCCCCTTGCAAATACCGAAGGGTAATTGGTCAGAGCTCCTCACATGAGCTGCCTGCCACTCAAACCTCAGGTCCAACCTCTGTTCCAGAACAATCTTCCTGAAAGCAGGGGAGGCGCTTCTGAGTCAGAGCACAGGTGGTCACACCCACCACTACACTAAACACTCCCAATCTCATATCAAAACAAACAGGCCTAACCTACAGCACAGGCCTGTCTAAATTTACCTACACTGACACCTTAGACCCAGAAAAATCTTATTCTAGCACCTACCTAAAGGTAGAGGGTGCTACATTCACAATTAACTAAACATAGGTCTATTGGAGGTATGGGCTTTGTGGACATTAGAGACTATTTAGCTACACAACTAGACCAATTTAAACAGTTTCAAGCCCTCGGCCCATATCCTATGGTCCAAAATAAAATCCACTCTGGTACCAGGCAAAAATCTTTATTTACTACTTTTGTCAGCCATGTGGATACCATGTGACCTGGAAACTGTAGCACTACCTAGGCAAGCGCCCATCCTAGCATGGAGGGCCTTACAGAACTTATCATTGTGTATACCTTTACCTATCTATGTACTAGAGGTGCTTATCCCTAGTTTATCCCTCAAACACTGGTCAAGCCATGGCATGACTACAGTGGACGACTTGATAATATCCCACCCACTCAGGAGCAGGGAGGAGCTGGAGGAAATCCACAACTTACCTCACACCGAGTATTATTCGCATCTTAAAATTGCCTCCTTTCTTCACAGACATCCTCACACCGTGTATTATTACTACCTGCAGAATGCCTCCTTTCTTCATAGCTATCCTCCCCCCAAGGCTTCTCTACACGCTAAGTTCTGTCAATTTAATACTTTGGATATGCCCTCCAGAAAGGGAAATTACACTTTTTTATAATCTATTCCAAAATAAACTCATATTTGAAAAGTGGGAATTGGATTTGCACAACACTTTTTCCAACTTTCAATGACTGTGGGCCTTTCAATTCATTTACCATGCTTCCCACTGTATTAATCACTGGGAGCTAACCAAGAAAATAGCATTTCAGTGGTACTACACCCTGTACAGACTGGCCCAATTTTCCTCTTCCAGTTACCCCCGTGCTGACGCGGCTGTGGACACATAGGTAACTTATTACATATCCTATGGTCTTGCAAGAGTTTGACCAGTTACTTGTATAAAATATTGCAGTTAATATCTAAAATCTTATTCTAGGCTTGCCTATGGGTACAACTCCCACAGAGAGGATTACAACCTCTTTAAATGCAATATAGTTTAACACTTCAATAAAGTATGTGTAAACAAAATTTCACGCAGTTCTGAATTACAGCCACAAGATGTCCACATAAGCAAAGCATATTTTTGCTGCTTATCTGCTATGGCTATTGCCTAATACAGCCATCCTCAACCAGGGCTCTGTGGAACGCCAGGGGTCCTCCAAAGGTTGCTAGGGGTTCCTTGAGCAATGAGCAGTTTACTGCCTCTCGGATAAGTAACTATGGACACCACTGATCTTTTTAGCTATCTGTAAAGGGGATTCTTCCTAATGACCAAACATGTAAGGAACATTCTTCCCAGTGACCATCACACTAATGTACCATGAGCTGTGGCTTTAGTAATTATTATAAGGAGTTCCCTGAGACTGAAAAGTTATTGCAAGGGATCCTCCACATTTTAAAGGTTGAGAAAGGCTGGCCTAATAAACGCTGGTCTTTACAGTTTTATTGCATGGCCTTTCAGCTAAGCAGAGCCAAATATTTTCACAATGGGCAAAGTTTGAAGCAGATATTTATGTTGATTTGCTAAAGAAATAGAGGTAGTTTCACAAAGTATTATAACTTTAGGAAGTGTATGTTAATTGAACTTGGTAAATAAGGTAAACCAATGTTAAGCTAATGAAGAATGATCTAACCTTAAAAAGTCAGGGCATGATGACAGGCTCATGATAAAAGTATAACTTTTTCTTGGAGTTCGGTTTCATGGTGGCCCTACAGCCATTGATAAATGATCAATTTATTTTTCAATTGATCTCTCCCAATTGTATTGTCAACTATCGATTTGATAATTCCTATTAACACACATGGGGAAGTGAAATTAATTACCATATCGGGTCAGTGCTGCTGAGCAATGTAAAATGATCGATAATTTTCCACCCTGGCCTATCGACTTAGTTTGACCAAATCCAATTTTAACTGAATATAAAGCGATTGGAACGGAAGTATTGGCTATTTAATTGTTTTCTGATTCAATCATTTTGCTCAAATCTCACATCTATTGGATATTAAAATCAAAGCGTGTATGGCCACCATATGTCTTTATTGACTATAGATTGAAGTTGTCAGTTGTTATTGTTTAACCACTTCATCCCCGGAAGGACTTGCCCCCTTAATGACCAGGCCATTTTTTGGGATGGGGCACTGTGTCGTTTTAACTGAGAATTGCAGGGTCATGAGACGTTGTACCCACACAAAATGATGTCCTTTTTTTTCCCTCAAACAGAACTTTCTTTTGGGGGTATTTGATCCCCTCTGCGGTTTTTATTTTTTGCGCTATAAACAAAAAAAGACTGACAATTTAAAAAAAAAAAAAACAACTATTTTTCACTTTCTGCTATAATACATATCCAAAAAAAATATATAAAAAAAAACAAATGTATTCATCAGTTTAGGTCAATATATATTCTTCTGCATATTTTTAGTAAAAAAAATACCAATAAGCGTACATTGATTGGTTTGCGCAAAAGTTATGACGTCTACAAAATATGGGAAATATTTATCCTCTTTTGGTTTTTTTTTTAAGGTTTTTACTGGTAATGGCGGCGATCTGCGATTTTTCTTTTAGCGGGACTTTGATAATTCAGCGGACAAATCTGACCCTAATTGGCACTTTTTGGGGACCAGTGACATTATTACATTGATTAGTGCTAAAAAAAAAATGCACTGATCAATGTATAAATGACACTGGCAGGGAAGGGGTTAACTGTGTTCCCTGAGTGTTCTGTGTGGGGGCTGGGCTCACTGGAACAACACAGAGATCGCTGTTCCCGATCACTGGGAACAGCAAATCCCCATGATGTCTCCTGTCAGAACGGGGATTCCCGTTCTGGCTCTGTGTACCGTGATCGCAGCTTGCCGGCGGACATCGAGTCCGCAGGACCCGGGGCCACACTCCCGAGGCGTGCAGCGGGCATGTGCCCACAGTGTCACATGCACGGACTGCCATATGGGTACAGAGATTTGCGCAATTGAGCCGACCTGCCACCGTATATATACTGTACAGTGGCTGGTCGGCAAGTGGTTAAACCTTTTTTTTTACATTTGAGCAATTGATTTATAAATTATTCTTCAATTTGCAATATAGTTTCTTTAAACTTTTTTAAACAAAATGCAGCAGGTGCCCTGCATATTCCTGGGGCCTGGCCAAGCTGGCCAAGGTTCTTCTTTGAGGGAGAAAAGTGCCTATCAGCGTCTGAGGGGGATCCCCCCCCCTTTTTTTTCTCTTCACTGAGTCATACAGAGCTGCTCACTCTGCACCCTCCCCTGTGTCCCTATTGGCAGGAGGAGGAGCGCCAATGACAGGAGCAATTACAGGAGCAAATCAGAAGAACTTTAACCACTTAAGGACCGAGCCTCTTTCTGAGATTTAGTGTTTACAAGTTAAAAACTGTTTTTTTGCTAGAAAATTACTTAGAACCCCCAAACATTATATATATATTTTTTTCTAACAACCTAGAGAATAAAATGGTGGTAATTGCAATACTTTCTATCACACCGTATTTGCGTCTTTCATGCGCACTTTTTTTAAAAAAAATACACTTATTTAAATTAAAAATAAGACAACAGTAAAGTTAGCCCAATTTTTATAATATAATATTGAGAAAGATAATGTTACGCCGAGTAAACTGATACCCAACATGTCACTCTTCAAAATTGCGCCCGCTCATGGAATGGCAACAAACATTTACCCTTAAAAATCTCCATAGCTGACATTTAAAAAATTCTACAGGTTGCATGTTTTGAGTTACAAAGGAGGTCTGGGCCTAGAATTATTGCTCTCGCTTTAACCCAATAAGTACGCTCCATTGAGTGACACTGGTGTAACCAGTCAGGGACCAGCACTGCTGGAGATGAGGGACTCTCCTAGCTGCCAGGGGAAGAACTCCTCCAGTGAGAGTGGGGGGGGCAGCAAAGGGAAAGGAAAGACAGATTCTGGTGGTAGGGGACTCAATTCTTAGAAGGACAGAGAGGGCAATCTGTAACCAAGACCTGAAGCGCCGAACAGTATGTTGTCTACCGGGCGCTCGGGTTCAGCACATCACGGATCTTGTGGACAGATTACTGGGAGGGGCTGGGGAAGACTCGGCTGTCATGGTGCACGTTGGCACCAATGACAAAGTCAGAGGCAGATGGAGTGTCCTAAAGAACGATTTTAGGGACTTAGGAGCTAAATTGAGGAAAAGGACCTCCAAGGTAGTGTTCTCAGGAATACTACCGGTACATCGAGCCACACCAGAGAGGCAGAGGGAGATTAGGGAAGTAAACAAGTGGCTGAAGAGCTGGTGTAGTAAGGAGGGGTTTGGGTTCCTGGAGGACTGGGCCGACTTCTCAGTCGGTAACCGGTACTATAGAAGGGACGGACTGCACCTAAATGAGGAGGGTGCAGATCTGCTGGGAATGAAGATGGCCAAAAAGTTAGAGGGGTTTTTAAACTAGGCGATGGGGGGGAGGGTCCAGAGACAGTGATAGCCAGCGCGGAAGATATTCCAGAGGGTAGTATTGGGGGCATTAGTGGTAGGTTAACCAAAGCACAAAAACACAAGGTGAGTATAGTAGCAAGTCCAAGTTGCAATCTTGAAACACCCAATATGAGGACAATATGTAACCGGTCTAAACTATGTGGCATGTTCACCAATGCCAGGAGCCTGGCGGACAAGATGGGTGAACTAGAGATACTGTTGTACAAGGAGGATTTGGATTTTGTGGGAATTTCAGAGGCCTGGTTCAACAGCTCTCATGATTGGCTGGCAAACATTCAAGGGTATACCCTATACCGCAAGGACAGAGAGGGTAAAAAAGGGGGAGGGGTATGCCTATATATCAAGAATAATGTACAAGTGAATGTGAGAGATGACATCACTGAGGGGGCTAAGGAGGAGGTGGAATCTTTATGGGTAGAGCTCCAAAGGGATGAAGCTAAGGGGAAAATAATACTGGGAGTATGCTATAGGCCCCCTAACCTGAGGGAGGAAGTGGAGACGGATCTCCTATCACAAATTGGATTAGCAGCAAGGATGGGAAGTGTTATCATAATGGGGGATTTTAATTATCCAGACATAGACTGGGCGGAGGGAACCGCGCATTCATTTAAGGCTCGCCAGTTCCTTAGTGTCTTGCAGGACAATTTTATGGGTCAGATGGTAGACGCACCAACTAGAAATAAAACATTACTAGATCTACTGATTACCAACAATACAGACCTGATAACAGATGTGGAAATACGGGGCAATTTAGGTAACAGCGATCACAGGTCAATTAGTTTCAGTATAAATCACACAAATAGGAGACATGAAGGGAACACAAAGACACTGAATTTCAAAAGAGCCAACTTCCCTAAACTACAAACCTTGCTAAAAGGCATAAATTGGGATAAAATATTAGGAACAAAGAATACGGAGGAGAGATGGGTTTGCTTTAAGAGCATATTAAATAAGGGCATTAGCCAATGTATCCCATTGGGTAATAAATTTAAAAGAGCGAACAAACATCCTGGATGGCTTAACTCCAATGTAAAAATGCATATAAAAGCAAAGGAGAAGGCCTTCAAAAAATACAAGGTTGAGGGATCATCCACAGCATTCAGAATTTATAAAGAATGCAATAAGAAATGTAAGGGTGCAATTAGGATGGCTAAGATAGAACATGAAAGACACATAGCGGAGGAGAGCAAAAAAAATCCAAAGAAATTCTTTAAGTATGTAAACAGTAAAAAAGGGAGGACAGACCATATTGGCCCCATAAAGAATGAGGAAGGACATCTGGTTACAAAGGATGGGGAGATGGCAAAGGTATTGAATTTATTCTTCTCCTCAGTCTTCACGAGTGAATCGGGGGTCTTCAGTAACCAAAACTGCAGTGTTTATCCTCATGACACAACACAGGAAGCACCTACATGGTTAACGGAGGACAGAATTAAAATTAGACTTGAGAAACTTAACATTAATAAATCACCGGGACCAGATGGCTTGCATCCGAGGGTACTTAGGGAACTCAGTCAGGTGATTGCCAGACCGTTGTTCCTAATTTTTACAGACAGTCTATTGACTGGAATGGTACCAGCTGATTGGAGAAAAGCCAATGTAGCACCAATATTTAAAAAGGGCCCAAAAAACATCCCTGGGAATTACAGACCAGTTAGCCTAACATCAATAGTATGTAAACTCTTGGAGGGGATGATAAGGGACTATATACAAGATTTTAGTAATAAGAATGATATCATTAGCAGTAATCAGCATGGATTCATGAAGAATCGTTCTTGCCAAACCAATCTATTAACCTTCTATGAGGAGGTGAGTTGCCATCTAGATAAAGGAAGGCCCGTAGACGTGGTGTATCTGGATTTTGCAAAACCATTTGACACAGTTCCCCATAAACGTTTACTGTACAAAATAAGGTGCGTTGGCATGGACCATAGGGTGAGTACATAGATTGAAAACTGGCTACAAGGGCATGTTCAGAGGGTGGTGATAAATGGGGAGTACTCAGAATGGTCAGGGGTGGGTAGTGGGGTCCCCCAGGGTTCTGTGCTGGGACCCATCCTATTTAATTTGTTCATAAACGACCTGGAGGATGGGATAAACAGTTCAATCTCTGTATTTGCAGACGATACTAAGCTAAGCAGGGCAATAACTTCTCCGCAGGATGTGGAAATCTTGCAAAAAGACCTGAACAAATTAATGGGGTGGGCGACTACATGGCAAATGAGGTTCAATGTAGAAAAATGTAAAATAATGCATTTGGGTGGCAAAAATATGAATGCAATCTATACACTGGGGGGAGAACCTCTGGGGGAATCTAGGATGGAAAAGGACATGGGGGTCCTAGTGGATGATAGGCTCAGCAATGGCATGCAATGCCAAGCTGCTGCTAATAAAGCAAACAGAATATTGGCATGCATTAAAAGGGGGATCAACTGCAGAGATAAAACGATAATTCTCCCGCTCTACAAGACTCTGGTCCGCCCGCACCTGGAGTATGCTGTCCAGTTCTGGGCACCAGTCCTCAGGAGGGACGTACTGGAAATGGAGCGAGTACAAAGAAGGGCAACAAAGCTAATAAAGGGTCTGGAGGATCTTAGTTATGAGGAAAGGTTGCGAGCACTGAACTTATTCTCTCTGGAGAAGAGACGCTTGAGAGGGGATATGATTTCAATTTACAAATACTGTACTGGTGACCCCACAATAGGGATAAAACTTTTTCGCAGAAGAGAGTTTAATAAGACTCGTGGCCACTCATTACAATTAGAAGAAAAGAGGTTTAACCTTAAACTACGTAGAGGGTTCTTTACTGTAAGAGCGGCAAGGATGTGGAATTCCCTTCCACAGGCGGTGGTCTCAGCGGGGAGCATTGATAGCTTCAAGAAACTATTAGATAATCACCTGAATGACCGCAATATACAGGGATATGTAATGTAATACTGACACATAATCACACACATAGGTTGGACTTGATGGACTTGTGTCTTTTTTCAACCTCACCTACTATGTAACTATGTAACTATGTAACGATCATGGCAATACCTCACATGTGTGGTTTGAACACCGTTTTCATATGCGGGCGCTGCTCACGTATGTGTTCGCTTCTGCACACGAGCTCGGCGGGATGGGGAACATTTTAAAATTTTAAAATTTTCTTTCTTATTTATGTTATCTTTTATTTTTACACTGTTCTTTAAAAATAATGCTGTCACTTTTATTCCTATTACAAAGAATGTAAACATCCCTTTATAATAGAAAAAAAGCATGACAGGACCTCTTAAATATGAGATCTGGGGTCAAAAAGACCTCAGATCTCATATTTACACTACAATACAATAAAAAAATAATAATTAAATGTCATTTGAAAAAAAAAGACTCTATAAGAGCTATGGGCGGAAGTGACGTTTTGACGTCGCTTTCGCCCTTCAATGGTATGGAGACAGGTGGGGGCCATCTTCCCCTCACTCATCTTCCTTGTCAAAAGAAGTTTATTGAGTATACAAAATTATAAAGATACATAAAGTAAGTTTACAAGGGTCTATAAAGTAAGCTCATTGTTTTACAGTAGGGTTTATATAGGTAAATATCATGAAATTTCAAATATTAAACATTGGGTTCACGTAAACCTAAATTAAAGATATATATCATTTCCTTAGTTACTTTTGTAGGTATTTAAATGATTCCCCTCACTCATCTTCATACCACACACGAAAGAGGACCCGATTGCCTACACCGCTACCGACGGGAGGGGGGGGGGCAAAAGAAAGAAAGAGGAGCAGATCAAGCCCTTTCTCCTCTCCCGTCAGTGTGGGGGGCACTGACGGGAGAGTTGGTATGCCCCTGCTCCTTATAAGTTTTTTGACTATATACGCAAGTACCTTAGGAGCTATCCAGTGCTGAAACTCTGTTTTTACACATTTTGGCTCTGGAAAGTTAATATGTTATTGCTTTTTTACTATTATTTACCATAAAATTATGTTTCTGCCCATTCCCTGAAATCTATTACCTGGCACATCATACATATTTTGCAGTAAAATCACAGAGAGAGCTCACTGGCCTTGTGCAACACATTTGACTCCACATTAAATAAAATTCAATAAAGTACCTACAAAACTATTAAAATCACAGACATGGTACCTCCTCACATCTCCATCAGGGGTCTCCAAAGATTTGAAACAAAGGGCCAGTTTACTGTCCTTCAAAATTTAGGGGGAGCTGGACTACGGCCAGTGGAAGTAGAAAATACCCTGGCATCATTCAGAGTAAACAATTCCATAGGCTTGATGGTCTGTGGGTATAATAAAATTGACATCATTGGTGTCAGTGGGAGTATAAATGTCCCATCATTAGTTTCAGTGGGAGGAATAGTTCCCCATCTCTGATATTAGAGGGAGGAATAGCATCCCATTGCTGGTGTCAATGGGAGGAACAGTGCTCTGTCTTTGGTGTCAAGGATAAAGGCAATGCCAAGGCCCACATCTGGCCTATGGGCCACAGTTTGGAGACACATTATCTAGATGATCAATTGAAGTACTCCTTCAGAAACCATTAGAAAGTACAAGTATGAGGGGCAAACCCTCTTGCTCAGAGCTCTGAAGGCCAGGGCCGGTGCTACACTATTTTGCACCCTAGGCAAGACCAGCTACTTGCACCCCCCCCCCCCCAATCCAAAAAAAATAAAAAATTAAAACTTCTACCATTTTAAAAACAGTCAAAATTATTAAAACATCTAAATATGAAACTGTTAAAATTCTTTTAATTTTCAAAAATTCATGCCATAAGATGTCAAAAAGAGATAGCCCGATACAGAAAAAAAAAAGAAAGAAAACAGCCCAATCCAGTAAAGAAACATCTACATATATCAAAAAGACAGTCAAATCCAGCAAATAGAGAGCCCAATCCAAAGAGACAGCAAAATCCAGCAAAGAGACACCCCCATATAAAAAAGACAGCCCAATCCAAAGAGACAGCCAAATCCAGCAAAGAGACATCCCATATAACAAAGAGACAGCCAAATCCAGCATAAAGGCAGCCCTATCTAGCAAAGAGACATCCAAATCCAGCAGTGTGACAGGTGGGGGATTAGTGTGGGGGGCCAGTGTGACAGGAGGTGGGGGCCAGGGTGGCAGGTGGGGGCCAATGTGACAGGTGGAGGAGAGTGTGACAGGTGGTGGGGGGGCAGTGGGACAGGTGGTGGTGGGGGGCCAGTGGGACAGGAGGTGGGGGCCAGGATGGCAGGTGGGGGTCAATGTGACAGGTGGAGGAGAGTGTGACAGGTGGTGGGGGCCAGTGGGACAGGTGGGGGGCCAGTGTGACAGGTGGTGGGGGGCCAGTGGGACAGGTGGGGGGGCAGTGGGACAGGTGGGGGGGCCAGTGTGCAAGTGGTGGGGGCCAGTGGGACAGGTGGGGGGGCCAGTGTGACAAGTTGTGGTGGGGGGCCAGTGTGACAGGTGGTGGTGGGGGGGCAGTGTGACAGGTGCCAGAACTTCACTACCAGTATTGGCCGTTAGTGCCAGCTTCTCAGGGCTGCCGTTAAAAACAAGAAAGAGAGAGCTGAGGCAGGCACATTGCATGGAATCCTATGTCAGCAATAAACAGCCCGTCAGAGCAGCCAATCATGGAGTCATGTGCTTGTTGTGCCACGATAGCAGGGGTGGGCGTTCCATGTGGTGGCGGGCGTGGCCAATGGCTACCTGTGTGTTGTGCTGTCCCAGGGCTCAAGTGACCACCGAGTAGAGGCAGGAGGACAACGTACATGTGGTCACCTGTCAAGTGTTCCCACCTCGGGGTGGGTCAGCCTCCCCCCGTTATTGGAAAGGGATTTCCACACTTCCCTCACTCCTCCCTTTTAGTAAACAGTGACAAACGGCCCTGGAAGTGAAGGCAAACTGGGGGCGGAGCGGATCGCCCACGAAGACGCTGCTCTGTGTGTGTGTGTGAGTGGAGCTGAGGCGGCCGGCCGTGGTAGTGTGCTCTCACTGTGCACGCACTCCACATGCTGAACTACAGAGAACGAGGCACTGACAAGCTCCCGGTTGAAAGTAGGGAAACCAGCGGTCCTGGCTGCGCCCTAGGCGGCAATGCACCCTAGGCGGCTGCCTAGTCCACCTAGTGGTAGTGCAGGCCCTGCTAAAGGCTTCCCTAGAAGAGCAAGCCTTCGGAGCTCTGAGGAAGAGGGCTTGCCCCTTGAAATTAGTTAGCAAACTTGTACTTACTAAGTTGCTAAAGGAGTCCTTCAATTAATCATCTAGGTCAGCCTTTCTTAACCTTTTCAACACAGAGGAACCCTAGAAATAACTTTTTGATCCCAGGGAACCCTTCCTAAAAATGACCATATCTACTCTAACTCGTGATACATTAGTGTGATGGTTATTCGAAAGAATGCTCCTTACGCTTGTGGCCATTGGGAAGAATTAAACCCCATTACAGATAGCTTAAAAGATCAGTGGTGTCAGTCGGAACTTAACTGAGATGCAGAAATTTCTCATTGCTCAAGGAACCCCTAGCAACCTCTGGAGAAACCCTGGGGTTCCATCTAGGGTACAGGTACCCTGTTTGAGAAACCTTGATCTAGATAACGAAGATGTGAGGAGGTTCTGTCCATGGGATATGATGGATGGTTACATGTCTGTTTATTTTAATACTTTTGTGAGTATTTTAATGGATTTTATTTTATAAAGTGTTGTCAAAGGTGTTGCAGGAGACCAGTGTGCTATCTCCTTTTTTGATTTTGATATTGATTGAAGATTTCCCCAATCTGAAGGGAGTTGCAAAGCCATGAATGATTCCAAGACATCATTAGCACTGGATTGGTGTACAAGAAGAGTCTTTTAGTCAAGTGAAAGACTTTTATATCCCCTAGCACTTGAGTGCTGGCAGTGTGTTTGTTATGATTCATAACCGTTCTGAATGTAATCCCTATGCACCTTCCCAGTGCACCTTTGATGCCGCATGCCACAACCCACACCAAGGCACGACAGTGTGCTGTACTGCTCAAAGTGCAGCATGCATTTAATTTCCTTTGTTTTGTGTTAGGCGGCTCATTCATATTAATGGGCTGCCTAATTTAAAGGACGTCGATGTGCAATGCAGTGCAGTAGACCCAATTGGTGTAAATGGGCACTAACACTGTTTCTGCTTTGCTTTACAAAGAACTTCAATTCAGCCACATGAGTTCCTTCCTCCAAAGTGCCCTGTGATCTATTGTCTATAGTACATGTACTGTACATATGCACGCACTAAAGGGCCAAATTGGAAAGTAGCCATCAAACCTTCCTGAACATTTTGTGATTGTGGGAGGAAACCAGAACACCAAGAGGAAACCCATAGTAAGTGGGACAGACTCAACCGATATTGGTAGCAGCAAACTATACGCAAGACAGGGATACCCAGGAAATTCACATGCAGGTTTGTCCTGTACTTTTATTCAGCAAGGCAGCAAACACAATTTCAATGCAGGAGGGCTTTTTACAAGTCCATAGCATAAAATATACAAAACAGCTGCTCTTCTGAGCCAGTGATCTCCTCTGTGGTGTTCCAGGCAGCCCATCCCCCATACACACCCAGGGAACACAGTTAACCCCTTGATTGCCCCCCTAGTGTTAACCCCTTCCCTGCCAGTGTCATTTATACATTGATCAATGTAATAATGTCACTGGTTCCCAAAAAGTGTCACTTGGGGTCAGATTTGTCCGCCGCAATGCCGCAGTTCCGCTAAAAATCGCAGATAGCCACTATTTCCAGTAAAAACATAAAAAGAATAAAAGTCCATAAATCTATCCCCTATTTTGTAGACGCTATAACTTTTGCGCAAATCAATCAATATACGCTTATTGTAATTTTTTTTACCACAAATATGTAGCAGAATACATATTGGCCTAAACTGATGAATAAATTCATTTTTTTTTATTTTTATTTTTTTGGGATATGTATTATAGCAGAAAGTAAAAAATAATTATATTTTTTTTCAAAATTGTCAGGTTTTTTTGTTTAAAGTGCAAAAAATAAAAACCGCAGAGGTGATCAAATACCACCAAATGAAAGCTCTATTTGTGAGAAAAAAAGGACATACATTTTGTTTGGATACAACGTCGCACGCCCGTGCAATTGTCAGTTAAAGCGACGCAGTGCCGTATCGCAAAAAATGGCCTGTTTATTAAGGGGGTAAAACCTTCCGGGGCTGAAGTGGTTAAAAGCCAGTGAGTAAACTAAAGTAGGGTGACCAGACGTCCCCGATTTCCCTGGGGACACCGTTGTCACTTGTAAATACAGAAGCGCGGCTTTTGTATACAAATGACAGCGCTCTTCTGTTGGCGGCTCCAACAACCCTCCTTGCCCTGCATATCCCTATGACAGCAGAAGAGGGAGGAGGAAGTACACAGCAGCTCTAATCCTATGGTGGAAGCTCATCAAGAATCCGGCAACCTGCGCTCCTGTGTTGTAAGTTGTAGCTGCTATTGTGCAGCAGCTCAGACTCCCATAGTTTCAGGGTGGCAAAGAGAGTATTTGGGTAGTGGGGAGGGGGGGTGGAGAGGAGAGGAGAGATCTCTGTGCTAGATGGAATGGGAAGGGAGGTCTGCACTGTATGCGCTGTGCACTCCTGAGCCCTGCACTGTATGCGCTGTGCACTCCTGAGCCCTGCACTGTATGCGCTGTGCATTCCTGAGCCCTGCACTGTATGCGCTGCACACTCCTGAGCCTTGCACTGTATGCGCTGTGCACTCTTGAGCCCTGCACTGTATGCGCTGTGCACTCCTGAGCCCTGCACTGTATGCGCTGTGCACTCCTGAGCCCTGCACTGTATGCGCTGCGCACTCCTGAGCATTGCACTGTATGCGCTGAGCACTCCTGAGCCCTGCACTGTATGCACTGCGCACTCCTGAGCCGTGCACTGTATGCGCTGAGCACTCCTGAGCCGTGCACTGTATGCGCTGTGCACTCCTGAGCCCTGCACTGTATGCGCTGTGCACTCCTGAGCCCTGCACTGTATGCGCTGCGCACTTCTGAGCATTGCACTGTATGCGCTGAGCACTCCTGAGCCCTGCACTGTATGCGTTGCGCAATCCTGAGCATTGCACTGTATGCGCCGAGCACTCCTGAGCCCTGCACTGTATGCGCTGCGCACTCCTGAGCCCTGCACTGTATGTGCTACGCATGCCTCAATCCTGCATTGTATACTGACACCATCCACTGCTCTGCTGACACCGTCCACTGGCCTCACAAAATGTTTGGACAAAAATAATACAAAGATAAAATTGTAAAAAATAAAATAATAAACAAAAAAATTGACACTGTCTATTGCTCTACTGACACTATCCTGCACATACTACCCACCACCATATACGCCACACTCTTCTCCTGCACATATTACCCACTGCCATATACTCTGCACTCCTCTCCCTTAGCTGATCATTATATTAGTGTCACTGTTGATGTCAGTGTCAGTTAGTCAGTTAAGCCAGCCATAGATGATTAGAATCTTGTCTGGTTTAGCAGGGACAGGCTAAGATTTGAACCATTTATGGGTGCACCCCTGAACTCTGCACATAGTGCACCCCTGAACTTTGCATTCTGCACATAGCGCACCTCTGAGCTTCTTTGGTAAGAATAAAATACAAAATATGCATTGAAAAGTTTTTTTTCTATCTTATCTTCATAACATTTGGTAGTCATATCCCCAAAAATTCTAAGAAGTATCTTTTTTTTTTTTTATCTCATGGACAAAATGTGAGAAATAACATATATATCATAATATAATAATTCCATAAACACATACCACATACACTGCATATATCATTTGAGGAAAATATGCTTATAAAATAGTTTACCATTTGCCAATAAAAAAAAAAAATATGTCCCAAGATTTCTATTTAAAAATCTGGTCACCTTAGACTAAATCCTAGTACACACGGGCCAAATGTCAGGCAACATTTTTATTAAACTGTGTATGGCAGCCGGTCGAACAGAAGCCAGTCATTCAGCCGTCTTCTGTGGGACAAGTATGCTGGAAAACCAGCAGCCATCCGGGTCTCGCCGCCAGTCAGAACACAATAGCGCAACAGGGGAGATCCCTGTACTAACATCGACTCCGACTAAGCTGTCAGTTTTTTCGCTTAACCCCCTTGGCTAAACGAAAAAAAAAAAAACTGATAGTGTGTACCAGGCTTTAGCCTGACCATAGAGCTTTTTTGGTTGCAGGAAAAAAGATTGTTCTATACCCCCATCAGTGTTAATGAGGGAATCCTTTCCAGGCGGGGGGGCGGGGGGGCGTCCCCTCTGAGAGAAGATAGTGATTACTGTTAGCAGCTATATAGCCCTGGCAATAATCCCATGTGAAATCTGACAAGCATCAATATTGGCTCAGTGTGAAACTGTCTCACAGGCAGCATGGACTGCACACTCATTGGATGCAGCCTTTCACAGCAGTCCCACAGGCAGATCTCGGGAGACAATCGGCACGGGTGACCGTACGGGTACAACTTGTCACTGCTGGCTGCCGCCCCTCTTAAAATGCCGCCTGGGACCATGGGCCCACTGGTAGGGCCAGCCCTGAATATAGTTTAGTTTAAGTTGAGGCCCAAGCTTTGCAGAGGTATCTTTGTGCAGCAGTATGGCCTTATATCAGGGAAGGCTCTAGCCATTTTTTTTTGGCTAGTGGTGTGCCGGTGTTGGAAGGATTGGGGAGAGGGCTAAGTTTCTGGCCCTAATTCTAATTTGTGCTAAAATTTACAGACATACCACAATGACAAATTAAAAATGTAATATTGTATAGTCAGCAACCACTTGGAAATATTGGAGAGTTAATAGAAAGATGTAACTTATAACTTCTGGTAGGAGTTAATATAATCTCTGTAAGAACACTCCAACACATTCATGGCTTTCTCATAGCACCTCGGGGAGTAAGTCAAGTTTCTCATGCACAGATTGCTTGTTATATTCTTTATAATACAATACTATATTGAAGAATAAAGCAGAATTTCTAATACTTTCACCCTTTACAATAAAAGTCATAAAAATTCTGCTTTGTTCTTCAATACCGTTTATACATACATGTCTTTATACTGATAGAAACAAGTATTCTGAGCATTTTTTCACAACAGCAGCTGTGAAGAGTGAAGGCCAGGTTACCTGATAAGTAAAGCAAAGGCCACACTGAGGACTAAAAACTTCCAGTTAGTGATATGAATTGGCTTGCTTATATGAAAAAGTACAAATTCGTGTATAATCATGATGTCAATTATTTTAATTGCATCACGATTACATATTATGCCCTTCTCCATATAAGCAACTAATATTAGGAATTGGCAGCTTATGATGTTCAGGATGTACATTGCTTATCAGATTCACTGTTCCACAGCTGGTGCTGACCGCAAAAAATGCTCAGACAAGAGCGCTTGAAGTGTTCTATATTCCAAGCAAGTTCCTCCTGTCATTTTCAACACTCCATTGTCCTGTACTGTATGTGTAGTAGTGGAGAAGTCAGAAGAAGACACTATAATTGATGTCAATGGGTAGTACAGAGCTCATCCATCCCACACCACCAGTACTTCACATCAGACAAATCCGCTCTACTTCAAAATATCAATCTGCCAGGGACAGTCAATGACAGCCCTGAGCTCCAGCAGCGAAACTTCATTCTCTCCGAAAATGGAATGTTCTTCGGCTATACCGTATCTTCAGCAATTGAGATGCGTGAATGCGAAAAATACTTTATTATGGCCACTAGATGGTGCTGAGTATTATAGGAAATAAGTATGCTCTTCATCACCATCTAGTGGATAATGCTGTATTTTCTACATTACCATATTTGAATTGCAGAGAATATGAAGATGATGCCCCATTTGTACAGAACTAATGTCTATGCATGATGGAAAAAATATATAAAAGGTGGCGCTAAGCATATACAAGTGAATATACAGTATATATGTATGAACCAAAATCATGAACATATCAATGCAAAAAAAACACATATATCGTTGAACATATAGCAAGCTAAAAAGTCCATTAATGATAGTGTTCCCAACACCAAAAAAAATGCTTTTAAATGAAGCTTCTAGTTCTTCCACCACAGGTGCTCAATGGAAAGGTGGCAACTCACCACAGGTGTTTGACCACTTTTTAAGGTAGGTCAAATTGCGCATTTGGAATAACAAATTAATTCTCACTGCCAACACCACTCCACTCCAACGGACCCTCCTGATGAAGCTAGGGCATAAAAATTGACTCCACGGGAGACGAGAGAGAAAGTCTCATAGTGTAGTATATTTAATAACATTTAAAAGCAATGACAAAGTAGTAGGTTGCACTCACATGTAAAAGTGCCTGCCTGGCACTAGGGAAAATAGCGTGTGTGGATCTGGCAAGTTCCTAATGCAGCAGCATGAATTCCGCGTCCCGCTCGTAGGGGTGAAGCCTGGTGTGGGGTGACAAATCAGGACCCGTAAGTGACGAAACCTCTGCTCCGATATATGTTTTGCTGTAAATGGCATCTTCAGGAATACATGCATACAATAGATACATATATATATATACCTCCAAGTGCCGGGAATCTGCAGGATGCAGCAGGATCATTCCACTGTCCACTGTGCTGAGCTCCTGTTCTGCTGTTCCGAATGCAGTCTGATTGAATGTAATTTAAAAATTTTAATAGGAGAGTACAATGGTGGCTGCTGATAGCGTGATACATGGTCCATGTGATGCATGGGTCCTTGATGACGTTTTGGGGGTGCTATAGCATATCTAAGAACCTCCATGGCGTAAACCACACTTCACATGTATTTGAAAATGTGTGTAAATTAAGCTTCTGTTTTTACTCCAAACATTGCAAACAGTTTAAAATTAGCTAGATCAAATGTCTGGGAAATTTTTGTTATGTGTGCAGACACTTCCCACAGCCAACTAATTGATGGAAAACAATAGAGAGTATACAGTACTGTAAGTCTCCTACATACAAACATTCAACATGCGAACTTTCAAAGATGCAAACGTGTTCACATGTACAATCCTATAAAGTTGGGTACACACACTCAGTTTTTTTCATTCAACCCAGCGGGGTGAAGAAAAAAAAAAAAAAGACAGATAGCCGTTCCAATACAAGCAATGTTGGTACAGCGATCTCCCATGCTGTGCCTGCCGGTACACACTGATCAGCGCTCGCAGCCTTTGTCTGCAAGCACTGATCTTTGCTGGACTTACGAACAAGCTCCAGGAACAGAACTCATTCGGAAATAGGGGACTTACTGTACAAGATTTTCAGATCTATTACTTTCAGAAAGCTTCTAGCTTTATTCAGGGGTACGCTATAGACATTAGAGTGCCCCTTGATCCATCCAGATTGTCATATGTCTGTTGGCCTTTAAGCTGTCACTTACTATTAACATGACCCTGTGCTTTGCCCTGCTTAACTACCATCACTTCCCAAACTCATTACAGTCACTCCCTCCTCTATTCTATCCAGGCAAAGAAAGCCAGGGAACATGAGAACAACAGCTGAGAGTGCCACATGTTGGCTGTATATGAAAATAAAAATGATCCATAGGCCATATTTCATATTAAACTGACGGAAAAAAATTGAAAAATATTTGAAACGCCCATTGAACACTAAGGGCAACTACCTTTTTACAGCTTTAGGATTTTACCTGGACTCAGAATTATAATTTCCTTACCTCACCCGCAATCCCGTATTGTGGCACAGTAACTATATATGGTTCTGGCTGAAAAAACTGAAAAAACTACACTTCCAATTATCATACTATGTAGCTCTATGCTAAAACTGGCCTGACTCTTGTCATCTAATCTAAATAGTACAATGTACTGCCAGTCTAGACATATGCACCGTCAATAAATTTGTTTTGTTTCATTCCGTTTCGTATTAGAATTAATTTGTATTTCGTAATTTGTATCCGAAAATTCGTACGAAATACAAATTTTTGTTAGGTTTGTTAACTTTTCGTAACAATTACGAATGTTCGTTATGATGAATTTATCATTATGAGGGGCTCCCACCATCCCTGTGCTGTGCTGACTTCCTGGGCTTTTAACTTTTAGGTTCATTAACTTTTCGTAACAATTACGAATGTTCGTTAGGAACTTGTATTCGAAATTCGTAAACAAAATTTCATATTTCGTACAAAATTCGGAAGCATAGCAATTCGTATTTCGGATCCTCCCGAATGTACGAAGTTAAGGAAATTCGTACGAATTTTCGATTCATATGAAACTAATCACACATGTCTAATTGCCACAACTGTCACCAGAGGGCTGGGAAGGTTTTGAGGACTACTACATATCCTTGGTACAGTATATGCTACTCCTTTACAATTAAATAAACTCAGATACTCCGCTGTTTTTTTTTGCCTGTGGTCGGGAAGATGACTCCTTTCACGTACTATGGATATGTCCACACGTGAACTCAGTCACAGGTCAATGAATTCCTTGAATCGGCTTTAGGCCTGCATAAAAAAAACTGTGCCAATGTGCCAATGTATGCATAATAGAGTTGGTGGAGGACCTCCAGATTACCTTACACTCTAATGCCCCGTACACACGGTCGGACTTTGTTCGGACATTCCGACAACAAAATCCTAGGATTTTTTCCGACGGATGTTGGCTCAAACTTGTTTTGCCTACACACGGTCGCACAAAGTTGTCGGAATTTCCGATCGACAACCACGCGGTCACGTACACCACGTACGACGAGACTAGAAAAGGCCGGTTCAGAACCAAGCGCGGCACCCTTTGGGCTCCTTTTGCTAATCTCGTGTTAGTAAAAGTTTGGTGAGAGACGATTCGCGCTTTTTCAGACTCGTGGCTTTCAGATCGTTTTCTGCCGTTCAGTTTGTGCTTGTGGGTTTGTATTTGCTCTTCAGTGCGTGCAGTCAGTTCGTATCGGAGTTTTCTGTGCGATCTTGTCCTCTCGTTGCTGTTTTTCAGGTCGCTCTTCACAGGCCTTGCTGTTCTTCAGTGCGTTCTGTTACTTCGTTCTGAGCAGCCGACCGTTTTCTAGCCATGTTTCGTATGCGTACTCCTCGTACAGTTCGTGCTGTGCGGGGGCTTGGTGTTGGGGTCCTGACCTTGACACAAGTCCAGTCCATGAACAGGGCGAGGAGGAGTTCATGGACCAAGAATTGGTTGCTTCAGCGTGACCAGTTCTGTCATATGCCTTTGCTCCGTGAGATCCGTGAGAATAATCCTGGTGATTTCAGGAATTTTCTCAGGATGACGGACCCCGTATTTCACCGTTTGTTGGCTTTGCTGACCCCCTATATCAGCAGGCAGGATACCTGCATGAGGCAAGCCATCACTCCGGAGCAGAGGTTGGTCGCTACCCTGCGGTATTTGGCGACAGGGAGAAGCCTGCAGGACCTCAAGTTCTCGACAGGCATCTCCCCCCAGGCTCTTCTTTGTGGACATTTACTGCTTGTGTTTGTTTTAGCTGACCCTGACAGAAATGTGTGGAGTCCAGAAAATGTCGTGATTGTGTAACCTTATACAAAGCACTGTTGGCTGTTATTTACTAAATGCAAAGACACTTTTCACTACAAGTGCACTTGCAACTGCACTGAAACTGCACTTTAGTGCAAAGTGGATTTGCCCTTAGGAAATTACCCCCATTTTCTCATCAAACAACATCACCCCAAAAGTGTTGTAGCGTTGAGACAATAATCCACACATTCTTGATGAGCAATCTTTTTAATACCTGCACAATCACATGTGCATTTACCAAAGGTTTTTCTGACAAACCAACATGTTTGTTGTATAACAATTTTTGTGGTGTCATTATCCAAAATCAAAATGTCCATTTTATAGAAAACAGGTATGTGTAAAACCCACAAGAAAGACACAAATCTTGATCTTACAAAGTTCACATTTGGTAGAACTGGAAGGCAATATCAGACATGAGTATTTAGGAACTGTGTTTGATATTGCGTTCAGATGGGGGGAAATCACCCCTGGAAAAGCCAAATTTGGAAAATGCACACAAATTTCCCAATGTCAACATGTGCTATCTGCCATCACGGGGGATCAAGGGACGTGTTTTGGGGGAGAAAGCCCTTCCTCACCGTTACTTTATTATTGAGGAAGGGGTTGCACCCCCAAAACGCGTCCATTGATCTCCCGTGATGGCAGATAGCACATGTTGGCACACTGTGTGCATCCTCCAAATTTGGCTTTGGGAAAAATCACAAAAACATTTCGCACATTGTAGCAGACAAAAGAAGAAAGTGATTTTGAGGGGCTTTAAACTCGCCCCAAAACATCAATGATGTTTTTATATTTTGGAATAACATCATTGATGTTTTGCTTGATGTTTTCCAATTGTAAATTACACCCCATGATCTCCCCGATCAGGATCTGGGCACTTTCTGATGTGAAAGGATCTTCATCCACAACCTCACGATCACCTAAAAAGAGAGGAAACCCAAAATAAATTAGGTCTAAAAAAAATGCCGCCATCCATCTCTTATCTGAGCCTGTGGTTGCAGACACTCACCTGTTGTGGTGACTAGTTCCACCACGTCTTCTTCCTCCTGCTCATCTGTTGGGGGGATTTCCCCTTCTTCCAGAGGGGGGGGGGGGCTCTGGTCTCCTCGGATGAGGGGTGTCCTCCGAGTCTTTTCTCCCCTATGTAAAACAAAAATGGTATAATTAGCACACAGATATTTGATGGCAGAACTCTAAAGATGAAACATTGCTTGGAAGTGGGGTACAATTGTCTATTTTAGCAGAGTTCCAAGATGTAGCTTTTTTAGTGTCCTTTGTCAAGCTGCAATACTTTACCTGTTTGGTACAAGCTTCACAGATGGAGACCCCCCTATAGTATACACTGGAGCACCTGTGTGGCCCCCCTAATAAAAATGGTGTTCTGGGGTCCCACACTAGTGCTCCAGTGTCCAGATGTGAAAACAGCTGCTCAGTGTCCTCTCCTTACACACAATCTAGTTTGCATTTCATTCTAGTAACAAAGCCATCTACACAACCCAATTCTTTGAAGACAAGTATAGGGCCTCAAAATGGTGGCCAAATGCATATGGGCTAAACAATGGTATTTTATAGTCCGAAAAAAAAATGTGTGATCCGAACGAATAATGTGCCCATGAACATGGAAGTTGCCATTTTAAACTGTACAACAGTTCCTAAAAGCACATGGAGCAGCACGAACGTAATAAATACAAGAACAATAGGAACACAGCACAACTACTTACTTTTTTGCAGCACTCTCCGGATCTTTCTGTACTGCTCATGTTCTCGTAATTTCAGGTCCGACCACCGCTTCCTGAGCTGATCTTTCGATCGTCGTACCCCGAATTTCCGGTGCAGACTCCTGACCACTTTCGCCATGATCTTGGCCTTTCGGACATTGTGGTTGGGGTAAGGCCCATACTTTCCATCATAGTCGGCCTTCTTCAGGATGTCCACCATTTCCAACATCTCCCCAAAGGACATATTTGAGTCCTTTAATCTCCTTCTGGATCGGGACGTTTCAGGCTCCGGCCTTTCCTCCTCCTCCTCCTCCTCGTTGCTGTAATTAGCACGATCCTGCTGTCTATCCGCCATGTGCTCTTCCTCCACTGCGCCGAACAAAAAGGGGCGGGGAATAGAATAGAAAGAACGTCAGGGGCGGGCGGAGTTATACGCATGCGCAGTGTGTATAAATCGTAACGCGCGCGTCTTACGTACGATCTGTGAGCGGAGGAAGGAGCATCGGAGACGCCGATCGTGCTAACGAAGGTAGGATCTAAACTTGGGCCTATACTGCTTCGAAATTGAAGCCTATATTGTAACAAGATTAGGGGAGTTTGGCCTGACATTAGGGTTTGTCTTGTGTTGTGTCTTGCAGAGAAAATGGATGGGTTCAACGACCACAATTTCCTGCCCCTGTTTATTGACAAGTACAGAGAGCTGCCCTGTCTGTGGCAGGTCAGACACCCCCACTATAACCACAAACAGAAGAGGCAGGCAGCGCTGGAGAAACTGCTGGAGTTGGTGAAGCCGGTGGTCCCCACAGCAACCATCCCTTATTTAAAAGCTAAAATTGGTGGCCTGAGGAGCACTTATCTTAGGGAGCGCAAGAAGGTCACAGATTCCCAGAGATCCGGAGCTGCAGCAGATGACGTTTATGTCCCCAGGCTGTGGTACTATGAGAGACTGCGATTTCTGTCAGACCACACTGAAGTCAGGGAATCCCTCTCTACTCTTCCTTTCATAGAGGGAAATGACTGGTCTGCCTAGGTTAAAAGGGAAAGGGGGCCGTGCCACATCCAAAAAACTTTTATAGGAAAAAGAAGGGGTTCCCCTGAGTGGATTTTTCCGGCACTTGCAAAAGTAATATATGTAAAATAGGAAAATACGCGTATATATGTATATTAGATAAAACAGTATTTATGTTTATTCAAAACGTTCTAGTGTTAAAAACAATGCATACATTGGCAAACAACAACAACATGTACATTAAACATATTACAAAGCGGTTGCAATATCTATATCGGTTGGTAGGTAACAGATGATGTTTAAATAGTGGAATTCTTTTCAAGCCCAACGCGTTTCGGGTACATTCTATTTCAGTCCTTCTTCAGGGGGAAAATTGAAAAGAAAGGTTCATCTAGATTAATTGAAAAACATATATTTGATCAATTGCCATATAAATCTATATGTCAATAACCAATTGTAGGTGAAATGATCAGTAGATCACTTACCTGTTATGTTACCGTTGGTGTTTATGCAGAGAAAGACATTGGTAATTACAACCAGGAATGGGAAATGCTTGCAAGAGAGATGGCGTTTGATTTGATGTTCATGAGTAGGAAAGCTGTTCTCTGGGTACTTGTATCTCATATATAACACTTCCCCAATGAGAGGGGGGAGAGATGAAGGGGAGGGAAGGTTTATGGAGTTTTTTTTGGGTTTAGTTTTTATGATATATAGAGGTTCACCTACCCCTGCCTCCCCCGGATGCGTGCGGGCCACAGCGGTATACTGGAGCGAAGAGGAACCGTCCTATAGATAAAAGTTTATATAGTTTGAGTGAGTAACATATTCTTATTTAATAGAGCGAACAGCAATAAACTTTTGTTAGTATATGTCCATAAGTTGCTGATAGCTAATGGACCAAATCAGCTTATAGGTTTGTGTGTAGTGAGCACTACCTATGTGTCATTCAAAATAGGAGAGAGAATGTGTTGTTAATTAAGATGGTAGTTAATGGACATACTCTGCCTACAGAATATACTTGCATGTGTAGTATGGAGCTCTTAATCAGTCGTTGTAGATAGAAAATATAAGAGTAATGTTTGATATGCACTATGTACTCCCCTTAAAAACATTCATGTGGTTCATGTTGGAGCATACTAGCAGTAATGGCATTGTATGGTCGTGGTGTTTAAAATTGTATAATGGGGGGTGTGCGATAACAAACAGAAACTAATAGATAGAGAAAGGATATTATAGATATATGCACATGCAACCATGCATGTGCACATAAATTCACACACAAATAAGTGTGTGCATAAATGAAAAATATTAGATACTTATATGGAGGGATAATAATAGACAATGTATGATCTAATACATGCAACATGTAAAGCAAAAGAAAAAGATCAATATAATGAGTGGTTAAAGAGGAGAGTTCTAATACCTGTTCTTAAAAAGTAGACATGTTGAGCCAGCCACGCATCCCAGCATCCGGCAAGCAAGACGCCTTAGCTGGGAATGAGTGGGGCCAGTTTATATGTGTGGTGAGTTCCAATCAGCTGGCGCAGTGATCGCGCTCAGCTGACTGGTGATTCTCGCCAGCTGGACAGCCTGAAAAGCTCCCTGAGACGGGGATGCGCGGCGCCGCCCCTACCGCGCATGCGCGAGCGCAATTACGTTGGAGCGGCGTCACGCACACCCCTCCCACCGGCACGGAAGGCCTCACCGGCGGACTGCGCATGTCCGCCGGAGTGGCAATATGGAGGTGAGAGGCATAGATGTTGTGTTGCCTTGGTAACCTCCTATAATGCCGCCCAGCTAAAGGTGCTGGGCGGCCTTTCCGTGCCGGGCAACCGCTATTGGCGGACGCATCCAAGGGGGGTGGGCCGGGAGAGAGGCAAACATATTATTGTTTGAGGATTATTAACCCTGAACGAGGGTAGAGAATCACAGAGACACATAATTATACGTTTTTGTATACTTACAAATACTCTTAATGGATAGTTACTTATAGATGGAAGTAACCAGATAACAGCTATTGGCGGACGCATCCAAAGGGGGTGGGCTGGGAGAAAGGCAAACACGTTAGAATTATTAACCCTAAAAGTGGGTAGAGAATCGCAGAAACACATAATTAAAGGTTTTTGTATACTTACAAATACTCTTAGTGGGTAGTTACTTATAGATGGAAGAAAAAGAACTAGTTGTTTTGTATAACTGCCCTAAAAAACTAAGAGTGACATAAATAGTGCAGACTGTTACAAATGTCCCAAAGGATCTTTATCAACAAAATAGATAACAGGGCTGATCTGGCTTCAAAATTTGTACTCCAGCAGATTCCAACTATATTTAAATGCATATGTTGCATCATATCAAAATAAGTTCATAGCAATTTACATCATAGACATGTATCTATTAAGGTTAGTAATTGTAGGACGAATGGGTGATATCTCATTGCCAATTCATATGTGCCCGAGGAATCACTTCATTCGTTATACCAATGTAACCAAGCAAACACAGGGAGTTTAACAAACCAAGGGTTTTGTAAAGTTGATACTATTGGGCTATCTGTACATCTGCACACACAGCTCTCTTCTATTCGAGATGGATGAGGTGAGTTCACCATAGTGTGGAGTTGCATATAAGGCCGTCATGTCTTAAATTTAAGAATAAAATTAAAGAATAAATAGTTAGACTTACATTGACAATAGTATGATAAGGGAAAGGGTGGGGCTGACCTTTTTACAGATATAACAATTCATAATCAGGGGGTGAAGTCCTGAAGAGGCCTTTGCCTGCATGGCTGCCACCAAATTGCAGGGCATGCAGGAGGGCCAACGCAAGATTTCTGAGGACCTGATTTATAAAGTCCTTCGTAAGGGGGAGAGTGGGGAACTGACACCCAAGGCGGATGTCATTGAGATGGACCATCCTCCTCCTCCTCCTCCTCCTCCTCCTGCTGCCACAACTCCACCACCACAGCCAAAGGCTGGAAGGAAGCGTGGAAGGAAGACCAAAGAGTGATTGCCCTGGGTTCAGTCTGGTCTGACAGAAGATGCAGTCTCTCGTATGACCACAGCCTGGGGACACAGATGTCATCTGCTGCTTTCCGGATCTCTGGGACTTCTGGACCACACTGCCCTCCCTTAGATATGGACTCCTCAGGCCACCAATTTTGCTTTTAAATAATTGATGTCTGCCCCGGGGGTCCAAGGCTTCGCCCACTTCTGCAGTTTCTCCAGCGTTGCCTCCCTCTTTGTTTATAGTTGTGACCCCTTAATAAAATATTTTTAGGTAAATTCTACTCTCCTGTGTGTGTTTTCATCCAAAAAGGACAGTTTGTTGGTGAGTATTCAGGTACATTTCTAAAGTACAATGTGAAATTAACAAGGGACAACAACACCAAACAATCTCCTCCTACAGATTAAATAGAACAACATATCAATGGTGTTGTGGGAACTTGTCACAAAAAACACACAAACATTTTCGGGAGTACAAATCAAAATCACCAAAAAAATAAAAAATAAAAAGAGAAACACAAAAAAAGATTCTACATTAAAGTAAAAAAAAAAAAAAAAAAAAAAATATGTTGTCAGATGTGAGAAATCAAAATATATTGAGGGAATCCCGATAAATAGTAACGAAAAAAGTTTGTGAGAAGTGTGTGTGAATATGAGCATCAAAACGACTTAATTCTTGTCACATTATAAAGAAGAAGAGAGTGCGCTGTATTAAACCATTTTGAACATTGCAGCGTGACGAAAGTGCTTTATCCATTATGAACGCTAAGTTTACCAGAACGAGCTGTCCCGTGTCGGAATTTCTTCTGAGCATGCGTGGCACTTTGTGCGTCGGAACAGGCCACACACGGTCGGAATTGACGCGATCGGATTTTGTTGTCGGAAAATTTTATCTCCTGCTGTCCAACTTTGTGTGTCGGAAAATCCGATGGAAAATGTCCGATGGCGCCCACACACGGTCGGAATTTCCGACAACACGCTCCGATCGGACATTGTCCATCGGAAAATCCGACCGTGTGTACGGGGCATAAGAAATGAATGAGACTATCATAGGCGTCCACATGGGGTGTGCCAGCTGTACCTGGGCATATCCTAATCACTCCATGCGGTGAAGATTCCCCTGCTGCCCAAGCCCCCCCACACACACACACACAGCGCTGCTGGCTTCCCTCCTCTCCTCTCCTATCCCGTCTCCCACTGGCAGCTGCTGAGGGCACACAGGGGGATGTTTCGTGATGGAGAAAGGAAGGAAACACAAGGCCCCTTCTGGTACAAATCATTCACTGTGTTCATTCATAACTGAAGCATAATAAACTGTTTACTGTGCTTCAGTTTGTAGTTTGAATGAACAGGAAGCTGCTCATCACAGAGCACTTACCATTCATCCACTATCCAGTGCAGCTGAGGCTGCAGAGAAAAGGGACTAGTGGAATCTCTGTCCTCAATTCCCTTTTCTGTCTCAAAAGTGAGATATCAGAGGTATAAACAGATATTTCACCACATCCCCCAACAAGGCTCCTTTAAAAAAAAAAAAAAAAAAATTGAAATAAAATAAATAAATAATAATAATAGTAAAAAAAAAAACAAAACTACTGGCACCAATCTCTTCCCTACTGACACCGTCCTCTGCCCTACTGACACATCCACTTGCCTACTGACACCATCTATGTTTTAATACATTTTAAATGTGTACATTTATTTATAAGAGTGTGTGTGTGTAAATACTGCATACGCACTTTCCACTATCCTGTTCTACAAATTAGCCTTATTTTTCCCTATATACATTGCCTTGAAAACGTATTCATACCCCTTGACATTTTCCACATTTTGTCATGTTACAACCAAAAACGTAAATGCATTTTATTGGGATTTTATGTGATAGACCAACACAAAGTGGCACATAATTGTGAAGTGGAAGGAAAATGATAAATGGTTTTCCCTGCTGAAGAAAAGCATCCCCACAACATGATGGGTAGTTTCTGTTGTCATTATGATTTAAAAAGAATAAACACAGTTGATTGATAATAAATAGCTTCAGTCAAACACTAACCATGACTGAAAGAAAATTTTTTGTGTTATCAGTCATACTCTCTGAAAAGTGGCCAAGAAATCATAAATTCTACCAGGGTATGTAAACTTATAAGCACAACTGTGTGTGTGTGTATATATATACATGCATGCAGGGCAGCCATCAGAAATTTTTGGGTCCCTTACACAGCTTTAGACGTGCCCCCCCACCCCCGAGCTTGACCACCAACATTCCCCAGGGCTTGCCTATGGGCCATCGTACCGAATCTGCACACCAGGCACCTCACCTGTACGCACTCAGCCCCCCCTCAATCCTGTATGTATGTCAGCCCGCTCACACCTGTATATTTGTCAGCCCCTCAAACTTGTATATTTGTCAGCCCCCCTCACACCTATATATTTGTCAGCCCCCCAAACCTGTATGATTGTCAGCCCCCCTCACACCTGTATATATGTCAGCCCCCCCCCCACACACACACACCTGTATATATGGCAGCCCTCCTCACACACACCTGTATATTTGTCGGCCCCCCCCAAACCTGTATATATGGCAGCCCCCCTCACGCCTGTATATATGTCAGCCCCCCCCCACACCTGTATATATGGCAGCCCCCCTCACACACACCTGTATATATGTCACCCCCCCACACACACCTGTATATTTGTCCGCCCCCCCCATACACACACCTGTATATATGTCAGCCCCCCCACACACACACCTGTATATATGTCAGCCCCCCATACACACACACCTGTATATATGTCAGCCCCCCCTCACACCCCTGTATATATGTCAGCACCCCCCCACCACCACCACCACACACACACTTGTATATTTGGCAGCCCCACATACACAAATCTGTACACACACAAGCCTCTGACCCCTCCCTGTACACAAACAGCCCCCCTCCCTTTCCTTCACAGCCCTACTTGTAACTTCCTACTTGGTCCCAGCTCATTTTCACAAAGCTGACATGTTGCTGAGAAGCATAGTACAGGCAGATCACTGTCACACGAGGGGTGCACATGCACATAGTAGCCAGAGGTGGCAGTAAAGAGCTCAATGTCTAAAATCAATGACACAAGAACTGCAGAAACTGTGAGATCGTTTCTGTACTGCACAGCACGGATCCCCTACACCTGTCCTGCCTTCTTCTGGCCCGACCTTACAGTTGTAACGGCTGTACCCCCCTGATGGCAGCCCTACATGCATGTGTGTTTTGCACTTTGGGGTGCACACTCTAATGCAATAGGCTGCACACACCTATGGAGACTATTATATTTCTATACAAATAAACATACTATCAACTGGAAGTTATCTTCTCCAGAGTCTCTTTTCAAGTGGAAATTTATTTAATGCTGTTCTTACCCTATACCAGCTACCATTCCTGTTGTACAAACAAGGGTTGCTCCAAGCAGTTTGACAAAATTTAGGGTCTATGGACATGTTCTACACTTTAACTATGGTTAAACCGGAAGACTACATTATTGTCTACATATACTTCTTTGTATTCTACTGTAATGTACTCATGGCTATTGGATTTGTATTCATTTTTCTGAAGGACAAAAGTTTGCAAAATTATGTGCACCACATTGGCGTGTAATATGCCTATTTGTATATTTTAATAAACAACATCTATAGAAAAAAAATGGACATACTAGCAGAAATGAGTTTGTAGGAAGTATGGATTGCTCTGTCTTTGTCCTCGTAGAAGAGGTGATTTGTATTGGAAACCTCTTTAATATTGCTCTGCATCGCCCTTCCCATTAGTCTTAATGCCCTGGAACACAGACTCAGCAAGATGTCAAATACATTTCACATGCTGAAATTCTTTCACTGCCCTGAAGTCACATTACTTTAAAATCCTTGAGCGCATTACCATGGTGATCAGCCAAAATAATTGTTAACTTTACGTACCAAACAAATGTCATACCGATTCATATTCATCCTGACGCTTTGCCCGTAGTGTCGTGATATTTAACATACATTTAAATTAGGAATTAGTGGGATTCGTTCAGAATATCATGAAAGCTTTGCATTACGATTGCTAATGAAATGCAAGAAACCCCTGTTAAATATTTCTCATACACTTTCTGCTACCCTTCAGGCATAAATGCTGAATTCTAAGTTACGCAAAGCTGATCTATACTTGAATACATGGAGGAACCTGAAAATCCTGTACGGGAACTGATAAAGTGAAGGTGACTGCTAATACTGGAGTAATGGAAGGAGGTGACTACACATTTCTCACGCCTCGTTAACCCTGCACGTCTACAAAATTTACAGCGGTCTGTGGGGCCAAATTCATTTTCTGGCGATAGTAAATTTTAAATGATAATGTACGTGATTATTATATTTATTATATGCAGTGTATTTATATCCTAGCACAGGGATATTAAATATCTCTTGGGTGAGGTGAGGATCGTGGAGTTACCACCCCTCCTCTCCATCTTGTCCAATCAGAGAATACCTTGTATCCATTGAAAAAAATACAACGCATTCTATAAATGGCAGCAGTGCTGAGAGAGCGCCCTCCTTTGGTCAGTCTGCAGATGGGAAGCTTCTTGACACAGAACCCAGAAGATAGCGACTATCACTGTAGTATTTATAATTATTACAGTCATACCTTCCTACTTTCACAGATAGGACAGAGGGACACCCTTCAGCATAGATTGTGAAGGCAAAGGAAATGCCTGGGCCATGCTCCCAGTTATGTGACCCCTAAAGAATTTAAAAGCAAGAAATCACTGGTAAACTTTAACGTGTTTTTTTCCATTACTATGTTTCCTATGTTCACATCTACATGCTCATGCAGGCCGCGGTTTGCATGGGCACAACATCCCATTCATTTGAATGGGCTGCCATCCCCCATGAAACGCAGTAAAGAAGTCCCTCACTACTTTGGAAACCGCATGGGAACTGTGAGTACAGCGCGGTTCCCAGTGTGAGTGCGATTTCCAGTGCGGGCAGCGTGCCATTAGGATTAAAGTATTTGTAAAGGTTCATTTTTGTTTTTTAATTTAAAAAAATTCATACTTACCTGCTTTATGCAAGGGTTTTGCACAGAGCGGCCTCAATCCTCCTTTTCTGGGGTCCCCGGCGGCGATCCTCGTCTTCAGTGAGTGCCCCCATGGAGAGCCGCATTCCATGGGGGGAACTCGTGCGGGTGCGCTCCCCGAGTCCTGCTGCTGTGTCCATTGACACAGACAGCAGGACTCAGCCCTGCCCCTGGCTCCCATGTCACTGGATTTGATTGACAGAAGTGGGAGCCAATGACTCCTGCTGCTATCAGTCTATCCAATGAGGACCCAAGACAGCAGCTGGAGCTGCTGGGCTCGTTCTTGTGGCTGGAACGATCGGGTTCAGGTAAGGCAAAGGGGGCTCTGGGGGGGCAGCTGCAGCACAGAAGGTTTTTCACCTTAATGCATAGAATGCATTAGGGTGAAAAACCTTGAGACTTTACAACTCCTTTAATGGCACCGGCCCGCGGGTCCTGCGTTTCGTTTTGTAGGTGGTTGCAGCTGCGGAAATTTGTGCAGGTCCCGCAGCGACACTCCAAAGCATCCCCCCATGTTGAGGGCATGTGGCCTGGTACGGTTCAGGAGGGGGGCGCTCTCTCATCCCCCCTGTTTTCCTGCGTTCTGCCAGGTTGCATGCTTGGATAAGGCTCTGGTATGGATTTTGGGGGGGACCCCTACGCCATTTTTTTTTTTAATTTTGGCACAGGGTTCCCCTTAATATCCATTCCAGACCTGAAGGGCCTGGTATGGATTTTGGGTGGACCCCCACGGAATTTGTTTAAAATTTTTTGGTTCGGGGTTCCCCTTAATATTCATGGGTATTCAATACCCATGCCGTTTTTTTCAATGAGTTTTATCTATATTGCCGAGCCCCGACAATTCATTACAGCCGCGATCAGTTTTAAATTACTTTTTTTCCTTTTGAAATGTCATTTTGCTGTGGTACTGTTCTAAACACAAGAATACTGTACCACTTTACAAGCATACCATAGACAGCCCCCAGGCAATATTTAAAGGAATATTTCAGTTTTATTGTTTCACTTTAAGCATTATTAAAATCACTGCTCCTGAAAAAAACAGCCGTTTTTAAAACTTTTTTTTGTATTGATACATTCCCTGAGGCAGGACCCGTGTCCCCAAACACTTTTTATGACAACTTGCATATACGCCTTTAAAATGAGCACTTTTGATTTTTCATGTTCGTGTCCCATGGACTTTAACGGTGTTCGTCCGAATTTTTTGCCTGTTCGCAAGTTCTGGTGTGAACCGAACCAGGGGGTGTTCGGCCCATCCTTACTCATCAAATGGTGACAGGACAGTGCATGCATCCAATATCAACAGCCACTGGCATGACGAAAAGAAGCCAAGCTTCCCTGGGCCTGTCCTTGTGCCATACTCACACAGGTACTCATTGATGGCCCTCTGCTGCGTGTGCAGCAGCTGCAGCATTGCCAATGTTGATTTTCACCTGGTGGGCATGTCACAAATGAGGAGGTTGGTGGGCAGGTTGAATTCCTGTTGAATACCAGCTAGCCAAGCACTGGCATTATATGACCACCGGAAATGGCCACAGACTTTTCTGGGCCTGCCTCAGAAGATCTTGTAAGCTTGGGCACCTGTTCAAGAAACGCCAATGCCAAGCATAGAACATGTGTCAAGTGTCCCCGTCGGAGGGCGAAGAGAAGGTTGGTGCCATTGTCGCATACGACCATTCCTGGCTCAAGCTGCCATGGGGTCAACCACCTTTGAGCCTGCCCCTGCAGAGCTGACAGAATCTCTGTTCCGGTGTGGCTCCTGTCCCCTAGACAGACCAACTGAAGCACCGCATGTCATCTTTTAGCCTGACTGCTTCCGTAGCCCCTTGAATGCTTAGGAAGCACTGCTGGTTCAGAGGACAATTCAGCAGAATAGGCCATAGAGGAAGAAGAAGAGGAGGGGGTGGAGCAGACAGATGTGGCAGAATCACCACAAGATTTTTGGAGGCGTGGTGGCGGAACAAGCACCAGTACAGAATCCTGTCCTGCATCCTTCCCAGCTGCCAGCAGAGTTATACAGTGCGCCATGAAGGAAATGTAATGTCCCTGACCATGCCCGCTGAACCACGAGTCATCAGTAATGTGAACCTTGCTGCTGGAACATTGCCTTCCACATGATGGTACAGAGCTGGAGTGACCTTATGTGAAAAGAAATTTCTTTTTGGAACCTGCCACTCTGGTACAGCACATTCTGCAAATTTACCAAAGGGGGCAGAGTTTACCAGATGAAAAGGCAGCAGTTGTAGTGCTAGCAATTTGTCCAAGCTAACATTTAGACGCTGGGATAGTATTTTCTTTTTACGGTTCAGCAACTGAGGTAGCGAAATATGCATGGTGAAATCAACAGGTGGTGTACTGCTAGCAGATTGGGTGCAAGTACCCGTGGCACCCATTGCTATACCATCATTCCTCTCAGTAGAGGCTTTTTTAGAAGACTTGAGGTATAGTAGGGGTAGAGATCCCAGATGGGGAGCAAAGAGAAGTCTGCATTTTTTTATGATGTGGGTCTTTCAGGTGCTGTTGCCAACAGACTGCATGGCAGGTCATCATATGTCTTGTCAAGCATGTGGTGCTTCAGACAGAGATTGCAAACAGCAATACTGCGAACTGCTGCACGTGTTGAATAAAGCCCACATCAATGAACTTTTGGAAGTCAGCGGGGAGTCAGCAGCGCCCTGCAGCTGTGGAGCTCTGTGGTGTGATGCAATAGGGTGGCTGCCCTTAAGCCAGCCCCTGGATGACATCCTGCCTCTTTGGAGTTGTGCCCCCTCCTCCTCACTTTCTTCCCCTGCTTTCTCAGGCACTCAAGTACAGTCAGTGACCTTATCATCCCCTCCCTCCTTGTTACTGGAGCAAACTTGGCAGTATGCTGCAGCTGGGGGAACATGACTGCTAGTTTCTTGTCCGTCATTTGCACCCCCTCTCTCTAGGCTCACGTTACTCCCTTCCTCAACCTGGGAACCAACATCAGAGAATTCAAATTACTGTGCATCCTCCAGCAGCATGACACTATGATCGAATAATTCAGGTGAATTCTCCGTGCATGATGGTGGGGCTATGGAAGGAGTAGCTGTGGACAAGGAGCCGGTAGAATAGGCCGCTTTGGCAGCTGCGGTATGAGCCTGGGTGACAGAGGATAAAGACGGCTTAGTTGTCCACTCCACTATGTTTTCTGCATGTTGTGGCTCAATAACACGGCCAGCACAGGAAAAAAAGGACAAGCATGCCCTGTCTGCAGAGGAAGCACTATTTCCGTGACCACCACTTTTCACTGTAGACACAGAGGCTTCTTTGCCCTCTTTTATGCCGCGTACACACGGGTGGACTTTTCGACTGGACTGTTCCGACGGACTTTCCGAGGGACTTTCGATGGACTTTTGACGGACTTCCGATGGACTTTTGAACAAACGGACTTGCCCACACATGATCACACCAAAGTCCGACGGATTCCTATGTGATGACGTACCACCGGACTAAAATAAGGAAGTTGATAGCCGGTAGCCAATAGCTGCTCTAGCGTGGGTTTTCATCCATCGGACTAGCATACAGACGAGCGGATTTTTCAACCATACTCGAGTCCGTCGGACAAATTTGAAACATGTTCCAAATCTAAAGTCTGTCAGATTTTTGACCGAAAAAGTCCGCTGCAGGTCCGATGGAGCCCACACACGGTCGGATTGTCCGCCGGATTCGGTCCGTCGGACCAGTCCGGTCGAAAAGTCCACCCGTGTGTACACGGCATAAGTGGCCCGTGAGCATCTGCCTCTCCTTGTTGGCCTTTCGGATATGATGGGGAATTTTTTAGGGGAATTTTATAACTTTTTATTATAGAGCGTGGGATGGAATTATGGTGCTTGGGTGCAATACTTTTGTGCAGTCCCTGAGCCATGATTGGCCAAAGGCACCCTACCTTTGGCCAATCATGGCTCTCACAGTACATTGTGCTGTGATTGGCTAAATCATACAGGTCAGGTACATGCTTTGGGCCAATCATCAGCAATAAATAAAAGAAAAAAAACGCGCTGAAAAATAATATAAACACTTAAAGCTGCACGAATAAAACACCAATACCTGTGTACAATAAAAATAAAAGAGAAAACAAACGTGCGCTCATAATGAACATAATCTGTGTAAAAAATACATAATCTACATCCCTGTAAGAAAATCAGAAATGTGCATCAAAAAATATTGATAATTAATAAATGGTAAAAAGCTGTGAAAAAAATATGCTTAAAAAGTGTCATAACATTTCAAGAAAAGTTTTCGCAACCCAAATGTATAAGGAACAGTCCTTAGATGAAATACTCCAAGGAGCGAAAGTTCTTATGATGAACAGTAGGAGAGGGAGTCCCATACATAAACAGTTACTTCACAGAAGCAGGAGGAAGCATCCACCTTCCGACCAGTCAGACACTGCACATATATATGGAGAGGGAGGGAAATGAGGATAAGAGCTCTCATATAGTCCCACAGTATTAAAAGGTGGACCCTTACCCTCAATGATGGACCTCCTCTCTGGCGAGGTCTCACACGCAGGCAGACTTTGCCCTCTGCAGGGACTGTGGATGGATGATGTCCGGATCCAGCTCATACAGTGTACTTCTCAGCTTGGCTTCTACCACTCATCCACCTGGGGGGGGAGGGAGTGACAAGCACACTTGGCCTGATGTTTCATCCACTGATGCGCATGTCTCCAAGATTTGAACATACATATGCGAGTTAGCACGCTGAGGACTGATTTTCTCTTTCAATCATCAGCAATCAATGCACCGAGAGATCACAGTGTATTATGGGGCGCTTGGCGGCGGGTAAACTTCCCGCCGATTGCCCCATTTGTTTGCGTGTTCAGCGAACACGCTATGTTAGAGACGAACTTACGTTCGACTCAAACATTAAGCCCATCTCTAGAGTTCAGCTTTATATCTCCACTACTGGGCAAGCCTTCAGCAGACCTCTCAGTTTCAGGGCTACCTTTTGGAAATAAGATTGCAGTGCTCCGGAGGTTCAGAAAGAAAAGAAAACATTTGACCTGTGAAAGCCCTAAAATGCCTTTGATTGTGCTTCATTTGGCCATAGATCATAAAGCACAAAAAAGTCAAACATTATTAAATAAAGTTCAAGAATACAACTTTATTCAATAATGTTTGACTTCTTAGTTCAAAAAGACAGGGAAATAGGGGATGGGGGATTTTTGCGGTGTCTAGCATAAATTTATACACTTGACTTGTTGTAAGTTAAAATATAGCTTTTATTAAAATATAGGTTTAAAAGAAAAAAAAAAAACAGAAATGCAAACTTTTGAATTAGCAGTAAAATATTACATACAATTGGTGGTCATTGTTTTATACAGGTGGGTAATAAATCGCAGCAAGAAATATTGCACATTAGCCCGACATGTTTCGCTACTTTAGCTTCCTCAGGGGATGTGCAAAAGATTTATTAAATTGAGACCACTAAATAGAAAAAGAACAAAGTTATAATAACAGTTGAAAGGATCACTATAAAGTTTATACATACAAAGTGTCACTTGTTGGTTATGAACCCAGTTGCCTATAGATGTTAGACACTTACCCCGTGCAATGGTTACACCTTTAAACTGCCTGGCCGGCCCCCTGACTTGATCCCAGATACATCGAATCCGAGGGGGTCAATTTGGCAAGGTCATAGAGGGCTGATGGGGAGACACTAAGGGACATTAGGGTTGCCATGAGGTTAAATTTTTTGATTGAATATATTCAAAATAGAGTTTGTGTGAAGAAGTAGGGAGGAATAGGGGGATGGGGGAACTGGGGAAAGCGGGAAGAAGGGGAAGGAAGGGGGGAGGGCAGAGGGAAGGGAGAAGGGGGGAGGTGAGAGGGAAGGGAGAAGGGGGGAGGGGAGAGGGAGGGGAGAGGGGAAGGGAAAGAAGAGGAATGGAGAAATTGGAAGAGGGGGTGGGGGAGGGGGGAGGGGAATGTGTGTCTCTCATTGTGATAAATATATATAATTTTATACTCACACTAAGTTCTATATTGGTATGGTTATTTAAATGTCCATGAGAAACAGTGGCGTTTGAAGAGTTTTAATCAGATCTTATATAGATTTGGCTGCAGAGGCAGACTGGAAAATAATAATGGTAAGGGATATTATCTTTAGAATTCTTGTTTATTTTAGGAGAAACAGAGAAGTGATAAATTGATTTAAATGAAATGAAATGAAAGTGCGGACAGTTGTATAGATTATTTGGGTATGTTTGTTACCTTTAAATGGCTTCAGAGGTTTCCCTGAAAGAACAGGTGGAAGCATTAGGGAATTCAGCCGAATGACCCGAATAGCTGACTAAGCAATTGACAGGGAATGAGTGAGTATAATAGACAACATTACACATGACAGGGGATACAGCTCACCGCATATGAGTGCTCTATCGTGAGACAGATAATTGTCTAGTAACCGGCTTGACAATACCCAACGTCCAGATGTAGATGTAAGCACCATGGTGAAGGATAGTGTGAGCCGACAGTCTTCAAATGAAAACAGATTTGTGCAGAGTTCCTTAGTGGTTTAGGACATGAATTAGGAAGAAAGATGCGTCCATAAGTATACCGTCTTACCTTACTATAAAATTTGACTTCTTAGTGTTTTATTCTGCTGTCAGAAAACAATAGCTCATTGGGGAGGATTCCCCCATCCATATTGAGTGTTTGGATGGGGAAATTGGGTCAGCTTTTTTTCGTTCAACCCTCTGGTTGAACGAAAAAAATGACTCTTAAGACCAATAGTGTATAAGATGTCTTGTCTCCTGAGCTGTATAGTTCCTGCTCCATGGGTGGGGTGTGCATGTATGGTGGTGGTGGTGGGGGGTGGTTGGGTAAAGCAGTCTATTATTGTTCTTAAATTCTCCCTCATACTTAGTCTTTCTAATCCCAAAGAGTGCCGCTCTCTCCTGAAAAGAGTCTCTGCTTGCCAATAAGCTCTGGAAGTGAAGTCATCAGGTCATAACAACATAAGAGATCTAGATAAATCCCTATGTAATGCTCTCTAAAGGCTCCATTACACATACAATTTACAGCTGCACTGCTGCGCACAAACACGTAAACAACATAAACTGTTGCTGAGCTGATGCAGCTTAGGCGGTCACGTGATAAAATGTATCGGAGAACTGCAGATCGTACAATATCCGTCGTATGGTGGGTTTACAACATTTAACCTTAACGTTCAAATGCTTATTTTAGATAATCATAGAAAATATTCAAACAGAAAAACTTTAAAATAAATGAATGTGAAAAATTGAATGTGAATTTAATAGCATAACTGATACAATGTGAAAAAAAAAAAATTTCCAATCAAATCATCAAAATCCAGGACCACAACCAACAGCTTTAGGATGGAGAGCGGTGTGAGCAAGGCATATCTATGCCTTGATCTCAGATTGATTCCACATGTAAACAAAGAAAGCGGAATCAACGATGATATGTATTTATGCTCGCATACATACCTTATTGTACTTTGCTCTAACCTTCAGGAACAGTCAGCTAGAACATACGCCCCAGAAATTGAACCTTGATGTGTGTCACAGTAAAATGCCTGGGTTTTGCAATATTACATTAAAGTGGCTGTAAACCTCAGACATGAAATATGAACAAAGCATATCCCTCTATAGTGTGTACTTGTCTCAATTAACCACTTAAGGACCGAGCCTCTTTCTGAGATTTGTTGTTTACAAGTTAAAAACAGTTTTTTTTTTACTAGAAAATTACTTAGAACCCCCAAACATTATACATTTTTTTTCGAACACCCTAGAGAATAAAATGGCAGTCGTTGCAATACTTTCTGTCTCACCGTATTTGCGCAGCGGTCTTACAAGCGCACTTTTTTTTGGAAAAAATACACTTTTTTTAATTAAAAAATAAGACAACAGTAAAGTTAGCATAATTTTTTTTAAATTGTGAAAGATAATGTTACGCCGAGTAAATTGATACCTGACATGTCATGCTTGAAAATTGCACCCGCTCGTGTAATGGCGACAAACTTTTACCCTTAAAAATCTCCATAGGTGACGTTTAAAACATTTTACAGGTTGCATGTTTTGAGTTACAGAGAAGGTCTAGGGCTAGAATGATTGCTCTCACTCTACCGATTGCGGCGATACCTCACATGTGTGGTTTGAACACCGCTTTCATATGTGGACGCTACTCACGTATGCTCGTCGGGACTGGGCACGTTTAAAAACATTTTTTTTTCCTTATTTATTTTACCTTTTATTTTTTATTTTTACACTGTTCTTTAAAAAAAAAAAGGGCACTTTTATCTTTTATTCCTATTACAAGGGATGTAAACATCCCTTGTAATAGAAAAAAAGCATGACAGTGACTCTTAAAAATGAGATCTGGGGTCAAAAAGACCTCAGATCTCATAGTTACACTAAAATGCAATAAAAAAAAAAAGGCCCTTTAAGAGCTATGGGCGGAAGTGATGTTTTGACGTCGTTTCCGCCCTGCAATGATATGGAGACGGGTCGGGGCCATCTTTCCCTCACTCGTCTCCATGTCACACAAGGGGCAACATCCGATTGCCTCGGGCTCTGGTAAGCGGCGAAGGGCACCGGAGCGCGGTGGGAGGGCCCCTCTCCCGCCGCTGATAGAAGTGATCTCGCAGCGAATCAGCCGCATAGACCACTTTTATCTTAAAGCGGACTGCCCGCTGAAGAAGAGGATACCAAGGTTATGGCAGCTAGATTAAAGAAAGGAAATGTGTGGGGCCCCCAGGCCCTATATACTCTGAACAGCAGTATACAGGCGGTGCAAACAAGACAGGAACTGTAGGTTTGTTGTTAAGTAGAATCTGTTTGTAATTTTGAACTGGTACATTTTTAAAGTGTAGCTCCAGCCAAAAAATCTATTTTTAAGCTTTTTGGAAAACATAGGGAAGGGTTATCACCCCTGTAACATTTGTTTTGCTGTCTGTGCTCCTCTTCAGAAGATTTCACCTCACTTTCTGTCCCAATGACAAATGTTTTTTGAAAATTTGGGGTTTTTAGTGAAACAAGGATTGGTGATAAAGCATCAGTGAAGAGGAGACATGTTTTCCCATATTAACTCTTACAGGAGAGAATTTCCCTTCCTAGGGGTAGATTTCATCTCACTTCCTGTTGTCTGCTTCCGTTTGCAAGTAGGAGTCGGTTGTAAGTTGGATGTTTGAAAGTAGGGGCCTGCCCTATATACTCTGCAGAAATTGGTGCCTTAGGTGTTGGTGTTGCCACAACACTGTAAGCCCTCACAGTTACTCTTGGTGGGCGCAGGAATGGGACCTGCTGTGAAATATTAGATCAAGAATTATAATTACATGTCCCTGTTGAACAGGGGCAGAAAAATTGGGCCTTAGGCACTGGTGCCACAACACTGCAACCCCTCAGAGATGCTATAGTTGAAGCGCAGGAATGAGCCCTGCTGCAAAGTATTGCATCAAAAATTGTAATTATACGCCCCTGTTAAACAGGGGCTGAAAATTTGGGCCTTGGGCACTGGTGCTGGTGCCACAACACTGCAACCCCTCACAGATATTCTAGTTGGAGTGCAGGAATGAGCCCTGCTGCAAAGTATTGCATCAAAAATTGTAATTACACGCCCCTGTTAAACAGGGGCAGAAAAATTGGGCCTTGGGCACTGGTGCTGGTGCCACAACACTGCAACCCCTCACAGATATTCTAGTTGGAGTGCAGGAATGAGCCCTGCTGCAAAGTATTGCATCAAAAATTGTAATTACACGCCCCTGTTAAACAGGGGCAGAAAAATTGGGCCTTGGGCACTGGTGCCACAACACTGCAACCCCTCACAGATACTCTAGTTGGAGCGCAGGAACAAGCCCTGCTGCAAAGTATTGCATTAAAAATTGTAATTACACGCCCCTATTGAGCAGGGGCAGAAAAATTGGGCCTTGGCCACTGGTGGCGGTGCCCAGAACCAAAAATGTTCTCACAAGCTATCAGCATGAAAATTGAGGAGGGAGAGGATTGTCACTCAGCATAACAGGATAGTCACTCAGCATCAGCATAGGCAGTCTTGAAGGGATCTCACATTAAAAAAAAAATCAATAGGTTACATCCGCATCAGGTGCTTGGTAGCTGGTGATCCAAGACTGATTCATTTTTATGAAGGTCAGCTGATCGACCGATTCAGTGGACAGGCACACCCTGTGATTGGTTACAAAGCCTCCAGCAGCACTGAATGTGCGTTCTGGATGCAGGACAGGCCAGTAGCTCAATTGCATACTGTGCAAGCTCTGGCCAGTGATCCATCCTTAAGACCCAGTAACTCAGAGGATTTTTGGTGGGAAAGGTGTCCAAGTCTGATCTTGCCCCTAGGTAATCCTGCACCATGTGAATCGGACCATGGCGATGGTAGCTGGAACCGATCAGACCTTGGGGCTGCGGACTCAAAAATTGTCTGAACACATCGGTCAGACGGCCACCTTCTCCACCGATCCTTCTGTGACTGACCGAAGCCTCAGCAACACGTTGTCCAGGAGGACCAGGAAATTGTAACCTCCAAGGCTCCAGAAACGCGTTGCACAAACCTTTCTGCAAGGCCTCCGAAGATGTTTCATCCTCTGCTCCCTTTGCGATGGCAAGATAAGGTCCGCAACCTTACCCTTGTAACGTGGATCAAGGAGGATTGCCAGCCAGTAATCATCCCTCCCCTTGATACCACGAATATGAGGATCCTTCCGCAGGGTTTGCAGGATCAGGGAGGCAATGCAACGTAGGATTCCTGAGGCATTCGGTCCAGAGTCCTCTGGGTCACTAAGGACGACATGATCCACAGCCACCTCCTCCCAGCCACGTACAAGTCCATGGGTTTCTTCAGACTGTAAATGATCCCTTGAATTTCTTGTTTTTCTTGTAAAAAAAAATGATCCCTTGAAGACTGCTGCTGATGCTGAGTGCCAGGCTCCACCTCCATGCTGACACAAACCTCTTCCTCCTCGTCCTCTTCCTGTGTGATGGTCAGGCACGCAGGAAAACTGTCTGGATAAAGGGTGCCTTGAGAGGTAAGGAAGTCCTCCTCTTCCTCCCTCTGTTCTGCCTCAAGTGCCCTGTCCATTATTCCATGCAGCGTGTGCTCCAACAGGTGGACAAGAGGGATGGTGTCACTGATGCATGCACTGTCACTGCTCACCATCCTCGTGGCTTCCTCAAATGGTGACAGGACAGTGCATGCATCCCAGATCATAGCCCACTGGTGTGGGGAAAAAAAACAAGGTCCCCTCACCCTGTCCTGGTGCCATAGTCGCATAGGTACTCATTGATGGCCCTCTGCTGCGTGTGCAGCTGCTGCAGCATGGCCAACGTTGAGTTCCACCTGGTGGGCATGTCACAGTTTAGGCCCCAGTGTGGCTCCTGTCCCCCAAGCACACCAGCTCAAGCACCGCATGGCATCTTTTTGCCTGCGTGCTTGCATAGCCCCTTGAACGCCTACGGAGCACCGCTGGTTCCGAGGACAAATCAGCACAGGAAGAGGCCATGGAGGAAGAAGAAGAGGAGGGGGTGGAGGAGAGAGAAGTGACAGAATCACCACTAGTAGAATTTTGGAGGCGTGGTGGCGGAACAACCTCCAACACTACTGCACCCTGTCCTGCATCCTTCCCAGCTGCCAGAAGAGTCAGCCAGTGCGCGGAGAAAGATAGGTAATCTCCCTGTCCATGCCTGCTGGACCATGAGTCAGCGGTAATATGCACCTTACCGCTGACCGCAGAGGCGTAACTAGAAACTTCAGGGCCCGGGTGCAAAAAACCATAAAGGGCCCCCCTGATCACCAGCCGGGGCGCACCCATGGTGGCGGAACGCCAGAGCTTGGTCGCAAGTGCGACCTTTGGGACCCTGGTAGTACGGCCACTGTTGTCAGTATTTTTTATTTTAGTTATTTTATTTGTTACCATTTTATTTATTTATTTATTTATTCACAATTTTTTTTCACATTTTTAGGAGCCCGTTGGGGGTTGGGGGGGGCTTGGGGGAGATATCATATGTAGATATTCGCCAGCACACCAAGGATCGTCAATTTCGTCCAAACGTTTTTTTATTCAAGAAAGATCACATCACAAAACCATGTAGTGCAACGTTTCGGAGCCACGCAGGACCCCTTTGTCAGGCATGTGATAAGACAAAGGGATCCTGCGTGGCTCCGAAACGCTGCACTACATCGTTTTGTGATGTGATCTTTCTTGAATAAAAAAAAGTTTGGATGAAATTGATGATCCTTGGTGTGCTGGCGATTATCTTCATATCGTACAGATTCCAGTATCTAGCTGGCAATTGCTATAGTATCCAGTACCTTAGGAGCTCATTCCAGGAATGTGGGCGATCGATGGGAATATGGACTGTGGGTGTGATATCAGGGGTCTAAACAGACCTCTGATGTTTTATCTTCAAACAGAGAAATGAGATTGAGGACACAACCCACAATCTCCATTGACAGTGCTGGGGGGATAGGATGAGTGGGATTGCTGGGGGGGGATGGGATGAGTGGCAGTGCTAAGGGGATGGGATGAGTGGCAGTGCTAAGGGGATGGGATGAGTGGCAGTGCTGGGGGGATGGGATGAATGGCAGTGCTGGGGGGGGGATGAGTGGCAATAGTGGGGGGGGGGAATCAGTGTCAGTGCTGGGGGGAGGGATGAGTGGCAGTGGTGGGGGGATTGGATGAGTGTCAGTGGTGGGGAGGGATCAGTGTAAGTGCTGGGGGGGGGAGGGATGAGTGTCAGTGGTGGGGGATTGGGATGAGTGTCAGTGGGGGGGAGGGATCAGTGTCAGTGCTGGGGGGGGAGGGATGAGTGTCAGTGGTGGGGGATTGGGATGAGTGTCAGTGGGGGGGAGGGATCAGTGTCAGTGCTGGGGGGATGGGATGAGTGTCAGTGGGGGGGGGATGGGTGGCAATACTGGGGGGGATCAGTGTCAGTGCTGGGGGGGTGAGTGGCAGTGGTGGGGGGTGTGATGAGTGTCAGTGGGGGGGGATCAGTGTCAGTGCTGGGGGGGAGGGATTAGTGGCAGTGCTGGGGGGATGCGATGAGTGGCAGTGCTGGGGGGGATGGGTGTCAATAGTGGGGGGGATCAGTGTTAGTGCTGGGGGGGGAGGGATGAGTGGCAGTGGTGGGGAGAGGGATGAGTGGCAGTGGGGGGGATCAGTGTCAGTGCTGGGGGGGAGGGATGAGTGGCAGTGTAGGGGGGGGAATCAGTGTCAGTGCTGGTGGGATGGGATGAGTGACAGTGCTAGGGGGATGGGATGAGTGACAGTGCTAGGGGGATAGGATGAGTGGGATTGCTGGGGGGGATGGGATGAGTGGCAGTGCTGGGGGGATGAGATGAGTGGCAGTGCTGGGGGGGTTAGTGACAATAGTGGGGGGGGGTCAGTGTCAGTGCTGGGGGGATGGGATGAGTGGCAGTGCTGGGGGGGAGGAATGAGTGGCAATAGTGGGGGGGATCAGTGTCAGTGCTGGGGGGATGGGATGAGTGGCAGTGCTGGGGGGATGAGATGAGTGGCAGTGCTGGGGGGATGAGATGAGTGGCAGTGCTGGGGGGGGGGTTAGTGACAATAGTGGGGGGGGATCAGTGTCAGTGCTGGGGGGATGGGATGAGTGTCAGTGCTGGGGGGGATGGGTGGCAATAATGGGGGGGATCAATGTCAGTGCTGGGGAGGGGGATGAGTGTCAGTGGTGGGGGGTGTGATGAGTGTCAGTGGGGGGGATCAGAGTCAGTGCTGGGGGGGAGGGATGAGTGGCAGTGGTGAGGGGGGTGGGATGAGTGGCAGTGGGGGGAGGGATCAGTGTCAGTGCTGTGGGGGAGGGATGAGTGGCAGTGCTGGGGGGGAGGAATGAGTGGCAATAGTGGGGTGGATCAGTGTCAGTGCTGGGGGGAGGGATGGGTGGCAGTGGTGAGGGGGGTGGGATGAGTGTCAGTGGGGGGGAGGGATCAGTGTCAGTGCTGTGGGGGAGGGATGAGTGGCAGTGCTGGGGGGGGAGGAATGAGTGGCAATAGTGGGGGGGATCAGTGTCAGTGCTGGGGGGGAGGGATGAGTGGCAGTGGTGGGGGGGTGTGATGAGTGGCAGTGGGAAGGATCAGTGTCAGTGCTGGGGGGAGGGATGAGTGGTGGGGGGTGTGATGAGTGGCAGTGGGGGGGATCAGTGTCAGTGCTGGGGGGGAGGGATGAGTGGAAGTGGGGGGGGAGGGATGAGTGGTGGGGGTGTGATGAGTGGCAGTGGGGGGGGATCAGTGTCAGTGCTGGGGGGGAGGGATGAGTGGAAGTGGTGAGGGGGGTGGGATGAGTGTCAGTGGGGGGAGGGATCAGTGTCAGTGCTGTGGGGGAGGAATGAGTGTCAGTGCTGGGGGGAGGAATGAGTGGCAATAGTGGGGGGGATCAGTGTCAGTGCTGGGGGGAGGGATGAGTGGTGGGGGGTGTGATGAGTGGCAGTGGGGGGGGTCAGTGTCAGTGCTGGGGGGAGGGATGAGTGGCAGTGGTGAGGGGGGTGGGATTAGTGTCAGTGGGGGGGAGGGATCAGTGTCAGTGCTGTGGGGGAGGGATGAGTGGCAGTGCTGGGGGGGGAGGAATGAGTGGCAATAGTGGGGGGGATCAGTGTCAGTGCTGGGGGGGAGGGATGAGTGGCAGTGGTGGGGGGGTGTGATGAGTGTCAGTGGGGCGGGGATCAGTGTCAGTGCTGGGGGGGGGAGGGATGAGTGGCAGTGGTGGGGGGGTGTGATGAGTGGCAGTGGGAGGGATCAGTGTCAGTGCTGGGGGGAGGGATGAGTGGTGGGGGGTGTGATGAGTGGCAGTGGGGGGGATCAGTGTCAGTGCTGGGGGGGAGGGATGAGTGGAAGTGGGGGGGGAGGGATGAGTGGTGGGGGTGTGATGAGTGGCAGTGGGGGGGGATCAGTGTCAGTGCTGGGGGGAGGGATGAGTGGAAGTGGTGAGGGGGATGGGATGAGTGTCAGTGGGGGGGAGGGATCAGTGTCAGTGCTGTGGGGGAGGGATGAGTGTCAGTGCTGGGGGGAGGAATGAGTGGCAATAGTGGGGGGGGATCAGTGTCAGTGCTGGGGGGAGGGATGAGTGGTGGGGGGTGTGATGAGTGGCAGTGGGGGGGGGATCAGTGTCAGTGCTGGGGGGGAGGGATGAGTGCCAGTGGTTGGGGGTGGAATGAGTGTCAGTGGGGGGGAATCAGTGTCAGTGCTGGGGGGGAGGGATGAGTGGAAGTGGGGGGGGAGGGATGAGTGGTGGGGGTGTGATGAGTGGCAGTGGGGGGATCAGTGTCAGTGCTGGGGGGGAGGGATGAGTGGCAGTGGGGGGGGATCAGTGTCAGTGCTGGGGGGGAGGGATGAGTGGAAGTGGTGAGGGGGGTGGGATGAGTGTCAGTGCTGGGGGGAGGAATGAGTGGCAATAGTGGGGGGGATCAGTGTCAGTGTTGGGGGGAGGGATGAGTGGTGGGGGTGGGATGAGTGTCAGTGGGGGGGATCAGTGTCAGTGCTGGGGGGGAGGGATGAGTGTCAGTGGTGGGAGGAGGGATGAGTGTCAGTGGTGGGGGGAGGGATGAGTGTCAGTGGTGGGGGGGTGTGATGAGTGACAGTGGGGGGATCAGTGTCAGTGCTGGGGGGAGGGATAAGTGGAAGTGGGGGGATCAGTGTCAGTGCTGGGGGGGAGGGATGAGTGGAAGTGGGGGGAATCAGTGTCAGTGCTGGGGGGAGGGATGAGTGGTGGGGGGTGTGATGAGTGGCAGTGGGGGGGGAGGGATGAGTGGCAGTGGTGGGGGGGTGTGATGAGTGACAGTGGGGGGGATCAGTGTCAGTGCTGGGGGGGAGGGATGAGTGGAAGTGGGGGGATCAGTGTCAGTGCTGGGGGGAGGGATGAGTGGTGGGGGGTGTGATGAGTGGCAGTGGGGGGGGGATCAGTGTCAGTGCTGGGGGGGAGGGATGAGTGGCAGTGGTGGGGGGTGGGATGAGTGGCAGTGGGGTGGGAATCAGTGTCAGTGCTGGGGGGGAGGGATGAGTGGAAGTGGGGGGGATCAGTGTCAGTGCTGGGGGGAGGGATGAGTGGTGGGGGTGGGATGAGTGTCAGTGCTGGGGGGGCTAAGTGTCAGTGCTCGGGGGGAGGAGGAGTGTCAGTGGGGGGTCAGTGCTGGGGAGGAGGGATGAGTGGTGGGGGGGTGGGAGGGATGAGTGTCAGTGGGGGGGGCTAAGTGTCAGTGCTGGGGGGAGGAGGAGTGTCAGTGGGGGGTCAGTGCTGGGGAGGAGGGATGAGTGGAAGTGGGGGGGATCAGTGTCAGTGCAGGGGGGAGGGATGAGTGGTGGGGGGTGGGATGAGTGTCAGTGGGGGGGATGAGTGTCAGTGGGGGGGGGCTAAGTGTCAGTGCTGGGGGGAATGGAATCAGCGGTGGTGGTGGTGGGGACTGGGTTCATTGGTAGTGCTGTGTGCAAGGATCAGAGACACTTACTTGCTGTCAGTGTCCACTCAGTTTTCCTGCATTGCTCCGTGTCTCTCTTGACTCCCTCCGCTTCACGTGTCTCTACTTACATCTGTTAGGTCTCCTCACACAGCGGCCGCGACCTCCTGCAGCTCCTCCCCCATCACTGTACTGGGTCAGCGGACACTAGTCTCTTCTAGATTCAGTTCCCCAACTGCACACCCCATCATCAACCTGCGGCTGCAAATGGAATGGGCAGACCCGCAGGGAGAGTGTGGGCGGTCCGCTGTGCTGTGCAGTGAGTGTCCCTGCTCCGACCTTAGCGTAACTAGAGAAGTCAGCGGGCCCCCCACAATGGCGGAACACTAGGGCCCAGTCGCAAGTGCGACTGCTGCGACTCTGGTAGTTCCGCCACTGGCTGACCGCCCTGTCCAGCAAGGCCAAGACATTGCCTTCCACATGCCGGTAGAGAGCCGGAATCGCCTTCCGTGAGAAAAAGTGGCGTTTGGGAACCTGCCACTGAGGAGCCGCACATTCCACAAACTAACGGAAGGGGGCAGAGTCTACCAACTGAAAAGGCAGCAGTTGAAGTGCTAGCAATTTAGCCAAGCTAGCATTCAACCGCTGGGCATGTGGATGGCTGGGAGCAAACTTCTTTCGGCGGTGCAGCAGCTGGGGCAGGGAAATTTTCCTGGTACAATCTGACGTCGGTGTACTGATAGCAGATTGCCCGCAAGTACTTGGCTGTGACACACCTAATTCTGCACCTTCTTTCCTCTCAGTGCAGGTTTCAGAGAGGACTGAAGGTATAGTGGGGTTGGAGATCCCAGCTGATGAGGAGCAAGGAGAGGTCCGCTTTGTTCTTTGGTGTGGGTCTTCTAGGTACGCTTGCCAACGAACTGCATGGCAGGTCGACACATGTCTGTTCAAGCATGTGGTGCCCAAGCGGGTGATGTTTTGGCCACGCGAGAAACGCTTGAGACATATGTTGCAAATAGCAGCGGTGGGATCTGATGCACTCGTCTCAAAAAAGGCCCACACCAAATAACTTTTGGAATAACCCGCAGAGACAGCAGCGCACTGCACATGCAGAGCTCTGCGGTGTAATGCAGTCGGTGTGCTGCCCTAAAGCTGGCCCCTGGAGGACATCCTGCCTCGTTGGAGATGTGCCTCCTCCTCCTCCTCTCTCCTATCAGGCACCCACATAGAGTCAGTGACCTCATCATCCCCTCCCTCCTCATCACTGGAGCAAAGCTGGCAGTATGCTGCAGCTGGGGGAACATGACTGCCAGATTGTTGTCCTTCTTGGGCACCCCCTCTCTCTGGGTTCACGTTACTGCCTTCCTCTATCTGGGTACCATCATCGGAGCCTTCAAAATGCTGAGCATCCTCCTGGAGCATGTACCCAACACTGTGGTCAAACCGTTCGGGGGACTCCTCAGGAGGACATGGTGGGGCTAGGGAAAGAGTGACTGATGCCATTGAGCCGAGGGAAGAGGCCGCATTGGCAGCTGCTTTACCAGACAAAGTACCCTGAGCCTGGGTGAGAGAGGATGAGGAGGATGAGGACGGCTTGGTCATCGACTCTACCAAGTCTTCCGCATGTTGCGGCTCAACACGGCCAGCTGCCGAAAAAAAGGACAAGCGTGACCCACGGCCATGTGCTGATGAAGATGCACCGTCTCCACGACCAGCACTGTTGCCTCTAGACACAGAGCCTGCTTGCCCTCTTTTATTGGCTTGTGACTGTCTGCCTCTCCTTGTTGGCCTTCCAGACATACTAATGGCCTGCAGAGAGATGTAGCTGCACAAAGCTGGGATGTATAGATATACTGATACTGCAGCTAGCAGAATCAACTGCCTGCCTGTAGTATTATTAATATGAGAACACCAGCAATTGTCTTCAGGTAGCTTTAGGTGCACACTGTGCAGAGGACACAGTACACTAACTGTAAATACTGCAGCTGCCTGCCTGTGGTATTAATAGGATCAGAACAACAGCAATTGTCTTCAGGTAGCTTTAGGTGCACACTGTGCAGAAGACGCACTACACTAACTGTAAATACTGCAGCTGCCTGCCTGTGGTATTAATAGGATCAGAACAACAGCAATTGCTTTCAGGTAGCTTTAGGTGCACACTGTGCGGAGGATGCACTACACTAACTGTAAATACTGCAGCTGCCTGCCTGTGGTACTAATAGGATCAGAAGAACACCACCAATTGTCTTCAGGTAGCTTTAGGTGCACACTGTGCAGAGGACGCACTACACTAACTGTAAATACTGCAGCTGCCTGCGGTACTAATAGGATCATAAGAACACCACCGATTTTCTTCAGGTAGCTTTAGGAGCACACTGTACAGAGGACGCACTACACTAACTGTAAATACTGCAGCTGCCTGCAGTACTAATAGGATCAGAAGAACACCACCAATTTTCATCAGGTAGCTTTAGGTGCACACTGTGCAGAGGACGCACTACACTAACTGTAAATACTTCAGCTGCCTGCGGTACTAATAGAATCAGAAGAACACCACCAATTTTCTTCAGGTAGCTTTAGGTGCACACTGTGCAGAGGACGCACTACACTAACTGTAAATACTGCAGCTGTCTGCGGTACAGAGATAATCAGCGTGAAGAATGATTCTTACATTGGTGGTCTGTGAGAAGAATGTCCCCTACATTGTTGGTCAGTGGCAAGAAAGTCCTTTACATGTTGTTCATTAGGAAGAATGTCCCTTACAGTGGTGGGCAGTGGGAAGAATGTCCCTTACAGTGGTGGTCAGTGGGCAGAATGCCCCTTATATTAGTGGTCAGTGGGAAAAGGATCTCTTACATTGGAGGTCAGTAGCAAGAATACTCTTTATATTGGAGTATAACAGAAACATTTCCTTTACATTGTTGGTTAGTGAAAATAATTTACCTTACATTTATGGTCAGTGGGAAGAATGACCCCAACAATAGTGGTTCATGGAAAGAATGTCCCTTGCATGTGCCCTTATTGGGACGAAGGCAGTGGTGGTCAGTGGAAAAAATGTTCCTTACGTTTTTGCCTATTTGGAAGAGGGGCCCTTACATTTGTGATTAGTAGAAAGCATGCCCTTGACATTAGTGGTCAGTGGGAAGATTGTTCCTTATGTTTGTGGTCCTTGGAAAGAAGGTCCATTACATTGGTGTTTAGTGGGAAGAATACCCCTTACAGATAGCTAAAGATAACAGACTATAGGAAGATCAGTGGTGACTTTGATAAGAACCAGAAACTACCCTAGGAACCCCCCAGCAACCTCATGAGGAACCCTAGCTGAGAAAAGATGTATTGTAAGGATGCGTGGCTTGTGAAGTGCTCTGTCAATACAATGCAATGTGTAATCAGTGTAGTATGATCGGTGTAGGATGCTGATCATTGTTTGAGTCCTGGTGTAGTATGTATTAGTGTAGGATGCTGATTGTTGTACAATGCCTCATCTAGTATGATCGGTGTAGGAAGATGATCGTTGTACGATGCCTAGTGTAGTATGATCGGTGCAGGTTGCTGATTGTTGTATGATGCCCGGTTTAGTATGATCGATGTAGGATTCTGATCATTGTACAGTGCCTGGTGTAGTATGGATCAGTGTAGGATGCTGATTTAGTACAATGCCTGGTGTAGTATGATCTTTGTAGGATGCTGATTGTTGTATGATGCCCAGTGTAGTATAATCACTGTAGGGTGATGATCGTTGTACGATGTGTCAGAGGGGGCGGGGTCACCCGTTGCGTAACGTGTGATCCTGCCCCCTCTGACTTCACGGGGAAAGCCTCAGGGAAGTCCACGTCAGATCCCCGTGCGTCAGAGGGGGGCGGGGCCACCCTCCGTTATTTAAGAACCGTCAGTAGACGAGAAGCGTCACACAGCGGGAGCCTCCCATCATGGATGTGGAGCCGCCCGAGAATGAAGAAGGGAAGAAGATGCCGCGGAGGAAGATGCCGGATGAGAACACCGGAGGAAGAACCAGAAGAAGAAGATGGAGGAAGAAACTGAAGGAAGATAGAAGAAAGAGGATAGAAGAAAGAAGATAGAAGAAAGAAGATAGAAGAAAGAAGATGGAAAGAAGAAGCATTTAAATAAAGGAATTGTCAAAAACTGTCTTTTGACACTTTTTTTGTGAAATGGTAGAGGTACTTTTGTACCCCCTTACCATTTCACACAGGGGGGCAGGATCTGGGGGTCCCCTTGTTAAAGGGGGCTTACAGATTCCGATAAGTCCCCCGCCTGCAGACCCCCACAACCACCAGGCAAGGGTTGTGGGGATGAGGCCCTTGTCCTCATCAACATGGGGACAAGGTGCTTTGGGGGAGACCCCAAAGCACCCTCCCGATGTTGAGGGCATGTGGCCTCGTACGGTTCAGGAGGGGGGGTTGCTCTCTGGTCCCCCCCTCTTTTCCTGCGGCCTGCCAGGTTGCGTGCTCGGATAAGGGTCTGGTATGGATTTTGGGGGGGACCCCCATGACATTTTTTTTTTTAATTTGGCGCAGGGTTCCCCTTAAAATCCATACCAGACCTGAAGGGTCTGGTATGGATTTTGAGGAGAACCCCCATGCCTTTTTGTTTTTTAAATTTTGGCACGGGGTTCCCCTTAATATCCATACCAGACCTGAAGGACCTGCTATGGAATTTAGGAGGACCCCACGCCATTTTTTTTTAAATTTTGGTTCGGGGTTCCCCTGTGGGGAAATCCCATGCCGTTTTTATCAATGAACTTATATGTGTATTGTCGGACCGACAATTCATTAATAGCCGCGAGTAGTTTTAAATGACTTTTTTTCCTTTGAAATGTCATTTTGCTGTCAGACTGTTCTAAACACGGGAAACGTGCGCCCCTTTACAGGCATACTATAGACACCCCCCAGGTACGAAATTTAAAGGAATATTACAACTGTTATTGTTTCACTGTAAGCATTATTAAAATCACTTCTCCAGAAAAAACGGCCGTTTTTAAAACTTTTTTTTGCATTGATGCATGTCCCCTGGGGCAGGACCCAGGTCCCCAAACACTTTTTATGATAATTCCATGAATATAAGCCTTTAAAATTAGCACTTTTGATTTCTCCCATAGACTTTGAAAGGGTGTTCCTCGGCTTTCGAATTTGGCGTGAACACCCCAAATTGTTCGCTGTTCGGCGAACTTGCGAACAGCCCATGTTTGAATCAAACATGAGTTCGACTCAAACTCGTAGCTCATCCCTAGCAGGCAGTGAGGAGATGATGTGCTGTAACCTCTAGCAACTAATCAGTGAGCCGTAATGTGTGCTGTAACCTCTAGCAACAAGTCAGTAAGTGGTAATGATATGCCGTAAACCTCTGGCAACCAATTGCAATCGCTGCCTGATCTGATATAGTAAACTGATTTTGAGTTGACTCTAGCTGCTATGTATTGTATGTCCCAGAGCAGGTGGAGAGCGAAATTGCATGGGGGGGGGGGCAAGAAATGTTTTGCCCAGCGTCCAATCGATATTAAAGACGGTGATGGTTGTAGTATGATCGGTGTAGGATGGTTGTAGTATGATCGGTGTAGGATGGTGATGGTTGTAGTATGATCGGTGTAGGATGGTGATGGTTGTAGTATGATCGGTGTAGGATGGTGATGGTTGTAGTATGATCGGTGTAGGATGGTTGTAGTATGATCGGTGTAGGATGGTTTTAGTATGATAGGTGTAGGATGGTTGTAGTATGATCAGTGTAGGATGGTTGTAGTATGATCGGTGTAGGATGGTTGTAGTATGATCGGTGTAGGATGGTTGTAGTATGATCGGTGTAGGATGGTGATGGTTGTAGTATGATCGGTGTAGGATGGTTGTAGTATGATCGGTGTAGGATGGTTTTAGTATGATAGGTGTAGGATGGTTATAGTATGATCAGTGTAGGATGGTTGTAGTATGATAGGTGTAGGATGGTTGTAGTATGATCGGTGTAGGATGGTTGTAGTATGATCGGTGTAGGATGGTTGTAGTAGGATGCCCGGTGTAAGATCTCCAGCAGGAGGCGGTCTGCACACACCCCCCATTGTAGAAGACAGGGTGGGGGGGCGGCTCCTCTCCTCCCATCTCCCGGCACTGTGTATGGGGATGTCAGTCCCTCCAGCCCGGTGGGAAGGTCCGTGTCCTCCCCCCTCCCAGCTCCAGGATTGTGCTTCCTCTTCCTCGGACCCTCCCCGGTCACAGCTCGGACGGGGCTCCCTCTGGATGGGATCCGGGCGGACGATCTCGAGATCCGCACAATGCCGACCAAGAGCCGGTACAACCTGGTGGATGACGGCCAAGACCTGCGGATCCCTCTACATAATGAGGAGGCTTTCCAGCACGGCATCTGTTTCGAGGCCAAGGTGAGATCTCCGGGAATGAATGTCACCCGGTGCCAGCTGTGTGCCCTCACCATGCCGCCGACACAGGCTGTCGTGTAGTATGGTGGAGAGCCATGTGTGTACTACTTCCCAACTCCCCACATCTCCAGGACTGTGACAGGTGGGGCTGGAGGAAAGATTTCTACTCCGCTATAATCATCAGGTTATTGATCAATCATCATCGGGTTACCATTCATCTGATCAATAATACCGGGTGATCCTGTGTGCTGTGATTGGATCATTATAGGAGAGATACAATCTATACACATGTGTGATCCTACTATTATATACAGTATACAGATTTATGATTGTATTATTATATACAATGTATACCATGACGTGATTGTTTTATTATTTACAGAGCGTACATGGTATTATATACAGAGCGTACATGTATGAAGATATTATTATATACAGAGCATGCATGAAGATATTATATACAGAGCGTACATGTATGAAGATATTATTATATACAGAGCGTACATGCATGAAGATATTATATACAGAGCGTACATGTATGAAGATATTATATACAGAGCGTACATGTATGATGATATTATTATATACAGAGCGTACATGTATAATGATATTATTATATACAGAGCGTACATGTATGATGATATTATTATATACAGAGCGTACATGTATGATGATATTATTATATACAGAGCGTACATGTTTGATATTATATACAGAGCATACATGTATGATGATATTATATACAGAGCGTACATGTATGATGATATTATATACAGAGCGTACATGTTTGATATTATATACAGAGCGTACATGTATGATGATATTATTATATACAGAGCGTACATGGTATGATGGTATTATTATATGCAGAGTTTGCATGGTATGATTGTATTATATACAGAGTGTACATGGTATAACTGTATTATTACTGTATATGCAGAGTGTACATGGTATGATGGTATTATTATATACAGAGCATACATGGTAAAATTGTATTATTATTATTATTATTATATACAGAGTGTGAATGGTATGATGGTATTATTATATACAGAGCGTGCATGGTATGATGGTATTATTATTATATACAGAGTGTACATGGTATGATGGTATTATTATATATAGAGTGTGTCTGGTATGATGGTATTATTATATACAGAGTGTGTCTGGTATGATGGTATTATTATATACAGAGTGTGTATGGTATGATGGTATTATTATATACAGAGTGTGTATGGTATGATGGTATTATTATATACAGGGTGTGTATGGTATGATGGTATTATTTTATATACAGAGTGTGTATGGTATGATGGTATTATTATTATATACAGAGTGTGTATGGTATGATGGTATTATTATATACAGAGTGTGTATGGTATGATGGCATTATTATATACAGAGTGTGTATGGTATGATGGCATTATTATATACAGAGTGTGTATGGTATGATGGCATTATTATATACAGAGTGTGTATGGTATGATGGTATTATTATATACAGAGTGTGTATGGTATGATGGTATTATTATTATATACAGAGTGTGTATGGTATGATGGTATTATTATATACAGAGTGTGTATGTATGATGGTATTACAGTGGCTAAATAAGATGTATGATCATTGGAGAAGTGTCAATTCCGGACACTGAGATGCGGGGCCTCATTCACACCGGTGCTGACATGTATGTATTGTAAAAGATGTTTCTAAACACACGCAGTCATTCACATAGATACATCGTTTGTGTACAGCCAGGATCTCGCAGAAAACTGCAGGTGTGTGCAGGCAGCCATGGGCGGGAAGTTCTGTACAAAGCAATGCTAGTCTGACGTGTTGGGAAGTAATGGTCTAAGGAATGATTGCCTGTGGTTAGGGAGAGGTGATCGCCCCTGGATGAAAGCTGCTTGAACCCCCGGGGTGATCATCTGTCCCTAAGCACAGCTACGGTTCCCTCTATCATTACTTCCATACACATGTAGACAGCTATGGCTGCTATCAGCCTGTCATTGCTTTATACAGACTTCTGGGCTCCTGGCCGCAGTTTTCTGCGAGATTTTTTTCTGCGTGTGTAAATGGGGGCTGAGTTTTACTTTCATTTAGAGCAGATAGAATTCTGTGCCTCCAGGGGTAGATTAGATATGTCATATAAAATACAAGTACATCTAAACGTAGGAGAACTTGATCTAGAAATTATAATGTTTGTTTATACTTCCCAGATCGTTTCTCCTGCATTTAAATGAACCAAACCTAGGAGGCTGGTGTGAAGTCCTAAGCTGGCCATACATGGAAGTCATTTCTGACGGTTTATAATGAATCGGGCAAAATGCAAGCCTTGTGTGATCTGCACTGCTCCCAATCTGTCATCCCAATCTGAAGAATGAAGGATCCAGGCAGAAAATTGTCATCCTGACAGTGACTGCAGCCAATCAGATACAGCCGATGTTCAGGTTTTCTGACAGCCGCTGCAAGTGGCCGCTGTCAGAATACAATACCGGGTAATAGAAGATTCATCCATCCACAGTGTTTAGCATGGATGGGGTTATCAATAGATTTCTCTTTTTTTCACCTCGTGGGGTGGAATGAGAGAATTCTAGGAGTGTGTGGCCAGCCTTACTTTGCTGCAGGCAGTTCACTTGCAGGGCCATTCGTTCGCCCCTGTAAGCATGTAACCAATCAGATGTGTAGTTACAGACATACAGTCATGTCATCTGACATGCTATTGATTTCTGGGTGTTGGCTGCGGCTGTATGCAACACCTGTGGACTCCTCAGTTCGCTGGGTGTTAAAAATGCACTAATGTGCATGAGCCCTAATTGTAAGGAGTTTGTACAATCAGATTGTTACATGTACCAAATGAGAACAAAAATGGTATGGGACTTTACATGTACCTTGCAGGGTCTAATAAATACACATACCAAATAGGCTTAAAAAATAAACAAATCTTTAATTTCCATATAGAAATGGTTGGCTTTAAAAAAAAAGTTGAATAGAACTGGTTAAAACTACAAATACTGTAAGTCTATCCAGGATGTGCTGGTCCTGGCTGAAGAATCGAGAAAACTGGCCTGCGCGTTTCGCAGGAAGTCCCGCTTCATCAGGGCCTTAGAATGGAGCACAAATTTGTACATATACTGTGTAGTTTTTGTCAGCCGGTCCGGAGGAGAAGCCTGGAGAGCCTGTGGGGATTAACTCTGTGTCCCCCCCCAAAGAGAAAACAGACTCCTTAAATGATCAAAGGGGGCCAGAACTTGGTCAAAAAACAGTTTTATTCAACTTTTTTAAAGCTAACCATTTGTATATGGAAATGAAAGATGTCTTTATTTTTTAAGCCTATTTGGTATGTGTATTTATTAGACCCTGCAAGGTACATGTAAAGTCCCATCCGATTTTTGTTATCATTTGGTAATTGTTTTATATGGGATGGTACCTTATTTGTAGGGTCATAATTGCCTCACATTCATTCCTCATACTCTTCTAACAACAGATTGTTACATGTATTGTGTTGTGCTTCCGGCAGGACTTTTTCCTAAGCCAGCCAAAGACTGTTCAAATCCCAGCCAGTTCAGCAGGAAGATTCAAACCATATATGGGCAGGCTGAATGTACCCAAGTTGATGGATCGATCAACTTGGGTACAACCAGCCTGCTGGATTTTACATGCAATTATTGCAAGTGGCTGTTATAGGCCGCTAGCAATAATCACTGTGTTCTCCCTGCATAGAAGGAATTATGCCCCATCGTTGGTGTCAGTGGAAAGAATAGTGCCCCATAGTTGGTGTCAGTGGCAGGAATTGTGTCCCATTGTTGGTGTCAGTGGCAGAAATTTTGTCCCATTGTTGGTGTCAGTGGCAGAAATTTTGTCAGTGGCAGGAATTGTGTACCATTGCTGGTGTTAGTGGAAGGAATTCTGTCCCTTTGCTGGTGTCAGTGACAGGAATTCTGTCCCTTTGCTGGTGTCAGTGACAGGAATTCTGTCCCTTTGCTGGTGTCAGTGGCAGAAATTCTGTCCCGTTGTTGGTGTCAGTGGCAGAAATTCTGTCCCATTGTTGGTGTCAGTGGCAGGAATTGTGTCCCATTGTTGGTGTCAGTGGCAGGAATTCTGTCCCATTGTTGGTGTCAGTGGCAGGAATTCTGTCCCATTGTTGGTGTCAGTGGCAGGAATTCTGTCCCATTGTTGGTGTCAGTGGCAGGAATTCTGTCCCATTGTTGGTGTCAGTGGCAGGAATTCTGTCCCATTGTTGGTGTCAGTGGCAGGAATTCTGTCCCATTGTTGGTGTCAGTGGCAGGAATTCTGTCCCATTGTTGGTGTCAGTGGCAGGAATTCTGTCCCATTGCTGGTGTCAGTGGCAGGAATTCTGTCCCATTGGTGTCAGTGGCAGGAATTCTGTCCCATTGCTGGTGTCAGTGGCAGGAATTCTGTCCCATTGCTGGTGTCAGTGGCAGGAATTCTGTCCCATTGCTGGTGTCAGTGGCAGGAATTCTGTCCCATTGTTGGTGTCAGTGGCAGGAATTCTGTCCCATTGTTGGTGTCAGTGGCAGGAATTCTGTCCCATTGTTGGTGTCAGTGGCAGGAATTCTGCCCCATTGTTGGTGTCAGTGGCAGGAATTCTGCCCCATTGGTGTCAGTGGCAGGAATTCTGCCCCATTGTTGGTGTCAGTGGCAGGAATTCTGCCCCATTGTTGGTGTCAGTGGCAGGAATTCTGTCCCATTGTTGGTGTCAGTGGCAGGAATTCTGTCCCATTGCTGGTGTCAGTGGCAGGAATTCTGTCCCATTGGTGTCAGTGGCAGGAATTCTGTCCCATTGGTGTCAGTGGCAGGAATTCTGTCCCATTGCTGGTGTCAGTGGCAGGAATTCTGTCCCATTGCTGGTGTCAGTGGCAGGAATTCTGTCCCATTGGTGTCAGTGGCAGGAATTCTGTCCCATTGTTGGTGTCAGTGGCAGGAATTCTGTCCCATTGCTGGTGTCAGTGGCAGGAATTCTGTCCCATTGTTGGTGTCAGTGGCAGGAATTCTGCCCCATTGTTGGTGTCAGTGGCAGGAATTCTGCCCCATTGTTGGTGTCAGTGGCAGGAATTCTGTCCCATTGTTGGTGTCAGTGGCAGGAATTCTGTCCCATTGTTGGTGTCAGTGGCAGGAATTCTGTCCCATTGTTGGTGTCAGTGGCAGGAATTCTGTCCCATTGCTGGTGTCAGTGGCAGGAATTCTGTCCCATTGCTGGTGTCAGTGGCAGGAATTCTGCCCCATTGCTGGTGTCAGTGGCAGGAATTCTGACCCATTGCTGGTGTCAGTGGCAGGAATTCTGACCCATTGCTGGTGTCAGTGGCAGGAATTCTGCCCCATTGCTGGTGTCAGTGGCAGGAATTCTGCCCCATTGCTGGTGTCAGTGGCAGGAATTCTGCCCCATTGCTGGTGTCAGTGGCAGGAATTCTGCCCCATTGCTGGTGTCAGTGGCAGGAATTCTGCCCCATTGTTGGTGTCAGTGGCAGGAATTCTGTCCCATTGCTGGTGTCAGTGGCAGGAATTCTGTCCCATTGCTGGTGTCAGTGGCAGGAATTCTGTCCCATTGCTGGTGTCAGTGGCAGGAATTCTGTCCCATTGGTGTCAGTGGCAGGAATTCTGTCCCATTGTTGGTGTCAGTGGCAGGAATTGTGTGCAGTTTGGAGACCACTGTCCTATAGGTTTGTATGAAACTATTCTGAAGAAATGTACTGTAATTAATACAAGCAATTTTCCATTATACTATCTTAATTGATTTGGCATTACAAATGATTGCTTGCTTTAAAAACCTTTAACCTTTTCTAATGAGCAGATCATCCCACTTCAATCAATACTGTCAGTGCCAGTTTTCTGGAGTGTTGATGATGCTAGTGCATTCTCTGAATGAGACTTCCTAAATGTAATTATATGACATCCCTTTTATACCATCACATACTTATATTGATTGCAACCTTTATATTCATATTTATGAAAACTGTATCTTCTGGGGTGTAGTTCTAGTAACATTTATCATTCCTAGATTTTCTTTTAATGTGGCATATTAATGTGAATGTGTGAAATCCGTCATTTCATCCATGTTTGACATGCAGTTTGGGTGTTTTTAGGTAGGCTGCATTTTCTCTCTATTAAAATGTTGGTCAAGCCAAAAGCTTTTTGTCTAGTTTTGGATAAAGTAGGGAAGGGTTAGAACTCCTGTTGGGTTTTAACTGCTATCTGGGGGGTTGTTAAGGCCCTTACACACAGGTGGCATCTATCTGAACTGACCCCCTGCTGAATCAGAGCAAAGTGGAATAGATGTCACATTTGTGTCATCCATGTTTGTTCTAAATTTTTTTTTCTACAGCCTGAAATTGGAGCTAAAAAAAATAAGTTCACCTTTTGGGGAAAAAAATAAACTTTTTTTTTTTTTTTTTTTTTTTTACTATTTATTTTTTATTTTTTGCAGGTCAAAAAAATGTGTGTTTTATTATTTTTTTTCTAAGGAGCCTGCAGAGTATTGCACCCATAATCGCCAGATTGTGGGTGCAATGCCAGGCTCCTGCTCAGCATAGCTGTCTGGCTGTACCTCTGATGCAGGCAGGCAGTTACTTGAGATCAGGAGCTCACCAGGGCCCTCACAGTTCATTGAGAACTACAAGCCATCTGCCACAATGGTAAACCGTACTTATAGTTCATTCACAGAACTGTGAATGACTGACATGGTCATGTAGGTGGGGCCCCACACGGCCACGCTGTTTTCAAACTGCGACAGTGGGTGTGGGGAGAAGATTCCCTGCCCACTGTCACAGGGAGGGGAAGGATTGGGGGCAGAAGGGGTGCCTGCTGAACTAAATATGCACATACCTGAGCTAGGTCTTTGGGAAGGTGGATGTAACTGCCAATATTTCATGTTCATGTGCAAAAGAGTGGAAAAGGCAAAGGCCTTTTCCAACATTATTTTTTTTTTTTTTTTAATCTAGATGGACTCAGAGGTAATTAGGTGTAAACAGATCTATGTCAATATATATCCACATGCCCATAGACTGATATTGAGCTTGTGTTCAGATCTGCCTAACAAACTGGCAGGAAGATCTGATTGAAATGAACATATAAAAGGGGCTCTAAGGGCCGTACACATGGGCCAAACATCGGGGGGCTTTGGCCGGTTCAATAGACACCGTTCAACATTTTTCCCATGTGTATGGCAGCCGGTCCGACAGAAGCTGGCCGTTCGGCTAGCTTAAGTTGAAGGGGCATGACCGAAAAAAGGTCTGCTGAACGGCGCTCTTAGCAAATAACTGAGAGTGCTGACAGGTGTGTTCTGGTGGGGGCCCGTCTCCCTGTTAGAACACAATAGCTCTGTGGGGAAGATTGCTGTACTAACATCAGTTAGTACAGCGGCTGCTCCTGAACTCCATCTTTTTTTTCGTTTAGCTCGCTGGGTTGAATAAAAAAAGACTTCTCGTGTGTACCAGACTTGGGGGTTTGGGGTGGGTACAAGCAGTGGACTGCAAAGGCATTATTTATTGTTTTTATTGGGTTTGGAATTTACCTTTACCCCCCCCCCCCCTTCTCTGCACCCCTCTAGGTCTCAATTATTTTGGTCTCCCTTTCCCACTTTTGTTCCCAGTCCATGAAGGGAATGCCTAGCCCCCTTGCCTTCCCTTCTTTCCTCTGTTGGTCCCCTGTTCTTGCTGGAAGAATGACATGGTTGTCTACATTGTATCTCCCTTTGGGTGGACTTTGATATTTTTTGTAAGTTTTGGACAATTTCTTATTCTTTGTTGTGCAGGAGCAGTGTATGTTGAGCTCCTGAGTGGGCTCTATTGTTGCAATATCTTGCCTTTTGAAACAAGTAAAAATGATAAAACCAGTAAAACTCAAACAACTTGTCGTGGGAATGTAAAAAAGAAAAAAAAAAAAACCTGCCTGCATTTCCTGGTGTGACTGTTCTGCCATTCATTGATGTTCCTCTATAAGGCTTGTGCAGAGGTGACGGTGACAGCAGAGATCATAGTTCAGGGTAATGGAGATTGTGTAATGTGTTCAGCATGGTACAGAACGGCCATGTATCCGCGTCCATTCTCATTTCCCATCACATCCTGCATGGAAACAGGATGAGACATGGGCAGATCAAAACCACTAGTTATTAATAGTATGTTTTGGATTTTGCAAATTAATTTCCATTCCGTCAGGATCATGTTCTCCAGAATAGATGGCTCTTCACCTGCATCTATCTGGAAACTCGAGGGCCATGTAGGACCTAATTGGTTTCATCTTGTGACATGGTGTATATGCCAGCAGAAGCAAATTACTTGTTCTTTGTCTCAGATATGAAAGTGTTGGTTTACTCGTAGCAAGCAGTCAGGCTCTGGTTTCAATTCTTCTAAGTGGGGCTGAATATTGCAGCTAACGCCTGACTATTCTTCTCAGAAGGGTTAGATATACTGTATATAGTAGTACCTTGAATTACGAGCATAATCCGTTCCAGAAGCATGCTTGTAGTCCAAAGCACTCTTGTATAAAAGCGAGTTTCCCCATAGAAGTCAATGGAAACTTAGATAATTTGTTCCAGTGTCACTGCTAGTGTATGCAGTACTGCATGTGGCCAGAGGTGGGGGGGCTCCGGAGAAGCTCGGAGACCACTCTGCTCGGGAACGGAGTGTTTCCGTGTGTCACCAGCGCCCCCGCACCTCTGGCCACATGCGGTACTGCACACCCCAGAGGCTTAAATCCTGCTTGCCTTGCGAGACAAGGCTCACAAATCAAGTCAGGATTTAAAAAAAAAAATAACAGCTTGTATTGCGAAACATGTTACTCGCAATCCGAGGTTTTACTGTGTGTGTGTGTGTGTGTGTGTGTGTGTATTTGTATATATATATATATATATATATATATATATATATATATATATATATATATATATATATATGTATGTGTGTATGTATAATTTATTATAATTTGCTGATATTGTTTAATTATCTGAAAATTTCAGTAAACCTGTGATTTTCTGACGTAGATGTTTTCAGATTCCTTCCTGTTGCTCCTTAGTCGCAGTGCTGTGCCCATCAGAGGAAATAGAAATATCTAGTTCTTCCAGGTATGAGGGAGCAAGTGACTCTAACCCTTTCCAACCTCCCAGCAGCAATGGGAACTGAAGCAATCAAACACCATGGCCCCAAAAAGTGTGAGAGTGCCACAAGTCCAGCATAAAGTTATTGACTTTAATAAGAGTTCAGTAGGTAAAGCCAATGCGTTTTGGGGGCTCACAACTCCCCCTTCATCAGAGCTTAAATTAGGGGGGGTGGTGGTAATTGAACATACAGGGCAAAGGATCAAGATTAGTGTAAGACGGGTATGAGACTGGTGTCCACAATGACATACAAATGCTTGATTCTTTGCTTACATTCTAATGTATTATCTTTAATCTCCAACAGTATTGATGAAGGGGGAGTTGTGAGCCCCTGAGATGGGTAAGCTTTACCAACTGATCTTTTATCAAAATGAATAAATCTGTATTGGATTTATAATAAACTTGTGGTGCTCTCATCCTTTTATGCTTTCTCTGGACTGCTTCGGGGAGCCATAGGGATACCCTGTATGGTAGAGAGTTGCCTTTAAGACTATAAATTACACCAGGTTATAGTTGGCTTGGGGTCCAGAACTCTATCATCACCCATTTCAAACACCATGCCCTGGCATTGTCATACACTCATCTGTATGACCAGATCGACTTGGCGCTTACATAGGATTTCATGTCTTCACTCCTGAATAGAGTAGTAAAGGAGGAGAGAAAAGGTGAATAAAACTAGCCGGGTTGATTGGGGGAGTTCAACAACCATTAACAAAAGTGTAAGTATTTGTTAGAAATGAAAAGGCTAAACACCTTTTCTGACACCGCAGCTGTGCGGTCACGTGATCCCCCTGTGCTGGCCAGCCACGATCTATGGAGAGAAGTGGGAGGGGCCAAGATTCCCCTGTGATGTCATTGGTCCCTCCCCCTCCCTCTCCATAGATCAGGGTCGGACGACACGGGGGGATCACGTCAGTGGTGTATTTAGGTTTTGTGCTGCCCTAGGCCTGACTAAACTCATGCACCCCCCTAATTTAAATATGACCCACCCCTTGCTGCCGAGGCCACACCCCTTCCTGTTTAAGACCCACCCTATCATCTGTAAACCACACCCCTTCCTCTTTTTAGGCTCATTTGGCACCTTTCAGGGGGGAGGGGGGAACAGGTACCCTTCCCCACTCCCTGGAGACTGCAACTAAATGTGGACTGTTTAAAGGGTTTGCATTGATTTTAGCATGCATGGAGCACTTTGCACATGCCAGTGGCGGCTGGTGCTCAAAATTTTTGGGGGGGTGCAAACAAACTAAGAAATTAAAAAAAAAAGACTTCAATTGCAGCCTCACTGTGCCCCATCAAATGCAGCCACTGTTCCATCAAACGCAGCCACTATTCCCACCAAACGCAACCACTGTGCCCATCAATTGCAACCACTGTGCCCCATCAAACGCAGACACTGTGCCCACCAAACACAGCCACTGTGCCCACCAAACGCAGACACTGTGCCCACCAAACGCAGACACTGTGCCCACCAAACGCAGACACTGTGCCCACCAAACGCAGACACTGTGCCCACCAAACGCAGACACTGTGCCCACCAAACGCAGCCACTGTGCCCACCAAACGCAGCCACTGTGCCCACCAAACGCAGCCACTGTGCCCACCAAACGCAGCCACTGTGCCCACCAAACGCAGCCACTGTGCCCACCAAACGCAGCCACTGTGCCCACCAAACGCAGCCACTGTGCCCACCAAACGCAGCCACTGTGCCCACCAAACGCAGCCACTGTGCCCACCAAACGCAGCCACTGTGCCCACCAAACGCAGCCACTGTGCCCACCAAACGCAGCCACTGTGCCCACCAAACGCAGCCACTGTGCCCACCAAACGCAGCCACTGTGCCCACCAAACGCAGCCACTGTGCCCACCAAACGCAGCCACTGTGCCCACCAAACGCAGCCACTGTGCCCACCAAACGCAGCCACTGTGCCCACCAAACGCAGCCACTGTGCCCACCAAACGCAGCCACTGTGCCCACCAAACGCAGCCACTGTGCCCACCAAACGCAGCCACTGTGCCCATCAATTGCAGCCACTGTGCCCACCAAACGCAGCCACTGTGCCCACCAAACGCAGCCACTGTGCCCACCAAACGCAGCCACTGTGCCCACCAAACGCAGCCACTGTGCCCACCAAACGCAGCCACTGTGCCCACCAAACGCAGCCACTGTGCCCACCAAACGCAGCCACTGTGCCCACCAAACGCAGCCACTGTGCCCACCAAACGCAGCCACTGTGCCCACCAAACGCAGCCACTGTGCCCACCAAACGCAGCCACTGTGCCCATCATTTGCAGCCACTGTGCCCATCATTTGCAGCCACTGTGCCCATCATTTGCAGCCACTGTGCCCACCAAACGCATCCACTGTGCCCACCAAACGCATCCACTGTGCCCACCAAACGCATCCACTGTGCCCACCAAACGCATCCACTGTGCCCACCAAACGCATCCACTGTGCCCACCAAACGCATCCACTGTGCCCACCAAACGCATCCACTGTGCCCACCAAACGCATCCACTGTGCCCACCAAACGCATCCACTGTGCCCACCAAACGCATCCACTGTGCCCACCAAACGCATCCACTGTGCCCACCAAACGCATCCACTGTGCCCACCAAACGCATCCACTGTGCCCACCAAACGCATCCACTGTGCCCACCAAACGCATCCACTGTGCCCACCAAACGCATCCACTGTGCCCACCAAACGCATCCACTGTGCCCACCAAACGCATCCACTGTGCCCACCAAACGCAGCCACTGTGCCCACCAAACGCAGCCACTGTGCCCACCAAACGCAGCCACTGTGCCCACCAAACGCAGCCACTGTGCCCACCAAACGCAGCCACTGTGCCCACCAAACGCAGCCACTGTGCCCATCATTTGCAGCCACTGTGCCCATCATTTGCAGCCACTGTGCCCACCAAACGCAGCCACTGTGCCCACCAAACGCAGCCACTGTGCCCATCAATTGCATCCACTGTGCCCACCAAACGCATCCACTGTGCCCACCAAACGCATCCACTGTGCCCACCAAACGCATCCACTGTGCCCACCAAACGCATCCACTGTGCCCACCAAACGCATCCACTGTGCCCACCAAACGCAGCCACTGTGCCCACCAAACGCAGCCACTGTGCCCACCATTTGCAGCCACTGTGCCCACCATTTGCAGCCACTGTGCCCATCATTTGCAGCCACTGTGCCCATCATTTGCAGCCACTGTGCCCACCAAATGCAGCCACTGTGCCCACCAAATGCAGCCACTGTGCCCACCAAATGCAAACACTGTGCCCATCATTTGCAGCCACTGTGCCATCAAATGCAGCCACTGTGCCCCACCAAACGCTGTCACTGTGCCCATCAATTGCAGTCACTGTGCCCATCATTTGCAGCCACTGTGCCTTTAAAACGCAGCCATTGTGCCCCATCAAACGCTGTCACTGTGCCCATCAATTGATTTATTCAATAACTTTACCTGCTGTTCTTTGGGGTTCCCTTGTGCCTCTCTCTCTCTTCCTGACGTCACTGCCAGACCCTGCCCCAGTGCCGAGGAGAAGGGTCAAGCAGTGTGGAGGAGGGTAGGCGGAGCATAAGGCTCCACCTCCGCCAGTCATCGGCTGCTTATGGGGGCATGAGTCACATGCTGCCCCCCCCCCGCATGAGAGGAAGTCCCCCCACCCGTCTTTCTGATTCCCGGCTCCCGCGGCCACCCCCCGCACACATGCAGCCCACGGCGGCCGCCTTGCTGTAGCGAGCGGCGCTGCTGTGTATGGGCGTGCTTGGCAGAGGGTGGAGGGGCGTGAGCTCTGCTAAGCACGCCCATACACACGCCCCTCCACCCTCTGCCAAGCACGCCCATACACAGCAGCGCCGCTCGCTACAGCAAGGCGGCCGCCGTGGGCTGCATGTGTGCGAGGGGCGGCCGCGGGAGCCGGGAATCGGGTGGGGGGACTTTCTCTCATACGGGGGGCGGCTTTTTTTGCCGCCCCCCGCAAAGTGCCGCCCTAGGCCTAGGCCTTGTCGGCCCAGGCCAAAACACAGCCCTGGATCACGTGACTGCACAGCTGTGGTGTCAGAAATTGTATTTTGCCTTTTCATTTTAAACAAACACACTTTCAATAATGGCTGCATATTTGCATGGGATACATTGATATGTGCTGCATTATGCAGCGGAAATGAGGGTGGTGGGGCGGAGAGGAAAGTGCTCTCATGCTAACAGAGAGGAAGGGGGTGAGACTGTCAGAGGAGAGACAAGGGCTGCGGACATAATTATCATGGTCAGCAGAGGCAGGGGACTCGGGAACTGGCAGGATTTTTTTTAGGGTTACAAACACTTTAAAGCAGTGGTTCTCAACCTGGGGGTTCGAATGACGATTTGCCAGGGGTCACCGAATCCTGGGCTGTTCCTGAAGCCCGCACCACTCTCCCAGCAGGGTTGTCCCTGGAGCCTGTGGCCGCCCAGCTGGGCTGTTCCTGGAGCCCACGACCGCCCACTCGGCCTCTTCGCAGCCACCCATTCAGTTCACTGGAATGACTGGGGGGCAGAGACTAGAGGTCAGCTGACTGGTAAGGAATGTGAAGTGGGAGGGGCTGGACACATTTTGGTATCTTTTTATTCGATACAACCATAAAGTGATTGTAAAAGATCACCTTGTAAAACAATCCATTTAGTTTAAAATAGAAACGAAAGGCAAAACATTTTTGTATAGATATAAAAAAAGGGGGGGGGGGGGGAGAAGGTGAAGGCATTTATAATGTATTTTTTTTTTATAAATGATCACATTCCCTCTGTTTTCAGCTGCATAAAAGCAGGGGGGAGGAGAAGCAGCAGCACACTGAGCTTCCCTGTGAATGGCTGTGCAGCAGTGGCGTGTCAGGGCAAGTCTGATCATTTGAGGAGAGTACACTGAGTTCCCAGCACAGCTAGAGAACTGACCACGGTGTGCTCTCCTGCTTAGGAAGGTCAGTCTTTAATAGGAAAGCAGAGGGACTGGCAGTCACACCACTCACACCAAGGAAGCAATACAAAGAGAACACGATACTTCCTCATACATGGTACAGCAGGCACATATCAGGAATATGACGTTTTTGGGTAACAAACGCTTTAAGTTGATCCAGGGAAAATTCGATTGCCTCTTGGGGGGATCAGCAAGGATTTTTTTTTTCCCCCACTGGAGCAAATTGAACCATGATTTATTTGGGTTTTTGCCTTCCTTTTTGGATCAACTGGATAGTGTATATGGAGGTTTTCCATTTGGATGTGTTGCTTTTATTTTTTTTATTTTTATTTATTTAATTATTTTCCTCTGTTGGTTGAACTGGATGGACTTGTCTTTTTTTCAACCAGATTAACTACGTCACTACGGTATGTGTATTTTGTCCTGAAAATATACATTTGATAAACACTTGCATGAGTTTTATGCAACATAATATATAGTTTCAATGTTGCATGCTGGAGTTAGTTACTCTCTGTGATGACAAAATTGATATTTTGGAGATGATGCTGAGTTTTATATGGTGAGCCGTGTCTGATTATGTTAGGTACTTATGTACTTATGAAAAGGTATATGCACAGACATATACCTTTTCATCTGCTTTTAGATATACATCACTGTAACTGTAAACTACTCCTGCTTGGTTGCCTAGGTGAATCGCTTCATTCTTCTAGGCGGCGGACCACGTTGCCCCCGCCATGTCATTCAGGTAATGTCAACATGATTCTAATCCCTTCTGTGCCAATTTAAGTGCACATATGGAGAGAGAAGAACGGCAAAATGCAATTATTCCATCAGAGCATATTAGAAAAGCTGTCCTGCCGATGTCTTCCCTCCCGCTTGGTCGGTGAATAGCTGGAAAAATGAGAACGGCTGTGATGCATCTGTATGGTATTTATAGGCTGTCACCCTCGTCAGTGCAAAGTTCAGTCCGGTGAGGTTTAAAGTGGTTGTAAACCCAAGAAAAAAAAAAAACATGTAAGACAAAGGCATAATGAGCTAGTATGCATAGCATACTAGCTCATCATGAATTACTTACCTGAGATTGACATCGCTCCCAGAGTTACTTCTGGGTCAGGTATCGCGGGCTCCAGGGCTGTGATTGGCCGGAGCCGCGGTGACATCACTCCCGCGCATGCGTGCGGGAGCTGCCGGTAACGGCACACAGACTGAAGCAACGATGTGTACGATGACGTCAGCACATGCAAATACAGGGGATATCTCCTGAACCGTGCAGGTTTAGGAGATATCCAGGGTAGCTACAGGTAAGCCTTATTATAGGCTTACCTGTAGCAAAAAGTCTGCTGTACCCATATACTTGTATGAGAAAGTATCCTGTTTTCTTTGTATTATTTAATTTTCTGGAAAATCCCTGGTGTTCCTGCCGGTCCCTCTGCTTTCCTATTAAAAACTGACAACACTAGGCAGGAGAGCGCAACCCCCCCCCACACACACACACACACACCCACCCTTTCACTGGGAAGCTCAGTGTGCTGTTGCTTCTCCTCCCCCCAGCTCTTATGCAGCTGAGAACAAAGGGAATTAATCAGGGTATTTTTTTTACTTTTTTTTTTTATATCTATATACAGGGGGTCCCCTAGTTACAAACATCCGACTTACAAAGACTCCTACTTACAAACGGAGGGAGACAACAGGAAGTGAGAGGAAATCTACCCCTAGGAAGGGAAATTCTCTCCTGTAAGAGCTATTATGGGGAAAAGGTACCTCCACTGATGCTTTATCACCAAGGCTTGTTTCCACAACAACCCAAAATTTTCAAAATCCAATTGTCATTGGGACAGAAAGTGAGGTGAAATCTTCTGAACAGGGACACACACAGCAAAACAAATGTTACAGGGGTGATAACCCTTCCCTATGCTATCCAAAAAGCTTAAAAATAGTTTTTTTGGCTGGAACTACACTTAAAAAATGTACCTGTTCCGACTTACAAACAGATTCAACTTAAGAACAAACCTACAGTCCCTAACTTGTTTGTAACCCGGGGACCGCCTGTACAAATGTTTTGCCATTTCTATTTTAAACTGTATTGTTTTTTTTTTTTTTACAAATTGATCGTTTACATTTACTTTCGCCGCCAGGTCCGTACGTCGTATAGACCGGACAGCGGGGGGGGGTATCGCACACAATCCGATGACTGCAGCCACTTGGATTATGTGTGAAACTGACAAGCAAACTTTGGCCTTTGAGGTGAAAGCATTCGGGCAGCAGCGCCCCCTCCCCTATGTAATGAAGAAAAAATTAAGGAAAATAGCCCCCACCCCAACATATGCGCACATATGAACGTAAACACAGGCGTCAGGGGTGCCTATGCATGAAAACGTTGATTGCGATACACGTTACATACTGTATGCGCATGCCAGAGGGCTTCGTTGCCATCACAACGGGGGAGGGCACTTCCGACAACGACGCCCGTTGTGATGGCAACGTCAGAAGTGTACGTCGCCGTACATACTGCGCATGCGCAAGAACAGGCGGTGCATGCTGGTCGCTCAGCTGCACCAGAGCCAAGAAGATAGTGCTTGTGGGCTTCACATGCCCAAAAACACTATGGATGCTGCCAGGAAAGAGGAATATAAGATATATTCCTCTATGAAACTGGCAATCGAGGGCAGATTCAGCACAGAAACGTGAGCGCTATAAATAAGTGTTACAAACAAAAGATATTCATCGTAAAAAAAAAAAGTGTGACAGTGGGAACTCCACTTTAATGTATTGCAGCCTATCAGTCCTTAGATGTGGTGGCTGCATTACATTTCTTTTATCCAGACTTTTTTTTTTTTTTTTCACGTGGCGATCATGCTAGTAACTCTCTCTCATGCTCACCCACTGCACTGTATCTGTTGAGGTATACAGGACTACAGAACACGACCACCGTCTTCTTCATAGGAGGGATGTGTTCTGTAGTCCACATGAGTAGTAGGGAAAAATTTATATGATAGGAGCACAGCTAATAACCATACTAAGTTATCAGCTCACAAGAGTTCTGGGAGGATCAGCAGGTTCTTTTTGTTTTTCACATTTTATGAACACTTATTGACTCGTTCACATGGGGCGGTCAGGGGGCAGAGAAAATAGGCAATTAAGCCAGGGTATTACAGTCCACTTAAAGCTGTACCAGTGGTCAGAAGGGGTTGTACCCATGCAGTGGCAAATAATATACCCCATGTCATGTTCAGTGGGCAGTACTGATACTGAATGCAAAGTATTCAAGTCAATGGGGCTGCACCACAAACTTGGGCCAAGTGCTAAACTAATGGTTGCGGTGCAGTAGTCCCATTCAGAATCCCTGTTCTGCTCCTAAAAAGTGGGCATTCAGGAGGCAGAAGTGTTGCCTGTTGAGTGCATTACAGCCAAGCCAGCTCTATATTCCAGCTATCCTTGAAAATTCACCTTGTAGTGGGTCTCCCCGGACATTTCAAGGGATAAAGGCTCATTTCATCTAGGGGGTAATGAATAAGGTGATTTGCTTTACCTCCTCATTACCCCAACAGCCCATGTACCCAAGCTCTCTGTGCCTTACCTGTGGTCCTGCATAATACAGTATGTGAGGACTTTGGGGAGCGTTGAATGGCAAGGAATAATGTTAGTATGCCACCATTGTGCCCTAGACTGAACTATTATCTGTCTGAATGTCTTCAGTCATTCATCAATCCCCTCTAATCCTGATCTATACTTTTGTTTGCCTTCCACTTAAGCTTTCCTGCCATGAGTCATTTATTCCCAGCATTATATGAAAGAAAAAATCCCTGGCGTCCCTTTAGACGTGCATGCAATCAATCCACAGACAGCACTGCTAATGTCTGTAGCACAAAGCGAGCAGCAGGCAGGAGAGAGGAGCATGCACACTGCAGCTCAAAAAAAAGCTGCTTTTACAGGCATTTGAGCTTTAATTTCAGCCTAAAGAAGCTTGTGTTTTGTTGTGTTCTTGTACACGTTTTTTATTGAGCTTCTTCAAGCTCCTTTGAGCTTTTTTGAGCATAAGGCTCCATGCACACTGGACGTTAAAATAACGTTATAAAAACGCCAGTAGCTTTGCAGTGAGTCTTTCAGCGTTTTTAATGTTTTTGCGATAGTGTTTATTAGCGTTTTTCCATGATAGCGTTTTCTTAGAGCCCTTTCACACTGGGGCGGGGGCGGCGTCGGCGGTAAAACGCCGCTATTATTAGCGGCATTTTACCGTCGGTATGCGGCCGCTAGCAGGGCGGTTTTAACCCCCGCTAGCGGCCAAGAAAGGGTTAAATACCACCGCAAAGCGCCTCTGATTTCAATGGGCAGGAGCGGTGAAGGAGTGGTATACACTCCGCTCCTTCACCGCTCCGAAGATGCTGCTGGCAGGACTTTTTTTACCGTCCTGCCAGCGCACCACTCCAGTGTGAAAGCCCTCGGGGCTTTCACACTGGAATGAAAGCAGCGACACTTTCGGGTCGGTTTGCAGGCGCTATTATTAGCGCAATAGCGCCTGCAAACCGCCCCAGTGTGAAAGGGCACTTAGCGTGTTTTTGTTTTTTTTTCCCAATGGAAAAAAAATTTTAAAAGCTGGTGAGCCATGTTTTTGAGCGTTTATCGACGTTTATCAGCATTTATGAGCGTTTGGCTTTTTTTGTGGTCAGAAAAACGACTCCTGAACGTGATTTTATGGCATTCAGAAAACCCATAAACTCCACTGCTGATAAAAGTTCAAAAATGTCCATGTGTGAATGGATACATAGGATAACATAGAGGGGAGTTCATGGGCTTTTAAAAAAAAAACGCCTAAAATCCAAAAAAAGCGGTTTTTATTCACAAACCCTTCTAGATAGTGTTTTCTTAACCATTGTATAAACAAAACAAAAAACCGGAACAAACATTTTTGAGCGTTTTCAAGCTTCTTTGAGCTCTTTGGGGCATTGGCTCCTCTCAAAAACATGAGTTTGGTGGAGTTTTTTTTTTTTTTTCTGCCTGTAGGAGCATATGCCTGAAAAAGCCATAGTGTGCATGGACACATTGGCTAACATGGATGGGAGTTTCCAGGCAGAAAAAAAATAAGAGCTCAAAAGCCTGTAGGAGCCACTTCTTTGAGCTGCAGCGTTTGTGAGCCTTTTACAGGATGCTGTGTTTTTTTTTTTTTTTTTGTTTTTTTTTTTTTATGTACTGCTCTTGAAAGTAGATCCAGGCATTTACTGTGTCTTAATCAAGGTATTTCATTAAAACAAAATGTTTTTTTAATTATCCAGTTAACCCAATTATGTGTGCATTTAACCACCTCCCGACCACCCACAGTACATTTACGCCTTTACTTTGACGTTAAATACCGTTGTTATGGCAGCAGCTTGCGCGCAGAAGCGAATGCATACGTAACTCGCGCCCGCATATGTAAATGGTGTTTAAACCACACATGAGGTATTGCTGTGATCATTAGAGCGAGGCCAATCATTCTAGCACCAGACCTCCTCTAACTTTAAAAAGGTGACCTGTAAAACGTTTTAAAGCATCGCTTATGGAGATTTTTCAGTACCATATGGCATGTTTAGTATCCATTTACTTGGCGTAACATCAACTTTTACATTTTACAAAAAAATTGGGCTAACTTTAGTGTGTGTGTGTGTGTGTGTGTGTGTGTGTGTGTGTGTGTGTGTGTGTGTGTGTGTGTGTTTTTTTCTTTTCTAATTAAAGTGTATTTTTTTTTTTCCCAATAAAGTTACGTTTGAAAGTCCGTTGCACAAATACAGTGTGACATAAAATATTGCAACGATCGCCATTTTATTCTCTATGGTTTCTGCTAAAAAAAAAAATGTATATAATGTTTTGGGGGTTCTAAGTAATTTTCTAGCAAAAAAATACTAATTTGAAACTTGTAAATAAAAAGTTCCATAAAAGGCCTGGTCAGCAATTGGTTAAACATCTTGAAATGGATTTTCAATATTCCCCCAGCTGGACTTTATATCCGCTTCCTGTACCTACCTGCACAGTCATCCCCTTTTGGGATTGGATAGGCAGTACTCTTCACAAGGCCCAACCAAATTTCAGTCGGTGTGTGCCTGTCCCTGCTTGACAGAAATAAAAAGGAAAAAAACGCGCTGCAGAGCAGAGTATAAGAAAAAACAAATTGATAGCTGCACTTTAAAACACACCAATATCTGTGTACAACGTGAAAAAATATAAAAACTAAAAAGTGCGCTTACAATGTGAGGAAACATATATAAATGCAAATAATCAAATGTGCAACACAAGATGTATTGAGAACAAGCTGATAACTCAATATATTAAATAAATGTGTACATGTGAAACGTGAAAAAATTGAGTGAAAGCAAAATAGGACCTATAAAGGTGTACACATAAAATTGCAAATAATAAATTAAAGTGTAATTGGATGAAAACGTGAGAACTAAACATCCCAGTCCATAAAATGAATCATACAAAGTTCATCAGTGAAAGCGCTTTCATCCCCTTTGCAACAATCAATATCCCTATGGATAGATCGACAGAAGGAAGGGATGCCTGATAGACCCTGCCAGTGAGGGGGTCCAACGCGGAGGGTAAGGGTCCATCTTTTTCATTTTCACTTATTGGAGTCACCGCCAGTGGAGTGTGTGTTACCTTGTGTATCCCTTCCTTCTGTCGATCTATCCATAGGGATATTGATTGTTGCAAAGGGGATGAAAGCGCTTTCACCGATGAACTTTGTATGATTCATTTTATGGACTGGGATGTTTAGTTCTCACGTTTTCATCCAATTACACTTTAATTTATTATTTGCAATTTTATGTGTACACCTTTATAGGTCCTATTTTGCTTTCACTCAATTTTTTCACGTTTCACATGTACACATTTATTTAATATATTGAGTTATCAGCTTGTTCTCAATACATCTTGTGTTGCACATTTGATTATTTGCATTTATATATGTTTCCTCACATTGTAAGGGCACTTTTTAGTTTTTATATTTTTTCCTGCTTGACAGAAGTCAATCGATTGATCGGCATCTATTAAGGGGCCATGCTGGAAAATGTTTGTATGTGGGCTGGTCCCGTTGTCAGAAGACAAAGTCCCAGCGGCAGGACACCTGCATCCTATGCCCTATGGCTGAATGAAGAATGGCCAACTTAAGCCATTAACCCTGGGCAGCACCCCAGGACTGGCTGATTGAAGAAAAAAGCTCAGGGCTGATCTCAGGTGTATTCTGCTTCTCCTGCATCATCCTATCACAGGCTGCAACAGAGGTTTTTAGTCTGACCAAGCTGCATTGTTATAACTGCAATAAAGAGAAGTGAGCTCATAACCTGGCAGTGCTGCCTAACAGGAATGTCTGGATTAGAAATCATTTCACATGTCACATTTACTTATTTCAGCTTTGACTTTTAACTGTTTACCTTCACTTTCACTTTAAGCACATGGCTTGTCTTGGTACTTTGTGGCTGCTTTCTTAACCACTTCAGCCCCGGACCATTTGGCTGGGCAAAGACCAGAGCACTTTTTGCGATTCGGCACTGCGTCGCTTTAACTGACAATTGCGTGGTCATGTGACGTGGCTCCCAAACAAAATTGGTTTTATTTTTTGCGCTATAAACAAAAAAAGAGTGACAATTTTGAAAAAAACAACAATATTTTTTACTTTTTACTATAATAAATATCACCAAAAAATATATAAAAAAATATTTTTTTTTCCCTCAGTTTAGGCTGATACGTATTCTTCTACATATTTTTGTCTAAAAAAAACGCAATAAGCGTTTATTGATTGGTTTGCGCAAAAGTTATAGCGTTTACAAAATAGGGGATAGTTTTATGGCATTTTTATTAATATACTATTTTTTTTTAACTAGTAATGGCGGCGATCAGCGATTTTTATCGTGACTGCAACATTATGGCAGACAGATCGAACACTTTTGGTGCCATTTTGGGACCATTCACATTTATATAGTGATCAGTGCGAATAAAAATGCATTGATTACTGTGTAAATGTGACTGGCAGTGAAGGGGTTAACCAGGAGGGGGCGCTGCAGGGGTTAAGTTTACATCAGCATTTCCCCATTCTTCCTCTCCGTGAGACGATTGCGGGTATCTCTGCGGACATAGAGTCCGCGGGATCCGCGATCACACTCCCATAGCTCGCGGCAGGGTCGCAGTGCACCGCCGGCGGCGCGCATATGACCACATGGCAGCAAATTTAAAGGGACGTACCTGTACGCCCATTTGCCTGTCTGTGCCATTCTGCCGACGTAAATGTTCGTGCGGCGGTCGGCAAGTGGTTAAAACATTCATAGAATAGATACGTAAATTTCTGTTCATTCCAAAGTCTGTTGTGCATAGTTAGAACGTGCCATGTAATATGACTAGAAGGTTCCTTTCACACTTGCAGTGGCGTCTACCATCCCCCTGAAATGTGATTGTTGGTAAATTGCTTTTCAGAGGACAATGAAAGGAGGTTCGCAAGTGTTCAGGAGACAAATCTACCACCTCCTGATGCCTGGTGTGTGTGTGTGTGTGTGTGTGTGTACTTTTTTTTTCCCCCAAATACTGCTGAATGGCAGTCTTGCCTTGCAGGACCACTCTTCAGCTGCAAACCAAATATTTGGCTTGCTGTTGCAATGTTGGCCAATCATTTGCATAGGAGAGTTTGACAGGTGGTGCAAAACTCGGCATGCAGCATTACAATTGCTGCACCGTAAAGTGTAACCATCTGAGTAGCACCATATTCACTAGTAGGTGGGCAGTAGATGGTGCGGTAAAAATGCAGATCCACACATGCTCGGAATCAAGTACGAGCCGGAAGCGATTGGCCTTGTAAAACTAGTGTTCGTAATGGAGATATCACATGACTATTGAACTTCCTTTTTATCAGCTCGCTGTACATCTAGTACGTCACTACGTTCGTAATTGTTGGCCAACATTTGTGTGACCGTGTGTATGCAAGACAAGTTGGAGCCAACAACCTTCAAACAAAATTCCACGGTTTTGTTATCGGAAAGTCCAATCGTGTGTACGGGGCATAAGAGTTCACACCAAAGTTTAGCACTGCAATACATTCAAAAGTTTTGAGTGCGTTGAACTGCTGTTTACATCAATTCAAACCAAGTTTCTAAACCATTCTACACGAGGGGGTTGATTTACTAAGAGCGCTTTCACACAGGCTTTCTGATCAGGTCTGCCTGTCGCACGGGCTTTCTGATCAGGTCCGCCTGTCGCACGGGCTTTCTGATCAGGTCCGCCTGTCGCACGGGCTTTCTGATCAGGTCCGCCTGTCGCACGGGCTTTCTGATCAGGTCCGCCTGTCGCACGGGCTTTCTGATCAGGTCCGCCTGTCGCACGGGCTTTCTGATCAGGTCCGCCTGTCGCACGGGCTTTCTGATCAGGTCCGCCTGTCGCACGGGCTTTCTGATCAGGTCCGCCTGTCGCACGGGCTTTCTGATCAGGTCCGCCTGTCGCACGGGCTTTCTGATCAGGTCCGCCTGTCGCACGGGCTTTCTGATCAGGTCTGCCTGTCAGTTTTTCAGGCGGACCTGATCGGAGCCTCCATTCACTGCTATGGGGCAGCGGATGTCAGTGGGGATATGTCCGCTGATACCCGCTGCTATCCGATCCAATCCTCTCCGTGAAATTCAGATGGATGGAGACCCTTTTTTCCATCCGTCTGGAGGATCGGATTGGATGAAATTGGACAGGCGGTCCGTTTTCATCCGATCTCCCAGTAGAGGAGAGCGGGGCTCTGACAGGTCCGTCTCAGCACAGTGAGCAGAGACGGACCTGTCATCTGCCTGCTCAGTGGGGATCAGCAGATCAATCCCCTGAGCAAAGCGGAGTCCGCCGGGTGAACCACCCATGTGCAAAGACCCTTTAACTGGAGGGTGCAAAATTCGGTGCAGCTGTGCATAGAAATGAATCAGCTTCCAGGTTTTGGTAAGGCCAATTTTAAAGAATCTGAAGTTAGAAGCTGATTGGCTACTATGGACAGCTGCACCAGAATTTGCACACTCCAGTTTTAGAATATAAACCCCAATGTATTTGAGTGCAAATTGTTGCTAAGACAACTGGCGCCTTACCATTGACTTTGTGTGTGCCCCCAGCATTCACAGGAGGATGGAAGTGGAATTTTCTTCACCCGGACCTACAGCTTGCATCCCAGCTTTCACCCTCTGCCTGTACGGTTCTAGAAGGCACGGGGGCACTCTTATGGGGGCAGTTGATGTAAGGGCACACTCTGATGTGCACAACTGATGTAAGCGGCCACTCTGTAGGGTGTAAACAATGTAAGGGGGCTCTGATGGGGGGGGGGGGCCCTGATTTAAAAGGCCCAATCTGATGGGGACCCTGATGTAAGGGACCACTCTTTCAAAATCAAAGTTTTAAGTGCAAATTTCAGTATTTAGGCTACAAACAAGTACACAATGCAATTAGCAATATAATTTAAGGTAGATATTAAGGTAAACAGCATATTTCTTTTATTTTTGATAGAGTAAGAAGCTCAGGGACAGGAGGGCAAGAAATTAGAATGATAACAAACAAATGGCCCCTGCCACCTATAACTGGCCCTCACAGCAAGGAGCACATGGAAGGGGAATCACATGAAACACAATAACAGAACATTCCATAGCTCAACTCGCCAACCAGTCTGCCAACCGACCAAATTAACTTGTCCAACAGTCTGTGTTAAAAACAGGGGTTTAGTTAGCACTCAAAACGCATGCATAAGCTGCAAGGCCTCTTCAACGCACCCTGTGTATTGCTTACAGTCCTAACGCTACTGAATTTATAAGCGTCTCCACAAGAAATTAGAATGGACAAACACACACATACACATGAAATTGACTATCACAGTAACACTGACAGCAGTGTGCAGCAGCACCCATGATAATGACACTTCATAACGACGGTCCCTTCAGTCCACTCCAGTCCAAACAGCACTGACAGTCCCACTGGCATGCCTTGCTTCCATCCTGCAGACCCGCACATGACCCTCTGGTCGCTCCGCTCAGCCCCCTTGCACCATGACATCACAGGACACTCTTGGGCACCGCCGCCACCAGACCTGCCCCCCCCCCCGCTGGCGCTGCCTGTGTTCAGTCCATTGTCTACATAGCTACAGTAAACAGGTATGTTTTCTGTTGTTTGGTAACTATGGTAAACAGCCTGGCACATAAAAGGGGGATTCGGGCTATAAGGGGATAAGCTAGGGACACACACACACACACACACACCATCATGCTGTAACATCTGACGCCACTCATGATGGAAGAAACTTGCCTGATGCTCCAGGAGAATCTTTGCCAATGGAGATCACGAACATACAGTAACAGAAGATAAGTGACCCTTTAAGTGTATTTGTACTATTATAGACCATAGGCTGTTCAGTTTGCTAGGCATTTTGCTTGTTATAGATATCTGTCAGTCTTGTATTGTATTCCTAATATTGTAATAGTTTTGTATGTACAGCATCTTTGTATAGTAAAAGGACATTTACACACTGCAGAAATCTCAGCTTCCTTGCCCATTTTTTACTGGCTACCAGTAAAAATACTGGGAACACTGACTTAATGTAAGGGGGCACAGGTTCTGTTTAACCATATATAATCTAATGACAGCCTAACATGCACTTTATAGGGCAACCATGTAGAAATGCAGGAAACTATCATTCCCTGTTCACTCTTGCACCACCTTTGCATAAACTGGAAGTAGTGTCAGATATTACCTACGGATCATGACTCATGGTACAGAAATGTGCCAAGTGAACCTGCAATACTGGTTCCCTGCATATCTGTTACACTGTGTGATAGGCTATCACTCAGAGTTGACATTATGCCCGCTGACTTTTTTTTTTTTTTCTACTGCACTAAGATAGGCTAGATCTATCCCTGGTTCTTAGGACTCATTCACACCATATTCGTTGAGCTGAGTTGACCTGCATAAATCAATGCAGACTCAATGTAGGGACACATGGAAAGCAATAGTTTTCTTTGTTCCCTGCTCATACCATAATGCTGTTCAGTGAGCACACATCAAACCATGTCACTACACTGCAGTGCGTCACAACATACTGCGGTGCATAGACTTATATAAAGTGTCATTTTGTGACACTTCAGTAAAGTTATTAAAAAAAAAGAAGCAAACTGTGCAATGCATTGTAAAAACACATTGCATACGTTTTAGCGTACAGGTTGGTGTGAACAAGCTCTTAGTATATGGGCATAAAGTAGGGTTGCTAGTCCTGGAGCTCCCTTCCAGTGTAAGGTCTACCATCCAAGAAAACACCAAGACTCTAATACCATGATAGATTCAGTATTTAAATTAATTGCTTTAATCCTAAATGTTATTTTGTAATGAATACATAACACTATTAAGTTGTGTTTTTTTTTATGTGTGTTCATTGTTTTTAAAATCTACCTGAATGTCCGCTTTAATGTCAGTGCACATGTTGGAGTATTGCCTCAAATGAAGGCCTATAAACCTAGACCGAAGGTCATTTTTGTTGTGTTGGAAAATGTTTTCATTGATTTCCCATTATTGTTCAGTGTGATAGCAGAGATAAGCTTGGTGCTGGAGATCACGTGTTGTGATCTTTCTAGGACACCAGCCGTTTGCAAACAAAGACCAGAAAACGGTGGATTCGTATATTAAGCTGGCCATAGATGAACAGAACTTCACATGAAAATTCTTAGGAAAGGTTGTATGAAAATTCTCAGAGCATTCAAATGTTGTTCAAAAGATTTTGTTTGTCTTTTAACATTTGATTTTGAAATGAATGGATTTTACCAAATGAAAACCACATACACTGTTAGAAATGTGTTCTTTTAAGAAACTTTCCATCCTGCTCCTTTTTTAAATTTTTTTAATGCGGTTGAAAAGCAGCATACATTTTACCCATTAATGATTAGAAAAACGAACAGACTTTCTTAGAACATTCTTTTCCTAAGAATTTTCATTGGAAATGTTGGCCATCCATGGCCAACTTTATGGATTTCATCTATTACACTGATACAGTGTAAGGCCGGTCATAGACAGAAACAATTTTCTTGATTTCCCCATCAACACAGTCAGTGTTGACGGGAATCCCTCCTGCAGAGCCATTATGTCCTCCCGGAGGAGGGGGAGAGGTGCCTGCTGGGAAAACCGTGATTATTGCTAGCGGCTTTAACAACGGCTAGCAATAACCGCATGTAAAATCTGGCAGGCTGGTTGTACTCAAGTTGTTTGGTCAACTTGGGTATATTCAGCCTGCCCATCCATGGTTTAAATCTCCTGCTGAACCGGCCGAGATTCAAACTGTCTATGGCCAACTTAAAGTAGGAGAATTGTAGACAGTAGATTTAGTTACAATTTCCCCATGGTTACTTTACTGTGCAAACCTTCTTAACCTATATCTTTGTTGCCAAACAGGTGAGTTGGTAATAATAAGCTACCATAAACATAATAGAATATAGACATAATATATTATAGTATAGACCTGAAAATAATGTATAGCCGTGGCCAAAGGTTTTGAGAATGACACAAATATACATTTTCACATAGTCTGCTGCCTTTGTTTTTATGATGGCAATTTTCATATAATTCAGAATTTAATACAGTAATAATGTAGCTGTGAGTCACTGGAACTTCCAAACATCCTGTAGACTCGGCCATTGTGCTACTTTTCTAGTATTCATTGTTTCATTTAATCTTCTTACTTACTAATGTAACCCTTTACCTTTGTAGGTAACCCAGCTAGTTATCTCCAAGATAAATGGTAATAAACTGCAGTTATGACTTTCATTTTAAAATAAAGTAATAATTGCAATTTCTGTTCTTTCTACTGGAAGATAAGAGCAGGGGATCCCCTTAGGTTGTACATTAATACAAGGTCCTAAAATAGCTTTCTATCTCTGACTTCTTGGACCTTCGTACCCTACCACACCAATTTCTGAATGATATGATATACAGGTGGAATGTGTGACGTATGCATGTTAATAGAGAAGGATAGCCAAAGCTTTTTTGGCCATGCTTCTCATGTGGGTATCAGGAGTGCACCTATTTCTACACTCCTGCGACCACATTCATCTGACAGCAGGCTAAAGTGGTCCAGCCTTGGCAGAGATCCCAACAATAATGTCAGGATAGACCAATATGCCTAACCAGCAGCCGGCTCAGCCTCTAAGCACACCAGTGAGAGCTGCTCCCTCCCACCGCACAGCCCAGTGCTCCAGTGAGTGCTGGAGGGGCAGTGCAGAGAGCCGGTGACTAACAGTCACTGCTCTTTGCTCAGTGAAATCCAAGAACTGAGCGATCATGTGATTGTTCGATTCTCAGTCTTAGAGCCGGCAAGGGCAGCTGCAGCATCAGATCAATATTAAAGTCAGATAGGTGAGTATGATTGATAGTATTTTTTTTTTTTTTTAAATCCCATATTTCTCTTTTAACGTACTTAAAAAGCACAAATTTTTACATAGTTTAAAACAATACACTGAAATCTCAACCATCGTGAACCCACTAAATAAGTGCACAAACTATCAATATTGCTAAAGGGCAAACAAATCTCATAGAGATATAGGAGCCAGCTGAAAAACGTAGAAGTCAGCAAACTACAGCTGGTTGTCATGAAGATTGATCTTTCCTGGTCTTATTTACAAACATATTTACATAAGTTCCTAAACACAAAGTAAAGTGTTGGGGCTCTTTCACACGTGTGTACCGTTCAGATCCGCATGTCAGTTTTTTCAGGCGGACCTGAATGGACACTCCATACATCTCTATGGAGCGACGGATGTCAGCGGTGACATGTCCGTTGACATCCGATCCGCCGATCTGAAATCCAGACGTATGGAAACCCTATTCTCCATCCGTCTGGTGGATCGGATCGGATGAAAAAAGGACAGGCGGTCCATTTTCATCTGATTCCCCCCCCCCCCCATAGAGGAGAGCGGAGATCTGACAGGTCCGTTTCTGCACAGTGTGCAGAGAAGGATTTGTCATCCGCCGGCTCAGCGGGGATCAACGGATTGATGCTGAGCAGGCGGATGTCTGAAAACGGATCTGCACATGTGAAAGGGGCCTTAGCGTTACACTATCAGTAAAACAGACCTAAACAAATTCTGGTTGCCGTTGACCCTTGGCTTACACACAGTATTCATTCATCTTAACAGTACTGACCTACAGTATATGCTCACTCTATCTGACACTACTGACCCATATATTTTTTCAATCAGTACTGACCCATATGCTCTGACTTTCATACTACTAACCCATATGTTCTCTCACTCTCACAGTGCTGACACATATCCTCTCTTGCTTTCAGTGCTGACCCATATGCTTTCTCTCTTGCACATGTACTCTCTCCCACTCAGTGCTAACCCATATGCTCCCTCTATCTCACAATGCTGACCCATAAGCCCTCATTCCTTCTCACTGCTGACCCATATGCACTCATTCCTTCTCAATGCTGACCCATATGCCCTCATTCCTTCTCAATGCTGACCCATATGCCCTCATTCCTTCTCAATGCTGACCCATATGCCCTCATTCCTTCTCAATGCTGACCCATATGCCCTCATTCCTTCTCAATGCTGACCCATATGCCCTCATTCCTTCTCAATGCTGACCCATATGCCCTCATTCCTTCTCAATGCTGACCCATATGCCCTCATTCCTTCTCAATGCTGACCCATATGCACTCATTCCTTCTCAATGTTGACCCATATGCACTCATTCCTTCTCAATGTTGACCCATATGCCCTCATTCCTTCTCAATGTTGACCCATATGCCCTCATTCCTTCTCAATGCTGACCCATATGCCCTCATTCCTTATAAATGTTGACCCATATGCATCCTTGGTCTCACAGTGCTGACCCATATGCGCTCTTGCTCTCACAGTGCTGACCCATATGCGCTCTTGCTCTCACAGTGCTGACCCATATGCGCCCTTGCTCTCCCCTTTCTCTCTCTCTCTCCCTTCTCTCTGTTCTGCTATCTCGCAGCACTGATGTGCATTTTCTCTCGCAGCGCTGATGCACATACTCTCAAGCTCCCGCAGTGTTGACATGCATCATTTTCTCGCAGCTCTAATGTGCATGCTCTCTCGCTCCTGCTGCGCCGACGTGTATGTTCTCTCGCATCGCTGACGTGCATGCTCTCTCGCTCCCGGAGCACTGATACGCATGCTGATACGCATGCTCTCACAGCGATCTCTCTCATACACACAACAAAAACATAGTGAGGAAGAAACCCTTAGATGTGCTTAGATAAACAAAAAAAAAACTCCTCCCCTCCTGAACACTCCTGGGATATATGACATCATTTGCCTAGGCCTGGAAACAAGGAAGTACTATAAACTGAATAAATGTATAAAAAGGAAAAAAAAAAGTTTAAAACAAATAAATATGATATACTTTTCTACCTACTTCCTAATGCTAGAAGCATGGGATTGTAGGTCCCACACATTAATTAACTGAAAATAGCATTAAATATAAAAATACCGACACAATAAAATTTGGTATTTAAAATGGCTGTGGCACCTTTATTGGTATTGAAATTGAAATCTATTAAAACTTTATTCAAATATCAATAAGTAAGAATAGTCATAGAACTCGAGCTATAAATGAATCATTGATAAAACAAAGTCCCACCTTGATTCAAGGGTGACATAACCACATAATGGTGACAGCGACAGGGTGGGAGGGAGGGGGAGCTCGCAAAACCGATCCAGGACAACTGTGAGCAGGGTCCTTCAAGCGGGGCCTTTGATAGACCCATACACGTGTGGAAAAATGTGTTTCCCGCCTAAAAGCCTTGTGACAGGTACTCTTCTTCCTTTTTTTTTTTTTCTATATTTAATTTAAAAAAAAAACTTTATTAAAAAACTTGGCGGCCACAATCCCATGTTTTGAGAGTGAAATCCAACTTTAAATACCTGGATACCAGAGAGACTTATTTTAGTTCTCAAGTCTTTTTCCAGGCCATTCTTAGCTGGAAATACTTTGAAGACTTTGAAATTTGGCTGGGCATTGTTTGGGTGGCTCAGGTAAACTGAATCATGTGCAGATCAGTTGTGTGACACTTCATGTCAGGAAGCACTCTGATACAAAGTTAATGGAGAGCATAATCTGCTGCCAGTCAGATCATGATAATCTAGAAAGAAGAAAATGTCAGTGCAATGACCTGTCTACTTGTATGACTGTGGAAGGACATGTCATCATGTGATAAGGGAATAGTGAATGGTGTTCGGCAATGGATAGATGCAAACAGATTACCAGGTGGAAAGGGCAATGATTTCAATCTGCCTGCAGTAGTGATACCCAGTGTCTGTAAACCTACAAAGATCAAGACTAATGCAGTCTTTTTCAACCTCTTTAACATGGAGGAACAATAACTTTCCTATCTCTGAGAACCACTGCTAATAACTACCTTTGTTTACAACTTAGGGTACATTAACATGATCAGTTGGAAGAATGCTGCTTACATTTGTGATCAATTTCAAATAGTCCTTACCTTACGAATCACTATAAAAGATCATTGGTGTCTGTGAGAGGTCAAAGTTTCTCATTGCTCAAGAAATCCCCTAGTAGCCTCTGGAGCAAGGATCTCCAAACTACGGCCCTCCAACTGTTGCGGAACTACATGTCCCATGAGGCATTGTAGAACTCTGACATTCACAGACATGACTAGGCATGATGGGAATTGTAGTTCCTGAACAACTGGAGGACCATAGTTTGGAGACCACTGCTCTGGAGGAACCCTAGGGTTCCGTGGAACGTTGGTTGAGAATGGCTGTTCTAGTATATAGACTGTACATTAGTTATCTGTTTACCAGTTTTGTTTTTTTCTTTTAGAATAAAGCTTTTACATAAAAGAGTAAAACCTGATGGTTAGAAGTACTCCTGTTAGCGTTAAATGGTTTGCCTCAACCTCAACCCTCAAACTGACACCTTTGCTGGACAGATTTGTCTGTTGAAGGAAGTTTAAAATAACAGACTTAAGCTTAGTATACTCTATTAGAAAATCAGACGAAAGTATCCGTATTCAGAACTATGGTTCAATTTTCTGTTTGTTAGTACACTGCTTTCGAGAGCTGATATGGACTGTTCAGACAAAAATTTCCCAAGGGACATGTTGGAAAATTTTTCTTGCTAGTTATCGGAACATCTGATTTTCGCTTAATTTGTACAGTAAGTTCCCTCATGATCAGAAAGAAAGTACAACCATAGACTAGACATAGACCGTAGCTTTGTACGTGGGACGTTGTTGTTTGCCATTCAAGATATTTCATACCATTTTTGGGATTCTGGTCTTCAACAAGGGATAAGGACACGAAAATACCTATCCGCGTACACACGGTCGGACTTTTCAGCTACAAAAGTCCGACAGCCCGTCCGACAGCCTTTCGAAGGATTTTGGGCGGGCTTTCAACTGACTTTCTAACGACCGGACTTGCCTACACACGATCACACCAAAGTCCGACGGATTCGTACGTGATGACGTACACCGGACTAAAATAAGGAAGTTGATAGCCAGTATCCAATAGTTGCCCTAGCATCGTTTTTTGTCCGTCGGACTAGCATACAGACGAGCGGATTTCTGGAACCCGGTGGAGTTACGACGTAAAGATTTGAAGCATTTTCCAAATCTAAAGTCGGTCAGATGTGCGACTGGAAAAGTCCGCTGAAGGTCCGGTGAAGCCCCCCCACACGATCGGATTGTCTGCTGGATTTGGTCCGTCGGACCAGTCCGGTCGAAAAGTCTGACCGTGTGTACTCGGCATAATGTTTTTTTTTTTTATCAACACTCTCCGCTGATACCACTGAGTTCCACATTTTCACTGCTCTTACAATAGAGAAGCCCTTTCATTTAGGAAACAAAACCTCTTTTTGTAAAATCCTAAATTGTGGCCACATTTCTTCTTAAGGGAAGCTGTCCCACAAAAGTGTCCGTTAGGGGCTTAAGGCAAACTCTTTAAAACACACAGGAGTGCTTACAATAGTCAGCGTTTATTTCTTTATGTAAAACTCTGAACCGCAAAAAACGGCTGCTGTAATTCCTAAAAAATGTTAGCTGGAGTTAGGCTTTAATTTGTTAGCCAAGACCATCTAAACCTGCTAGTGCATCTAACATTGTCCTCTCCCCAGATTGACAGCGCTGCTCTCTAAGAGCTAGTTCACATCACATGCAGTCCAGTGCGTTTTTTTTTTTTTCTGCATCAAAAACACATGGAAAGTAGGTTATATGGTTTCCAATGGCATAGTTCACACTGGTGCAGTCACTTCCAAGGGCTTTCCAGTTCCAGGAAAAATAAGTAGAACATGCTGCATTTTTCCTGCACTGGACTGCACCGGAACGCAGTAAAACGTGCTGAAACGCATCAAAAACACACTGGACCTTAGTATAGTGAAAAAAGAAACCCAGAAAAAAGCACCTGGAATGCATCCGGAACTGCATCAAAAACGTGTTACAAACGCGCACGCAGAAACGTTTCTGGAGTGCGTTTTTGTGGTGTGAACCAGCCCTACAAATAACTCAGTTGCTCCTCCATCCAGAGTAGAGACATTCCAAGACAGGACGTGTGCTACAGGTAAAAATAAAAGGAAAAAAGCTTAAAAAAAGAAAACAAATTCAGCCACCACATTTAGGTATAAGCTGCAATATATTACATTCTTGTTTTTGTGTTTAATACCACATTACATTTGATAGGAGTTGATCAAGGGCGTATTATCTGAATACCAATATAGGGTCAGGGGGGGAACACACACAAAGGTCAACCTAGATAGACCTGTGTCTTTTTTTTTTTTTTTTTTCAACCTTATGTACTATATAAAAACTATGTAACATTTAAACGCCAAGATCTTGATAGACCTGAGAGAGCATGTGGTGGTTTCTTCTCCAGGCAGTTTTGGGTAGACTTTCGGTCGAAATAAAAAATAAAGGCCACCTACCCAATACATCAATAATCCAAACAGATATTTATATATATATATATATATATATATATATATAAAACGTTACTATGCTCTGATTTTACATAATTCCTTCCGTAGTCCTCTTTTTAAATGTCTGCTTGAAAGGTTATCCTCATGTAAGCAGATGTAAATAGTCATGAATATTTAGAGCGAAGCTCCTCATCCTCCATGACATTCAAGGAACTGTGCTTGGAGCTGCTGAAATTAGTTTACTGCTGATTTGTAAGCTTTAGGTAAATAACTAAAAATCCAACATTTGTTTCCATGCTGTAGTCCTGTGAAAGATATTGATCGCTTTATTTTCCTGCCATGGGACAGAGTACGTTCAGACCAAGGCATTAATAATGCACTTTCCTTATGTTAGAAATGTATGTTTTGTCTGTCTGGGTCAGTGTCTGACCTTGTGTTCAGTTTGAACTTCTATGTAGGCTGAATAATGAATATACCTTAGGCCAGCTATGGGATAGCAGTCACACAATAAAAAACACAACTACCTTTTATTGGAAAATATTTTGGCCACGGCCTTTATTATTGGCTTTAATAAATAAATATTCAAAAGTTAAACTTTAATAAACAAGTAAAACCGCTCAGCCACTATGACTCAAGCTGTATAATCCAGAAACTCCCCACTTAAAACATATACAACTTTGTTTATATACAGAAAACTGTCCCCCTTAAAAAGCTGGCACTAGTCACATAATAAAGTGAAGGCCTGCGACAAAGGGAGGGCGGGAGGGAACACCACAGCTGCTGCTACTGAGGTGATTGAGCCTCTAGGGCTCTGAATCCCCCTTTTTATTTGATAATAATACTGACAGAAAACCCCTTAGCTGCTCAGATACAGTGGTCACCTGATCAGCTTAGGTCAGCCAAGGGCCAATGGGAATGCTTCCCACCCTTTCTTAGAGTTACCCAATAGTAGACTAGACTAGACTAGGAACCCCTTGCACTGCCTAGACCTGTTTCCAGAGGTCAGGGATCCAATGAGAACTCTTCCCGCAAATTCTGCTCTGAGGGGAGACTAGAAACCCCCGCTGCCGAAATCCCATGAGGCAAGGGGGGGCTTAAAACTGTTTCCCCCCCCCCTTTTACTTGCATTCTCAACTTGGAGGACATTGGGGGTTCCATGAGCTGTTGATCCTTACTGCACAATTCTGGGGCATTAGCACTTGGCAGAGCCAGTGGCATGACACCAATGATTTTTTTAGCTGTCTGTAAGGGTGGCATTCTGACTACCACGAGACCTAAAATATTATTGCAAGGGTTCCTCTGGGGTAAAAAGTTTAAGACAGGCTGCCTTCTACAGTACACACAAGTCTTCAGATTTAAGTTACTAATAGAAAATTAAAATTTTCTACAAACTGAGGAACAATCCTATGTCTGGGTGTCATTCCTGAGCTGGCCGCTGTCATGAGTACCAGTTGATCAGCCAGGTTAAAGTGGTTGTAAACTTTCTCCCGTCACTTTAGCCCATATAAATCTGCATTAAAAGCACTATTATCGCTGTCCTTAGATGTCGCCTTACTTGCTCGGTTTGCTGGTAATCCATCTCGTTATCTGTAATGACATCACAGGCACATGCGCATCTCTCCTGCGATTCACGGCACGCTCTTTGTGCTATCAGTCCATTGAGCAGTGTGCCGTGACTGTCCTACACCACGCGCTCCAATACCACGAGACTACATGCTCGCGATTTGCGCATGCACAGTGGGGAACCAGCTGTGAAGTAAACTCTCCCCCTCCTATGCTGCTTTTCAATTGGACCATTATTTTCAATTCTTCTAACACCTATACAATATAATTTAGCCCCAATCGCATGTTCCTTACTGTGTTTGAAGAGGTTTATAAATTAGTTTCTCTCAGGGTAAGCCAGTGCCATACTAACTGTTGTTCTTCGTGTCTGTAGTAGAAAATACTTCCGCCCTTTGCTTAAATCCCACGCATTGCGTGATCGTTTCTCAGCCAAGCCTCCTTCTAGTTCCACTTCTACTACAGACACGGAGAACAACAGTTAATATGGCGCTGGCTTACCCTGAGACCCCTTTCACACTGAGTTGTGTTTGCATTTTAGCGCTAAAAATAGCACTATTAAAACACTCCCCATGCATCTCAATGGACCCTTTCACACTGAGGCGTTGCGTTGGCGGGGCGTTGAGAAAAGTCCTGCAAGCAGCATCTTTGGAGCAGCTTTTGGGCATTGGAAAAAAAGCGCTGTAAAAACGCCTGAATAGTGCCTATAATCCGCCCTGAGCTGTAGAAAAGTCACATGATCTCACAAAAAGGTAAACATGCAAGCAGAAAAGAGAGCATCTACATGTAGGGAGGTGGGGTTGTTCTTTGACGCCCATGCTTCAATAACGCTTGAAAAACGCAGTTAAAACGCCTGCAGCGGTGCAGTAATTTTACCGCTAGCACCCCAAAAACATGGTAAAAACGCTAAGGCTTTTTAGGGCGTTTTTGAATCGCCTCAATGTGAAAGGGCTCTGAGAGAAACTCATTTATAAACCTCTTCAAACACAGTAAGGAACATGTGATTGGGGCTAAATTATATTGTATATGTGTTAGAAGAATTGAAAATAATGGTCCAATTTAAAAGCGGCATAGAAGGGGGAGAGTTTACTTCCTCTTTAAAAATCCATCTCCATCGCTGTTATTCGTCCCTAAAATAGCTGGAAATAGAAGTATCTTGCACTGCTCATCTTCTCTCCTCTTAAAGAGGTTCCTTTGGGCACTTTTAAAAAAAATTCAAAGTAAGAAGCTACAAATACTGTAACCGCTGATAAGACACTTGCCTGCTCATGGACCCGGCTCTGTAGAAACCCAGGCCGGGTTTTTTCACTAGTCTTTGGGTCCCCGACACCACAATGCTGATTGTGGGAAGCCTTATGGCATCACTGCTGGCTCCCCACTGCGCATGCACAAATCGCGCTGTGTAAATGATCCCACAGGCTACTGGGACCTGTGATGTGTCCCAAAAAAGTTGTGGGCACGGAGAGACGGGGGTGAACTTGCGTTGATTTGCTTAGGGAATTCCAGCAGAAGTGGGAGTGTGAACCTGTCAAAACTAGGTACCTGCTCTCATAAAAAAAAAAAAATGTTCGAAAAGTAGAAGAGGAGAGGGGGGAGGAGGAAAAAGAGCATAACATTATTCATTTTTATTTTTTTGTGAAGATATGCTTTAGTTCACTTAGAGCCCTTTCCACCGATGCCCCCCGCTGCTATTTTTAGCGCTGCTTTACCGTCGTTTTAGCGGTGCCATTCGGCCAGTAGCGGGGCGGTTTTAACCCCCCGCTAGCAGCCAAAAGGTGGTAAAATCCGCCCGCCAAACACCGCCGGTATCGCAGCGCTGCCCCATTGTTTTTTATGGGAAGGAGCGGTGAGTTCACCGCTCCAAAGAAGCTGCTGGCAGGACTTTTTGTGACGCCCTGCCAGCGCAACGCTCCAGTGTGAAAACCCTCGGGCTTTCACACTGGAGTGAAAGGAGGCGCTATACAGTCGCTATTTTTAACGCTGTAGCGCCTGAAAAATGCTGGCAATGTGAAAGGGGTCTTAAAGTATATATGTAGGCAAAATCTAGATTGTAATGAGCAGGGGCCTCTTATTCCCCCGTATTGAATTGCGTTGTAACTGTACTGTCTGCACTAACGTAAAGCGCTGTGCAAACTGTTGGCATTAGAATAATAAAAATATGTAGTATGTTTCTGCAATACATGCACACTTCCCCATGTTTTACCTAATAAAATTCTGTAAGTGGAGAAAAATACTTGGAGGTCCTGGCAGAAATCCAGTGAGATCCTAACTTCCTGTTGGCTGCCTGTGCTGCACTAAAATGTTGTCAGCCCTGCCTGAGTTGGCTCCTGCTAAACTACAGAACTCTCCCTATCACCATACCCCTCTCCCATTCCACATGTGTACATTGATTTCTTTCCGAGCACACCAATGCTTTTTACTTAAAGGAGAAGTACAGCCAAAGCTTGTTTGGCTGTACTTCTCCTGTGGATCACAGGAGTGTGACTCCTTTTTTAGCTGAAGCCCGCTGACGTCAAAGAGGCGGTCATGGCTCGGGCAAGATTGCAACCAATAAGTCGGGATCCACCCACATGCCTGGACCCTGAGAGGCTGAGCCGGTCGCTCCCCCCCCACAACACAACCGAGTGTTTCCAGCTCTGGGGCATGCTCTGGAAGTAGTAAAGGGAGGTTTAGAGGTATTTAGCTGATGCCAGGAGATCACCTTTAAACAGGGAAGTTCAGTCAAGATGAATATGTGATGACCTGCTGGTGGATTGATGTATCTAAGGGCAATTTTATCATATTTGCACGATGCTTGGTACCTATGGGCACGTAAAGGTGTAAATAACTGGAACAAGTACATGCCCCAGTAAAGGCATCCCTAAGTCCTTACAAATAAAGATCACTATAATTGGTAGGCATGTGCACTGCCCAAAAGTTTTTTGTTTTTGTTTCATTTGGTTTTTTTTATTTTTTCGTTTTTTGGGGCATTCGTTATGATCGAAATTCGTTATTTCGAAGAAATTTGTAACTTCTAAAACATTTGAATTACTTATGTTCTATTCGTTTAGTTGCGGTATTCGGAAATGTGAAAATTGGAAATTAAAGGTATTGGAATTTCCTTTCAAATTTGGCTGTTGGTGAACTTAACAAATTATTATTATTATTATTTATTTATTAATTTGTCACGTTCCATTGGTTTAGATGCAGCATTCGCTATTTCGGATAAATTCGTATTCGTTACGTTCACTAACAGCCAAATTTGAAAAGAAATTCCAATGCCTATAATTTAATAGTTTGTAACAGGGTGGATATAAATCAAGGATTTAAAAAAAATAAAAATAAAAAAAAATTTTTTTCATTTGAATTGATTTTTTTTTTTTTTTTCAAATTTATTTTAATTGAGTGCTTTTGCAGTAAAAATCTATCTAAAGATAATTTTCTATCTTAGGATACATTAATAATTCAATTTATTCAGCATTAAATGGAGCTTAGTTATGTAGCATGAGGCTGTGTATATTCTGCATCATTTACATTTTTGGTAAACTCATTCAATTAATCCAAGCTCTGCAAGCTGAGATAGCATGCACTGCATTGATGCATTGACACAATTTCACAGTAACCATAAGATAAACCAAAGTTCAGGAATATTCCTTTATCCCATTATTTTGCAAATCCTGTGCACACTACAAACTGTATAATTGAATCTGTTCTGATATCGCTGTTTTACTAACCTGACAGCTTATTATTTTAAATAGGAAACCTTCATTTTGTTTGCAAATATTTAAAGATTCTAACTACCAGCAAGAATAATTCCTTATATTTAAAGAGCACCTGTCATTTTAGATCCATCATGGCAGCGCCTGTTAGCGGGCATCCAATCACCTGCTGCCGCCACGTCCCTCACCTTGTTGTGTCTCTGCCGCATCACCAGCCGTCCCATTAAAGTGAATGGGACTGTCGGTGAGTCAACAGCGGGTCAGAGGAGGAGCCGCTGCGGGACAGAGATGACAGTTGCTCGTTAAAAATTATGATTTAAATCGAGTTGATTTAAATCAAGCTATTTTACTAGTGATTTAAATCATGATTCAAATCGACTTGATTTAAATCAAATCCACCCTGGTTTGTAAAAGTTAGTATTAGTTATTTCAGGTTTTCATTCTTATTTTTGGATTTTTGTTCTTTTGAATTTTCATACTTATTTTTGAATTTCCGAATTTTTGCATTAACGATTTTGTCGAATTTTGACGAAAAACAAATTCGGAATGAAATTAATTGCACATGTCTAATAATCTACCTTCTTGAATCAGTGGTACTTGTGCAATATTTTGCTAATGTACCTAAGCCATCATTCACACTGAAGACGGGTGTTCAGCGGAACTTGCACGATTTCAAACACGCATTTCAGTGCGAGTTCACATATCAAATCGCTCCGATGTGAACGGGGGGCTGAACCAGCTTTGTAAAGTACAAAAGGGCACTCCTCCTTTTGTAGAAGCTTGAAAGTTACAAAGTGAAATCCACAGCTTGACTTGACTTTTCTTTTGAGATTTGCTTGCATAGATTCTTTTACAGCTTTATAAGGCAAGCTTGGGAGTATGATCAAAAATTGTGATTGCGCATAGTTACTAGGAACTCATCTAGTGGTTAAATGTGGCAATCTATTTAATACAACACCAAAAGTATGGGAGAGCAAGCGTGTAAAATGTAATTACAAAAACCTTTTTCGCAATTACACTTATATTGTACTGTCCCCTGCCATTTTGAAGGGGTTACCCCTTACTCAGGGGTACAGAATCTTCAAAGCCAATCCCGCACATGTACAGTAAATATCCATTCAATCCCTGTAGAATTGAATAGGATTATTATTCTACAGGACTATAAGGCGCCAACAGTTTACGCAGTGTTTTACAATATAAAAGGGGAGACAATACAGTTACAATACAATAAAATACAAGAGGATTAAGAGGTCCCTGCTTAGAAGAGCTTACAATCTACTAGGGTGGGGCAGGTGGTACAAAAAGTTGTCACTGTGGGGAATGAGCTGATGGAAGTGGTAAAAGATTAGTTGGAGGCGTGAGAGGCTTTCCCGAAGAGATGAGTTTTTCAGGGATTGCCTGAAGGCAGCTAGAGTAGGAGATAGCCAGACAGGTTGAGGTAGAGCAGGGGTCTCAAACTGGCGGCCCTCCAGCTGTTGCGGAACTACAAGTCCCATGAGGCATTGAAAGGCTGACAGTTACAAGTATGGCTCCCTACAGACAGAGGCATGATGGGACTTGTAGTTTCACAACAGCTGGAGGGCCACCAGTTTTAGACCCCTGAGGCAGAGAGTTCCAGAGGATGGGAGAGGCGAGGAAATCCTGGAGACGAGCATGGGATGAGGAGACGAGGGAGCTTAAGAGTATACCATCTTGAGGGGAGCTGAGAGGACGGTTTGGATGATATTTGGAGACCAGATTAGTGATGTAGCTTGGAGCAGAGTTGTGAATGGCTTTGTATGTTGTGGTTTGTATTTTTACTTTTTAATTCGCTGGGCAATCGGGAGCCAGTGTAGGGATTGGCGGAGAGGGGTGGCAGACACTGAGTGGTTGGTAAGGTGGATAAGTCTCGTATTCATGATAGACTGAGGAGGGGGGATAGCTTATGGGGCGGTGGGCCAATGAGAAGGGAGTTGCAATCGTCAAGGCAAGAGATAACGAGGGAGTGAATGAGGAGCTTGGTGGTTTCATTTGTTAAAAAGGGGCGTATTTTAGAGATTTTACAAAGGTGAAGTCTACTGCCCCTTACACATGGTCGGACTTTCCGACAACAAAATCCTAGGATTTCTTTCCGACGGATGTTGGCTCAAACTTGTCTTGCATACACACGGTCACACAAAGTTGTCGGAAAATCCGATCATTCTGAACGCAGTGACGTAAAACACGTACGTCGGAACTATAAACGGGGCAGTGGCCAATAGCTTTCATCTCTTTATTTATTCTGAGCATGCGTGGCACTTTGTCCGTCGGATTTGTGTACACACGATCGGAATTTCCAACAACGGATTTTGTTGTCGGAAAATTTTATAGCTTGCTCTCAAACTTTGTGTGTCGGAAAATCCGATGGAAAATGTGTGATGGAGCCTACACACGGTCGGAATTTCCGACAACAAGGTCCTATCACACATTTTCCGTCGGAAAATCCGACCGTGTGTACAGGGCATACAAGCTTTTAACAATGATTGGATGGAATATGGTGTGTATAATACATGCATGAGCCCGGTCCATAAGATTTTGAAAAAGAGTGTGTCGGCATTGTGGACGATATCTCGTTGGCTTGCAGGTCGGCATAAAACTGGGAGCAGGGTGGGGAACAGCACAATAGAAGTTTAACTGCACTAAAGGTCAAAGTAACACTTAAAAGCAGACCTTCATCCTCCCCAGCCACATTTTGCCATCTACCCCCTCCTCTCTTAAAATCAGGGACTTCCTAGGCATTTACCATATGGCATTTCATTTCCTGCAGCCTCCTGGGATAGGTTAGTCTTGCATCCCAGGAGACCAAAGGGTAGCCTACGATGCATGCATCTTTAGGGGGCCGGCTGTCTCTTCCTAATACGGACAGCTGGCACCTTGGTGATGTGGCATGGCGTATTCATCATGAGGGGGTTGGCTCGGGAAGAGACAACCAGCCCAATAACCTCACAAATGAAGGTGGTAGCACAGGACCTAGCAGCGTGGCCAATTTCAACAGTATACCAATCGATTGCTGTGTGGGTGAGTGCGTTTTGTGGACTACACAGCAAGAAATGGAGTGATTGGAGGGAGTAAAGTTCCTCTTTGCAAACACTGTAGTATTAACTGAAAATATGTGCTTTCTGAAAACGTTCCCTTTAACTGAGATGTTGAACTGGAATGTAATTCTTTGATAATGATTAGCCTGTTCTAAGACTATCCGGGAATCTTTGTCTTCCTTTCATGCAGTATATTACCCAAGTAAAGGCGTCTTGTTAGATTTATAAGCAGTACCCTGCTCCAGCTAGATCTGACTTTACTTTCTGTTTGGCACAAAACAAAGCTCGAGGCAGAGGTATTTTATATTATTAGATTGGTGACTCCAGTTGGGTCTTGTCCTTTATTCTTCTTTAGGTGGCTGCGGGAGACTTATTTCTTAATCCTTCATGGTCTGCTTCCTAAGTGAATGATGGAGTATTTCATCTGGAAAAAATATCTTTAGAACAATTACAGACTTTGTGATCAAGGTGGGGTCTCAGTATTCCCACAGACGGAACTGTAACCTTCTATTCCGTTGTGACTTTTTATTTAATTGCTGTTAATGCTGCTTTTTTCCTTTCTCATAGTCGGTGCGCTTTTTTTTTTCTCACCAAGACCTGTATATGCTAATTGTCTGGTTGTCCTTGAGATGCCTTGACTGACGCAGAATGCAGGGGGTAGCAGTTGTAAATATTAGTAGACATGCAGTGAGGGACTTTACTTTATTGCAGACCATGTGAGGGATTAGTAGGGGCTTCAAAGGGCAGTTTGTTCTTTAGGCAAGTTTATTTATTTTTTTCTATTTTTTGGGGTTTAATTTTTGCAAAACTAACGTCTCCAATTTTAGGTAGATCTGGGTTTCCAACCATTCCTTCATTTACAGTCAGGCAGATGTCCCTTTCCCCTCCCCAGCATGTCACTGGGTCTGCACATTGTAATGCCAGTATCTGCTTACTAGTCTCTAGAAGTCCACTACAAATCCCATCTAAACAGTATATATCCCTGGTGCCCAACCTTTGGCCCAAGTCCTGAAGATCTGTGGCACTTATTGTGCAGACCTCAGGGACCTTGAGGCCCTAGCCTGTGAGCGTGTGTTCTCCTTATCCAGGTGCTTACTCAAGACAGTAACGTTTCTTTCATACTCTTACTATTTTTTGTGCTGTACATCCCTAATCTCCTTTTATTAATTTTATTCTTTGGATCTATTATAATGGATCTTGCTGAGCAAAATATTAAATGTGGCAGGGTACATTGAGCGCAAAAATGCAAAAGCATTGATTTGTAAAGGCGCTCTAATAGCAGGCATCTCTGAAGGAGGCCATACATTGTTAGGCTAGCCATAAATGGTTCGAATCTCAGCCGGTTCAGCAGGAACCAGCCAAGATTCGAACAGTTAATGGACAGGCTGAATGTAACCAGTTAATAGTTCAATCAACTGGGGCACAACCAGCCTGCCGGATTCTCTTGCGATTTATCACCATCGGCTGTTAAAAAAATTCACACCATGTATGGCCGACCTTAGACTGTAGACAATGGTTTCTCAGCCAGGGTGCCTCTAGGATAAGTTCCCACTGAAACTATTGATCTTTTTAGTTCTCTGTAAGGAGGTAATTCTTCCCAATGACCATACATGTAAGGAGCATTCTTCCCACTGAACATCACATTAATGTATTCTGAGATGTAGATATAGTAATTTTTCGCAGGGGTTCCATCAGACTGGAAAGTTTATTTCAAGGGTTTGGGATTGGGCCGCTAGTAACTGCCGGGAGAACGTGGGGCACGCACTCTCGGCACAGTTCTATTTGCCCCAATTCACACAAAATATGCGGCTGCTCTGCGCCAAGGCTCACCCTCCGAAAGGCCGCATATTTGCGTGCGGTCGGAGCCGAGGGGTTAGTATCATCAAAGTACTCTAGGGAGATCTCAAACACGCTATTCATGCAAGACGACCAAAAACTTTGCATGCACAGCTCAGTGTATATTGCGAAAAAGCAGAATAGGAACACTTCAATGCAGATGAGACCTAGTATATCTCCTCTACATTAAAAATCCTGCCTGTATTTATTAAGTAAAGTTCCACTTTAAAGTGCAGAGCTTAATGACTGAGCAAACTGCAGTAATCCATAGCAGCAGTAATCTTTCATATGATTGTGGTGTTCTGGGTTATTGGTGTGCCCACATTGGTAATTCTATTTTCATTATCTGACCAAAGCTCTGATGTACCTGAATTCCTGACTTGTTTTTCCGAACACTGAAACCACAATAGGGAGCAATTTTCTGTTTATTATAGGATTAGTTCTGTGGTATATACCTAGTCTTAAAACAAATTGGATGTAAATTGCTGTCTCGACTTAATATAATTTGCCTTTTCATGCTGATTTTTTCTTGAAACACAAGACAATCTACATGAGCCAAGAAAGATAACTTTCTTTTTGTGTACAATTGTATTGGCCGAAATATGACCTTGAGATGGTGTTTAGGGTTATGTCCCTGACCGACCTTGTATTACTTAGTTGATGAGTAGAGACATTGTAATTCTGTTAGTATTTTGTAGCCTCTTGTCCTTGCACACTGAACGATTGTGCCCTCGCTGTTCTAGTTCCCTACTTACTCTTTCTCCTCTGACCCAGTCATCTATTGTTTAGCACTGTGAAATTTCTTGTCTTTCCACTATGTGAGCCAAATTCGTTGTACACTCTTCACCGGCACATCAGAACAATAAAAAAGCCAGCGTGTGACCATTGTTGTTGATCTAGCATAGCATATTGCTTACATGAAGGGAGTGAAATAAACTTGTGTCTTTTTCTTGCAGTACATTGGAAGCTTGGATGTTCCACGCCCGAACAGCAGAGTGGAGATAGTGGCGGCCATGAGACGAATACGGGTATGTTTGAGCGCTTTGTTAAATGAAAAATCTCCACTTTCACAAAAAAAAATTCATGATTGCTAAAAGGCCATTTGAAATGTTGTGTTAAAAATAACTTTCCTTTTCAGTCTGCATCCTTTTCTAAGACTGACAAAAAAAAAGGATTGACCGTTCTTGTAACCATGGCAATAGTATGCCGTTTGTAGATGGGATTTTGCAGTGTGCTCACACCTCTGGTCATCTGATTGTCTAGTTTTCATAAATGTCTACATAGAAGGCAAGGGCAGATTAAATACCTTATATACAGTATTATAAACACAAATATCCTATGCTCTACTGTTGTCAATACTTCCCGTTATCAGCTGCTCCCACGTTATGAAACTTTCAAATGTGCATATACCAAAATAAATGATGTACAATAGCATAGTGCTATATCTCAAATCTTACTGCATAAATATCTCATATGCTCAAACAAAACATTTACATGCAAACAAAAATCCAAAAAGTGAAAGTTCTTTGTGACTCCTCCACAGTGTTCATTCATCCTCTCCACCCTGTGCGTAATTTTATTTTGTGTTTGTTCCAACTTTTTTCTTGGCTAAACCCTCTTGTTTAATATATTCCTTTTATTACCTCCTGTGTATCAACAACACAAGTTGCGTCCTCACCTACTATATTTGACCCCCATATAACGAAAGTTCAAAAATAGCTTGGGTTCCCTTAAAAAATCTTCTTGCTCCTCAGCCAGATTTGTCACTTGTCCTCCAGACCACCATATCAAACCAGGGTAGATCAGAACTCACCTCCAAACCTGACCTCTACCGGAGTCTCCCCAAAACTTCACCTCCCCCTAGCTCTTAGGAAAAACCACAATACATGTGAGCAGAGTTAAATGGCCGAAGTGGCTTTTTAAACATAAGCGTTTTCTTAAATAACAAAACATATAGTAATAAATATCTCAATCCAGATAACATAATTCAAGGTCCTTGAAGGTACCATATAGCCAAAACTTTGTGTCTGTGGCACCAGATAGCTAAGTTGTGACCCTAACCACCAAACACCGCCTTGGGGCCTAACCCAGTTGAGCCTCAGACGCCCACCACTCCTAATACTACCCGGTCACTATGCATTGAACCGTACCAACTCGAGGACGCCATACCTCAGATGGGTCCCCATCTATTTTCCCAATAACCAGATTTAGACTTCTGTCAAAGACCCCAAACAGTCAAAGAACAACAAAATAAAAAATATGACTATCGGAAGGGAGGGATGGACGTTCATCCGACAATTTCTGCTCTGCAAGTGACCCTACCCACTCCTCCCCAGCAACTATGCTTTCCAGGTCTTCCCAATCACCTGGTCTACTGGACCAATCAGGTAAGCGTCAATGCTGGCCACACAACTTTAAAATAGTTTAGCCCTCTGCTAAATATGTTCCTTCTCAGCTCCAGGCATGCCTTTAATTCAGCCACTCATTAAAATACTACTCACATTACATGATAGATAGATATATATATATATATATATCTATCTATCTATCTCTGAGTGTCCACATAAAAAGCTTCAGTAACAGTCAACCAATGCAGTACCGATGTTTAGTGCCAGCTCACTATATAAAATACCGCATTCGGGTTCTACTGAACGCGTCAACGCGGTGACATCATCCAATAGGCCCCGCACCTAAGCATTTCATCACCAGTCCACGTGACTTCATCAGGGAATCCTCCTCAGATATAGCACTACACCAATGTATGTAGATGAAATACCTTCATTCCCTAGAATGTTCATAGGTTCCTTTACCAAGTTTGCCATCTAGAAAGTTACTTGTATAGGTGCCATAGGTTCAGTGTTGCTTGTAGGTCATTTGATTATAGTAAAGGCTGATACTCCCCATAGTGTTTGGAATTTTGATTAATGCATTGGAATAGTTTCTCAATTTCTAAAGAACTGAAACTGATAAGGATCTGAAGTAAAATATATGCACTCTATGCTGTGTCTTGTGTTGAGTTGGGGTGTTTTGTTTAATTTCACAACAGAATTGGAGTTACAAGTTATCAAGTATGTGACTCATAGGCTAGCACTCCACGTGTTAAGATTAAGTTCTACAGGGCATTTTTTTTTAACAGTTTTCAGTTCAGATCACTGCTTTATAAATGGGCCCGCAAGGGCCCTTTCATACCATGTTTGTTGGGCTACATTGCTCACCGCAGGTCCAATGCAGCGACAAGCTAAAATCTATTGTTTCCAGTAGACCCAGTTCACAACAACCCACTGCATTGACATGCCCTGAGTGAAAATGGAACCTGCTTCATGTAACCTAGCACAATGCAGCATGTCGCAGGGCATGTTTAGGATTTTGCCTACTGTTGTGGCAAAAAAAATGCACATTAATGCAACGTGTTAAATGCATGTCAATTCAAGTGAGTTTAATACGTATGGTGTCCAGCCTAAGAAAAGTATTTTTAACATATCACTCCACCACAACTATTGTCTACAGAATGGGCTCTCGAGCAACAGCACATGCACCTCAAGGGAGTACTTGTCCTCCTTATGGTACATTAATACCACTTCTTCTATCTAGAGTTCTGTGCAGTGTTATGCAGAGCACGCTCTACAGGCTCCATACTGTTCTATGCACTTTTAAAATTAAACGTAATGCAGATGCATGTGGAGTATTAGCTTTGATGCCCTGTGGTGAGAGACTTCAGGTTTCCTCTATAAATAGGACACTTAGTGGCTGGACATGCGGCAGTAGACTCTACATTTCCATGATAAAAGTGTAATGCATACCATTAAAGCCTGCAGCTTCCTTTACCTTTTTAAGTTGTTTTGACATGCCTCATCATGGTGCTGACATCACTAAGGGGGTAGTCTGTGCTGCAGTCTGCATGCTAATGCAGCCCCCCCTGGTAATGCCCATTCCTCGCAAATAAGAGACAAACAGAAATTCTGTTCCTTATTTATTGTATAGCAGCTGTGTAAGTACAATGGTATAGTGCAGGGATTAAAAACCTTCAAGTGACCAGCTCCGGTAATGATAGAAAACTCACTGGTCCCACCCACAGACCTCGTCATCTACTACCCCAACACACATACAATCCAATGAGATCATCAAACAACGTCCAAAAGTCCAAGACCATTTAATGATAAAATTGATTTATAGCAGAATAGAGCCAATGCGTTTCAGGCTGGTCCAGCGGCCACAAGTGGGAGTTGGCCATTAATGATGTCACTAGCTCTACAAATTGCTTTATCTTCAAGAGAGGGCAAATTAGTTTAAAAAAAAATATATAGTATCTCACAACAGTGTAAATTTGCTTTCCCCTCAAAATAACTCACACAGCCATTAATGTCTAAACCGCTGACAACAAAAGTGAGTACACCCCTACGTGAAAATGTCCAAATTGGGCGCAATTAGCCATTTTCCCTCCCTGGTGTCATGTAACTCGTTAGTGTTACAAGGTCTCAGGTGTGAATGGGGAGCAGGTGTGTTAAATTTGTGTGTTTATCGCTCTCACTCTCTCATACTGGTCACTGGAAGCTCAACATGGCACCTCATGGCAAAGAACTCTCTGAGGATCTGTAAAAAAAGAATTGTTGCTCTAAGGATGGCCTAGGCTATAAGAAGATTGCCAAGACCCTGAAACTGAGCTGCAGCACGGTGACCAAGACCATACAGCAGTTTAACAGGACAGTTTCCACTCAGAACAGCCCTCGCCATGGTCGCGTTCACATGCTCAGCGTCATATCCAGAGGTTGTATGAGTGCTGCCAGCATTGCTGCAGAGGTTGAAGGGGTGGGGGGTCAGCCTGTCAGTGCTCAGTCCATACTCCGCACACTGCATCAAAATGGTCTGCATGGCTGTCGTCCCAGAAGGAAGCCTCTTCTAAAGTTGATGCACAAGAAAGTCCGCAAACAGTTTGCTGAAGACAAGCAAACTAAGGACATGGATTACTGGAACCATGTCCTGTGGTCTGATGAGACCAAGATAAACCTATTTGGTTCAGATGGTGTCAAGTGTGTGTGGCGCCAACCAGGGGAGGAGTACAAAGACAAGTGTGTCTTGTCTACAGTCAAGCATGGTGGTGGGAGGGTCATGGTCTGGAGCTGCATGAGTGCTGCCGGCAATGGGGAGCTACAGCTAAAGTTCATTGAGGTAACCATGAATGCCAACATGTACTGTGACATACTGAGGCAGAGCATGATCCACTCCCTTCACTGCCTTGCTAAAGAAGCTGAGGGTAAAGGTGATGTACTGGCCAAGCATGTCTCCAGACCTAAACCCTATTGAGCATCTGTGGGACATCCTCAAACAGACTGTGGAGGAGCCCAAGGTTTCTAACATCCACCAGCTCTGTGATGTTATGGAGGAGTGGAAGAGGACTCCAGTGGCAACCTGTGAAGCTCTGGTGAACTCCATGCCCAAGAGGGTTAAGGCAATGCAGGAAAATAATGGTGGCCACACAAAATATTGACACTTTGTGCCCAATTTGGACATTTTCACTTAAGGGTGTACTCACTTTTGTTGCCAGCGGTCTAGACATTAATGACTGAGATATATATTTATACAATTTTTTTTTTCCTATAATGTCTGGAGGTATAGAGAAACTTTTGGGGAGGGTTACATTTCTTCCCTGGAGTTGGGCTTTACCATAAGCTGATAAATGAAAAAATGCAGCTTTTAGATTTTAGACAGTGCCTTGAAAAAGTATTCATACCCCTTGACATTTTTCACATTTTGTCATGTTACAACCAAAAATGTAAATGTATTTTATGTGATAGACCAACACAAAGTGGCACATAATTGTGAAGTGGAGGGAAAATAATAAATGGGTTTTCCAAATCTTTTTATAAATAAAGATAGAGTCCACCTGTGTGTAATTTAATCTCAGTATAAATACAGCTGTTCCATGAAGCCCTCAGTGGTTTGTTAGAGAACCTTAGTGAACACACCAGACAGGCCAGAGATAAAGTTGTGGAGAAATTTCAAGCAGGGTTAGGTTATAAGAACATATCCCAAGCTTTGAACACCTTTTCACCTTCCAACAGGACATCGACCATAAAGATACAGCCAGAGCTACAATGGAATGGTTTAGATCAAAGCATATTCATGTGTTAAAGTGGCCCAGTCAAAGTCCAGACCTAAATCCATTTGAGAATCTTGAAAATTGCTGTTCACAGACGCTTTCCATCCAGTCTGACAGAGCTTGAGCTATTTTACATAGTTATATAGTTAGTCCAGTTGAAAAAGGACACAAGTCCATTTAGTTCAACCCAAAAAAAAAATCATACAATCCCATATACACAATCCTTCACCCACAGTTGATCCAGAGGAAGGCGAAAAACCCAGCAAAGCATGATCCAATTTGCTACAACAGGGGACAAAATTCCTTCCTGATCCCCCGAGAGGCAATTAGATTTTCCCTGGATCAACTTTACCTATAAATGTCAGTACCCAGTTATATTATGTACACTTAGGAAAGAATACAGGCCTTTTTTTAAAGCAATCTACTGAGCTCCCCAGAATCACCTCTGGAGGGAGTCTATTCCACATTTTCACATCTCTTACTGTGAAGAAACCTTTCCGTATTTGGAGATTACATCTTTTTTCCTCTAGACGTAAAGAGTGCCCCCTTGTGCTCTGTTATGACCTTAAAATGCATAACTTAACAACAATTTCACTATATGGACCACTTATGTATTTGTACATGTTGATCATATTCCCCTTAAGCTCCTCTTCTCAAGAGAGAATAAATTTAGTTCCTCTAATCTTTCCTCATAGTTGAGCTCCTCCATGCCTCATATCAGCTTGGTTGCCCTTCTCTGCACTTTCTCCAGTTCCCTGATATCCTTTTTGAGAACTGGTGCCCAAAACTGAACTGCATATTCCAGATGAGGTCTTACTAATAATTTGTACAGGGGCAAAATGATATCTCGCTCTCTGGAGTCCATACCTCTCTTAATACAAGAAAGGACTTTGCTCACTTTGGAAACCGCAGCTTGGCATTGCATGCTATTATTAAGTTTATGATCTACCAAAACCCCCAGATCCTTCTCCACTATAGATTCCCCCAGGTGTACCCCTCCCCCCCAGTATGTATGATGCATGCATATTCTTAGCCCCCAAGTGCATAACTTTACATTTATCAACATTAGACCTCATTTGCCATTTAGTTGCCCAATTGGACAGTGCATTGAGGTCAGCTTGTAAACCGGAGGTATCCTGTAAGGACGTTATTCCACTGCATAGCTTGGTGTCATCTGCAAAAACAGAAATGGTACTTTTAATCCCAGACCCTATATAATTTATAAAGGTATTAAAAAGTAAGGGTCCCAACACTGAACCTTGGAGTACACCACCAACCTTAGACCATTCAGAGTATGAATCATTAACCACTACTCTGAATTCGTTTTTTTAGCCAGTTGTCTATCCATTTACAAATTGATCTTTCCAAGCCTGTAGACTTTACCTTCCACATTAGTCGTGTGTGGGGAACTGTGTCAAACGCTTTTGCAAAATCCAGGTATACCACGTCCACAGCCACCCCTCTGTCTAAGGTTTTACTTACCTCCTCATAAAAAGAAATCAGGTTTGTTTGACAACTTCTATCTTTTTTATGAATCCATGCTGTCTGTTGCTTAAAATATTTTTTTCCAGCAAGAACTTTTCTATGTAGTCTTTTATAAAACTCTCCAGTATCTTCCCGACTATAGAAGTTAAACAAACCGGTCTATAGTTACTTGGTAAAGACTTGGGTTGCTTTTTAAATATGAGCAATCCAGTGATATTTTGCAAAGAAGAATGGGCAAAAATGTCACTCTCCTAGATGCACAAAGCTGGTAGAGACATACCCAATAAGACTTGCAGCTTTAATTGCAGTGAAACATGGTTCTATAAAGTATTGACTCTGGGGCTGAATACAGATGCATGCCACACTTTTCACATATTTATTTGTAAACCATTTTGAAAACCATTTATCATTTTCCTTCCACTTCACAATCATGTGCCACTTTGTGTTGGCACATAAAATTCCAATTAAATACATTTACGTTTTTGGTTGTAACATGACAAAATGTGGAAAATTTCAAGGGGTATGAATACTTTTTCAAGGCACTATATAGTGAGAAAAAATGAAGGCAAGTCTGAAGAACAGTATAGTGGAAAAATTTGGTTTTTGCCTGGAAGGAACAGACTTTATATTTGTGCATGCCTTATGCCTGATTTATTTCTATAGGAAACACAGTATCATCCTCTAAGATCATCCTTATTTTATACCTATGGGAGTAAAAGGGCTTTATGAGAATTTAAATGGTCAGGATTCTCAGCATTTTAGTAATTACCCTAGTGCTGTAGTATCCCCTGTATATTAGCTCTATGATGCATGTTTTATGTCTGCCTGCTTTTCGGGCTTGTTGAATAATTGATAAAAACACAACATTGATCTTAGTTTGAATTTTCCTGGAGTCTAACTTGCCTAATCCGCCATGTACTCCTCCTGAATAAGTTATGGAACAAGGTTTGAATTAATATGTATATTTAATACCTCTAAGTAAGATGGTTCTTGTAGAGCATAATTACGACTGTACAGTGTGCAGATATGGGGTCGTTTTATGCCGGTGGATTGGGATTTTGTGAGATAGATCTTTAACATGCTCTTGCTTCTATACGTTTTCCCTGGAGCAGTGGTCCTGTTTATATGCCATCATACACAGGATCTGCTACAGATGCTATTCATTTTCAAAGTGAATATCAAGGCAAAATAAAAAACATAAATTATACACCCACCCTATCCAAATTCTAAAAACTAAAGCAAACAAAATGAATAAATTAAACTCTAAAAGTAAATGGGAAAAAAGAATTGAGATTAATATAAAGTGATGCACAGCAGCTGCACGACAAACCAGAACATTTTCTACATATAAGCTGTGGTATACCCTCGTGTTACCATATATTCCCAAACCCCATGATTATATCAGTGAATATTATTCAAATACAAAATCAGAAAGTCTCAAATATAATTCCTGTGGTATCATTGTAAAGTCAATTTTCAACTGTCCACCAAAGTCATATTCCAAATACAAGTGCTGTCCGTAAAATTCTTCTTCCACCACAAGAAAGCAGCGCTCGCCTTTTTTTTTTTTGACCTTAAGCTATAAAGGCCTGATTACTCATAATTAATTCTAAACCAAGAATGGTTCAGCTGTATGAACCTCTCCAAAACTTCCTCCAACTCACCCATCAATGGTAGAATACCATGCAATACAGAGAGGCTCCTAATAGTGTATCATTCCTTTTATATATAATGTCATTAAAACCACCCAAAAAATAAATATTCACGTTTTAGGAAATGCACACATCACTATAGATAAACCGCCTATGTAATACAAGCATAAAGAACACATTGGGGGTTATTTACTAAAGGCAAATCCAGTTTGCACTACAAGTGCAAAGTGCACTTGAAATTGCACTGAAAGTGCACTTGGAAGTGCAGTCGCTGTAGATCCAAGGGGGATATGCAAGGAAAATAAAAAAACAGCATTTTAGCTTGCACATGATTGGATGATAAAATTAGCAGAGCTTCCCCTCTTTTCAGATCTACCCCTCAGATTTACAGCGGCTGCACTTCCAGTGCAATTTCAAGTGCACTTTACACTTGTAGTGCAAAGTGGATTTGGCTTTCGTAAATAACCCCCATTGTTTGTCACTTTAAGATTCCAGGCTGCTGTGCCAGGAGTAATGCACCTACATGGTGAACACACCTGCGTGGTTTTATTTGGTGCGTTTAGTCACTTTGTCTTCATCATACCCCTGATGAAGTCAACGTGACAAAATGGATTGAGTGTTGTGTGCGTTTTTATAAACGT